>NC_091164.1:16641514-16899014 GCF_040958095.1 Procambarus clarkii
GCTCCCACTGAGAGTCGTCCAATGAAAGGTTCAGGACTTTCACCAGCATGGACCTCAGAAGGGTGTCATACACATTTAACTTAGGGCTGCTGTAGGATGGAGAACATCTCAGAAAGCAGGTCAACTTAGGGAGAGACAGGCATCTTGTGAGGAGAAAGAGAGCATCATGGGCATCAATCTTGTCAATCCTGTCCAGCATTCTCTTTAGGTCAGTGATTTTTGCAGCCAGGATCTCCTCGATTGCTCGTGGGCCAATGGGGGCACCCAGGAGAGTGCAGTTCGGTGGCTCGACAACGAGAATGTCTGGAAGAACATTTTGTATTTGCCCAGTGATGTCTGGGTTGCGGGAGATTATGACACATTTGGATGCATTGAGAATGAGGCCTAAGGCTGCTCCCTGCTCCTGGATTTTCCTTATAACCTCCAAAATGGGTTCCGGAGTTCCAGCTAGAGTGCCATCATCCAGGTACCAGATGTTTAGCTCGCTTGTCAGACTATCAGTGACCTCTTTGATAGCTAGGCAGAAAAGGAGGGGGGCTAAGGGGTCACCTTGTTGGACACCTTCACAGGAGTTTATTTCATGCTCCCCAAAAAGAAGCTTAGAGTCCCCACTGTAGCACGATCGGATGAATGGGTAAAGGGGACGGAAATGGTTGTGTACAGCCCTGAGGACAGCGTCTCGTCTGACTTGATTGAAGGCATTTTTGAAGTCAAGCTTTACTAGTGCCTTCTGGTCCGGGAGATCAGCAATGTAAGCCCGCGCTGCATGTGCTGCAGCTTCACAACCTAGGGGGATCCCAACCCCGAGCTGATGAGGTTTCAGCAAGGTGGCTGCTTCCTGGCTGATAGATCTCACTGCAGCCTTAGCTACGAGGCGTCGGAGGGTGTTGCCAACGGCAATGGGCCTGATACCCCTATCCTTCTTTAGAGCACAGAGTGCTGCTCCATAAAAGACAGGCCTGATGACCTCAGGGATGCCGCCAGCCAAACACATGTTGGAGAATCTGGTAAGTTCCACTAGAAGGTCCTTTGCAACATCTCCAAGCACCGGGTTCAGCATTTGTTTGGTGTGCTGGGGTCTTAGGCCTGTAAAGCCCCCTGCTGAACCTGTTGGGAAAGACATGGCTGCTTTGTACACCTCAGATTCTCGAACAGTTAAGGCTTCTATGCCAGCATTGCTTTCCCGGGGATCCCTGCTGCTGTCGGGGGCTCTGGGTGGGTGTTTGTCTTGAAGAGCCTCTGCTGTCGTGGCGTTTCTGGGGGCAATAGTGTCATCGCTGGTCATGATTCTGATGGCACCTGTGGTATTGCCCTCTTCTATTTTCCTGGTGATCTGTGCTCTCATTTTGTGGTTCTCACATGAGTTATTGTTGGTCGTCCTGCGGCTGGTGTTCTTGGCACGAGGGGGGAGGCGGACCAGGTTGTCTGCTCTGGGGAATTCATTAAGTGCCCTGATTACAGAGGTTGTTAATGACTTGTCTCTCCTGGGCGGTAATGCTAGGCATGCATTCCCAAATAGAAGGAGATTGTGCCACGATCCAGAGGTTCTTGGAGCATTGTTAACCTTTCTCAGCAGACTGGTGAGTTTGGCTGCTGCTTGGTGACGGGCAGCCTTGGGGATGTGGGTCAAGGTCCTGGTGGACGTCGCTTTGACTGCTTCAAGCAGATTATCTGCTGAAATGAAGTTGAGGGAGGTATTGTTCCTCGCTCCTGCAGCAGGTTGTCCATCGTCACTGCCCAGCGGCAGGCGCCTAGACCCTAGACAACCACCTGAATTGGCAGAATGATAGCGGACACCCAGCAAACAATTTTAGGTTGCCACAACATATCTGGAAAGTATTTGAAAGGATTGGAAACGTTTGTTTTATCGTATCAGATACGATATTGTGTGTGGACTTAAATAGGTTTCCAAAACTTATTACCAAAACCTACGTATCTAACACTAATTTGAGATGTTGTGGAAACTTTACAATCCTAACATGAGCCATTCATAATCCATTCATATACCAATATGAATCTCTTATGAAAGGTTTGAGCCTATAATCTGAACTCTTTTCACATCTTTGTGTTTAAAGTTAAATTTATTGAAATTAAATTATATTATTTTATATTATATTATTTTTATTATATTTAATTTTATATTATATTATTATTTTCAATTTAAATATTAAAACCAATTTAAGGGTAAAAAAATCTAATAATTTATATTTCATTTATTATTTACTAACAAATCAGGAAAAATACAAAAACATATGCCCTATATATATATATATATATATATATATATATATATATATATATATATATATATATATATATATATATACATATATATATATATATATATATATATATATATATATATATATATATATATATATATATATATATATATATATATACATATATATATATATATATATATATATATATATATATATATATATATATATATATATATATATGTATATATATATATGTATATATATATATATATATATATATATATATATATATATATATATATATATATATATATATATATATATATATATATATATATATATATATATATATATATATATATATATATGGCACAACTCTCCTAAACACGAGAGTGAAGTATACAACTTTAGAACACTTTCCCACCAGGAGACTCGAACCCTAGCCAGCACAGAAGCCTTCCAGCAACTGGCATAACAGGTACGCCATAACCCGCTCCACCACCTGCTCAGACCCTTAAAAGAGATGGTAATTTCGGAGTATTTAAATACCACAAAGATCACCACCTCCCAAGAGCACTAGAGCAAGTGAGGGGTCATTTATACGTTTATTTCATCAAGTCCCTGTTAATATGGGAGAACACTGTGTCTATGAACTTAAGGCACAACTCTCCTAAACACGAGAGTGAAGTATACAACTTTAGAACCCTTTCCCACCAGGAGACTCGAACCCTAGCCAGCACAGAAGCCTTCCAGCAACTGGCATAACAGGTACGCCTTAACCCGCTCCACCACCTGCTCAGACCCTTAAAAGAGATGGTAATTTCGGAGTATTTAAATACCACAAAGATCACCACCTCCCAAGAGCACTAGAGCAAGTGAGGGGTCATTTATACGTTTATTTCATCAAGTCCCTGTTAAATGGGAGAACACCGTGTCTATGAACTTAAGGCACAACTCTCCTAAACACGAGAGTGAAGTATACAATTTTAGAACACTTTCCCACCAGGAGACTCGAACCCTAGCCAGCACAGAAGCCTTCCCGCAACTGGCATAGCAGGTAGGCCTTAACCCGCTCCACCACCTGCTCAGACCCTTAAAAGAGATGGTAATTTCGGAGTATTTAAATACCACAAAGATCACCACCTCCCAAGAGCACTAGAGCAAGTGAGGGGTCATTTATACGTTTATTTCATCAAGTCCCTGTTAATATGGGAGAACACTGTGTCTATGAACTTAAGGCACAACTCTCCTAAACACGAGAGTGAAGTATACAACTTTAGAACACTTTCCCACCAGGAGACTCGAACCCTAGCCAGCACAGAAGCCTTCCAGCAACTGGCATAACAGGTACGCCTTAACCCGCTCCACCACCTGCTGTGACCCTTAAAAGAGATGGTAATTTCAGAGTATTTAAATACCACAAAGATCACCACCTCCCAAGAGCACTAGAGCAAGTGAGGGGTCATTTATACGTTTATTTCATCATGTCCCTGTTAATATGGGAGAACACTGTGTCTATGAACTTAAGGCACAACTCTCCTAAACACGAGAGTGAAGTATACAACTTTAGAACACTTTCCCACCAGGAGATTCGAACCCTAGCCAGCACAGAAGCCTTCCAGCAACTGGCACAACAGGTACGCCTTAACCCGCTCCACCACCTGCTCAGACCCTTAAAAGAGATGGTAATTTCGGAGTATTTAAATACCACAAAGATCACCACCTCCCAAGAGCACTAGAGCAAGTGAGGGGTCATTTATACGTTTATTTCATCAAGTCCCTGTTAATATGGGAGAACACTGTGTCTATGAACTTAAGGCACAACTCTCCTAAACACGAGAGTGAAGTATACAACTTTAGAACACTTTCCCACCAGGAGACTCGAACCCTAGCCAGCACAGAAGCCTTCCAGCAACTGGCATAACAGGTACGCCTTAACCCGCTCCACCACCTGCTCAGACCCTTAAAAGAGATGGTAATTTCCGAGTATTTAAATACCACAAAGATCACCACCTCCCAAGAGCACTAGAGCAAGTGAGGGGTCATTTATACGTTTATTTCATCAAGTCCCTGTTAATATGGGAGAACACTGTGTCTATGAACTTAAGGCACAACTCTCCTAAACACGAGAGTGAAGTATACAACTTTAGAACACTTTCCCACCAGGAGACTCGAACCCTAGCCAGCACAGAAGCCTTCCAGCAACTGGCATAATAGGTACGCCTTAACCCGCTCCATTACCTGCTCAGACCCTTGAAAGAGATGGTAATTTCGGAGTATTTAAATACCACAAAGATCACCACCTCCCAAGAGCACTAGAGCAAGTGAGGGGTCATTTATACGTTTATTTCATCAAGTCCCTGTTAATATGGGAGAACACTGTGTCTATGAACTTAAGGCACAACTCTCCTAAACACGAGAGTGAAGTATACAACTTTAGAACACTTTCCCACCAGGAGACTCGAACCCTAGCCAGCACAGAAGCCTTCCAGCAACTGGCATAACAGGTACGCCTTAACCCGCTCCACCACCTGCTCAGACCCTTAAAAGAGATGGTAATTTTGGAGTATTTAAATACCACAAAGATCACCACCTCCCAAGAGCACTAGAGCAAGTGAGGGGTCATTTATACGTTTATTTCATCAAGTCCCTGTTAATATGGGAGAACACTGTGTCTATGAACTTAAGGCACAACTCTCTTAAACACGAGAGTGAAGTATTAGTAAAAGCCAGTTGCTGGAAGGCTTCTGTGCTGGCTAGGGTTCGAGTCTCCTGGTGGGAAAGTGTTCTAAAGTTGTATACTTCACTCTCGTGTTTAGGAGAGTTGTGCCTTAAGTTCATAGACACAGTGCTCTCCCATATTAACAGGAACTTGATGAAATAAACGTATAAATGACCCATCACTTGCTCTAGTGCTCTTGGGAGGTGGTGATCTTTGTGGTATTTAAATACTCCGAAATTACCATCTCTTTTAAGGGTCTGAGCAGGTGGTGGAGCGGGTTAAGGCGTACCTGTTATGCCAGTTGCTGGAAGGCTTCTGTGCTGGCTAGGGTTCGAGTCTCCTGGTGGGAATGTGTTCTAAAGTTGTATACTTCACTCTCGTGTTTAGGAGAGTTGTGCCTTAAGTTCATAGACACAGTGTTCTCCCATATTAACAGGGACTTGATGAAATAAACGTATAAATGACCCCTCACTTGCTCTAGTGCTCTTGGGAGGTGGTGATCTTTGTGGTATTTAAATACTCCGAAATTACCATCTCTTTTAAGGGTCTGAGCAGGTGGTGGAGCGGGTTAAGGCGTACCTGTTATGCCAGTTGCTGGAAGGCTTCTGTGCTGGCTAGGGTTCGAGTCTCCTGGTGGGAAAGTGTTCTAAAGTTGTATACTTCACTCTCGTGTTTAGGAGAGTTGTGCCTTAAGTTCATAGACAGAGTGTTCTCCCATATTAACAGGGACTTGATTAAATAAACGTATAAATGACCCCTCACTTGCTCTAGTGCTCTTGGGAGGTGGTGATCTTTGTGGTATTTAAATACTCCGAAATTACCATCTCTTTTAAGGGTCTGAGCAGGTGGTGGAGCGGGTTAAGGCGTACCTGTTATGCCAGTTGCTGGAAGGCTTCTATGCTGGCTAGGGTTCGAGTCTCCTGGTGGGAAAGTGTTCTAAAGTTGTATACTTCACTCTCGTGTTTAGGAGAGTTGTGCCTTAAGTTCATAGACACAGTGTTCTCCCATATTAACAGGGACTTGATGAAATAAACGTATAAATGACCCCTCACTTGCTCTAGTGCTCTTGGGAGGTGGTGATCTTTGTGGTATTTAAATACTCCGAAATTACCATCTCTTTTAAGGGTCTGAGCAGGTGGTGGAGTGGGTTAAGGCGTACCTGTTATGCCAGTTGCTGGAAGGCTTCTGTGCTGGCTAGGGTTCGAGTCTCCTGGTGGGAAAGTGTTCTAAAGTTGTATATATATATATATATATATATATATATATATATATATATATATATATATATATATATATATATATATATATATATATATATATATATATATATAGAAGAGAAGATAGAGGAGAGAGAAGATAGAAGAGAGAGAAGATAGAAGAGAGAGAAGATAGAAGAGAGAGAAGATAGAGAGAGAGAGAAGATAGAGAGAGAGAGAAGATAGAGAGAGAGAGAAGATAGAGAGAGAGAGAAGATAGAGAGAGAGAGAAGATAGAGAGAGAGAGAAGATAGAGAGAGAGAGAAGATAGAGAGAGAGAAGATAGAGAGAGAGAGAAGATAGAGAGAGAGAGAGAGAGATAGAGAGAGAGAGAGAGAGAGAGAGAGAGAGAGAGAGAGAGAGAGAGAGAGAGAGAGAGAGAGAGAGAGAGAGAGAGAGAGAGAGAGAGAGAGAGAGAGAGAGAGAGAGAGAAAGGAGAGAGAGAGAAAAGAGAGAGGAGAGAGAGATAAAAGAGATAGGAGAGAGAGAGAGAGAGAGAGAGAGAGAGAGAGAGAGAGAGAGAGAGAGAGAGAGAGAGAGAGAGAGAGAGAGAGAGAGAGAGAGAGAGAGAGAGAGAGAGAGAAGAGGAGAGAGTTAGAGAGAGAAGAGGAGAGAGTTAGAGAGAGAAGAAGAGACATACAGATAGGTAATGTAAGAGAGAGAGAAGAGGAAGAAAGAGGGAGAGAGAAGAGTGTGAAAAGAAGAGAGTGACAACAAGAAAAATAGAGACAGAACAAGAAGAGAGTGAGACAGAGAAGAAGAGAGGAGGGGAACGGAGAGAGGGGAGGCTGTACAGCAGAGTGGTGGCTGTGGCGGCGGTGGCGGATAGTGGCGGCGGGCGGACAGTGGCGGCTGTGGCGGACAGTGGCGCCAGTGGTGGACAGTGACGGCGGGCGGACAGTGGTGGCGGTGGCGGACAGTGGAGGTGGACAGTGGCGGTGGTGGTGGACAGTGGTGACGGTGGTGGACAGTGGCGGCGGTGGTGGACAGTGGTGGCGGTGGCGGACAGTGGCAGAGGGCGGACAGTGGTGGCGGTGGCGGACAGTGGTGGCGGTGGCGGACAGTGGCGGCGGTGGCGGACAGTGGCGGCGGGCGGACAGTGGCAGCGGGCGGACAGTGGCGGCAGTGGCGGACGGTGGCGGCTGGTGGTGGCGGGCGGTGGCGGGCGGTGGCGGTGGTGGCGGCTGGTGGTGGCGGGCGGTGGCGGTGGTGGCGGCTGGTGGTGGCGGGCGGTGGCGGCTGGTGGCGGTGGTGGCGGCTGGTGGTAGGCGGTGGTGGCGGCTGGTGGTGGCAGGTGATGGCGGCTGGTGGTGGCTGTGGCGGCTGGTGGTGGCTGTGGCAGCTGGTGGCGGCTGGTGGTGGCGGGTGGCGGCTGGCGGTGGCGACTCTGGCAACGGTCGGTGGAGGCTGATGGCGGGCGTTGGTGGCGGCTTGTGGTGGCGGTAGTGGTGGCAGCTGGTGGCGGTGGCAGCTGATGGTGGCTGGTGGTGGCGGCTGGTGGTGGTGGTGGCGGTAATGGCGGCTGGTGGCAGGCGGTGGCGGGCGGTGGCGGCTGGTGGTGGTGGCTGGTGGCGGCTGGTGGTGGCGGCGGTGGTGGGTGGTGGCGGCGGCGGTGATGGGTGGTGGCGGCTGTGGTGGGTGGTGGCGGTGGTGGTGGGTGGTGGTGGCGGCGGTGATTGGTGGTGGCGGCGGTGATGGGTGGTGGCGGCAGTGGTGGGTGGTGGTGGCGGTGGTGGGTGATGGTGGCGGCGGTTGTGGTGGTGGGTGGTAGTGGCTGGTGGCGGCTGGTGGTGGCGGCGGTGGTGGGTGGTGGCGGCGGCGGTGATGGGTGGTGGCGCCTGTGGTGGGTGGTGGCGGCGGCAGTGGTGGGTGATGGTGGCGGTGGTGGGTAGTGGTGGCGGTGGTGGGTGGTGGTGGCAGGTGGCGGCGGGTGGCGGCTGGAGGTGGCGGCGGGTGGCGGCTGGTGGCGGCCACCTGGGACACACCCTTCACCACTGAAGGTCTGAGCACAACTAACCATGTGTCTCTCACCACCAGCCTAGTGTTGCCAGCTTGACCTCTCAAAATGTTTCCTTCAAAGATTGTATATTATCTTTGAACAACAAGTTTGATTATCAAGGAAATAATGCATATATTATTGTCACATTAATACTGTGCAATATCTTATTACATTCCTGCTAAATAATTATAATTTGAAACAGGACAAAAAATCCAACATATATATAAAAAACAACATTAGAGATCACGAGGCCTAGGCCTATCTGTGACCACACATCCTGCCTCCCTGGCCAGTTACCCTCTCACACCTCACACTCTTAACTCACTCTCATAATCACACTCACTCTTACTCTCAATCACTCTTACTCACTGTTACTCTCAGTCATCCTTACTCACTCTTACTCACTCTCATACTCACTCTCACTCTTACTCTCAGTCACTCTTAATCTGTCACTCTTACTCTGTCACTCTTACTCACTCTCAGTCACCCTTACCCATTCATACTCACTCTCTCACTCTTACTCTCATACTCTTACTCTCAATCACTCTTACTCTCAATTACTCTTACTCTCAATCACTCTTACTCTCACTCTTACTCCCAATCACTCTTACTCTCAATCACTCTTACTCTCAATCACTCTTACTCTCATTCTTATTCTTACTCACTCTTACTCTCACTCTTACTCTCAATCACTCTTACTCTCACTCCTACTCCCAATCACTCTTACTCTCAATCACTCTTACTCTCAATCACTCTTACTCTCACTCTAACTCTCAATCACTCTTACTCTCAATCACTCTTACTCTCACTCCTACTCCCAATCACTCTTACTCTCAATCACTCTTCCAATCACTCTTACTCTCAATCACTCTTACTCTCATTCTCAATCACTCTTACTCTCATTCTCAATCACTCTTACTCTCACTCTAACTCTCAATCACTCATACTCTCACTCTCAATCACTCTTACTCTCATACCCACTCATACTCTCAATCACTTTTACTCTCACTCTTACTCACTCTGTCATTCTTACTCTCACTTACTCTTACTCTCAGTCACTCTTACTTTTACTCTCTCTCAGTCACTCTTACTTTTACTCACTCTCACTCACTCTTACTCACACACACTCTCTGGCACTCACTCACCTTCAGTCACTCTTACTCTTACTCACTCTTACTCCTATTCTTACTCTTACTCACTCTTACTCTCACTCTCACTCTTACTCTTACTCTCACTCCTACTCCCAATTACTCTTACTCTCAATCACTCTTACTCTCAATCACTCTTACTCTCAATCACTCTTACTCTCAATCACTCTAACTCTCATTCACTCTTACTCTCACTCTAACTCTCAATCACTCTTACTCTCAATCACTCTTACTCTCACTCTAACTTCCAATCACTCTTACTCTCATTCTCAATCACTCTTACTCTCATACTCACCCTTACTCTCACTCTGTCACTCTTACTCTCACTTACTCTTACTCACTCTCAGTCACTCTTACTTTTACTCACTCCTACTCACACTTACACACTCTCTGGCACTCACTCACCTTCAGTCACTCTTACTCCTACTCACTCTTACTCTGAATCACTCTTACTCTCACTCCTACTCCCAATCACTCTTACTCTCACTCACTCTTACTCTCACTCTAACTCTCAATCACTCTTACTCTCATTCTCAATCACTCTTACTCTCAATCACTCTTACTCTCACTCTCAATCACTCTTACTCTTATACTCACTCACTCTTACTTTTACTCATTCTCACTCACTCTTACACACTCTCACTCACCTTCAGTCACTCTTACTCTTACTCACTCTTACTTTTAGTAACTCTTACTCACTCTTACCCACACTCGCTCACTCTTACTCTCAGTCACTCTTACCCACTCTCGCTCACTCTTACTCACTCTAGTTAATAAGAACACGCCAATATAAGACAACAAAACGTTTTCAGATTCTTTCACACCACTTTCCAGCAACTTTTATAATTTATATAAATTATCTTAGGGAATAATACATAAATTATATATTTAAACATGATATTAGTGTTTAGTGGAATGCATAAGGAGTCAAATTGTGTTAAAAAGAGCGATTTTTAGAAAATTTGGAAAACTACTTTTTTCTGATCATATTATAACTAAATGGATTTTGAACTTTTCACTGAGCCAACAAATATCATTCACAATTTATTATTGAATTTTACAAAAAACACCATAAATTTTATATTTAAACATGTAAAAACTATTTGTAATACATTAGGAACAAAATAGTTGTAGAAAAACAACTTAAACGTTTTTGAACGTTTCACTGAGCCAACAAATATCATTCACAATTTATTATTGAATTTTACAAAAAACACCATAAATTTTATATTTAAACATGTAAAAACTATTTGTAATACATTAGGAACAAAATAGTTGTAGAAAAACAACTTATTATAAAACCTTTGTGTTTGGATTTGTTTATTAAAAGTTTCTCAAAGGCTCTCCTGCACCATTCTCAATGCAAATCATTCCCACACCTTTGGGAAGAGTTAGACGAACGTTTTGTAGATGATTTGTGTTTGCTGGGCAGTTCCATTTGAATTGAGACGATACCGTCTGTCACACACTTGACAGTTTCCTCTTGGGTGGCCATCTTCTTGGCTGGAAAGAGGCTGTGTGTCAGGTGCGACATGTGCCATGCCTAGATGTGATGACGCCTGGCTGCCCACTGAGTGCACCCTCTCATTCCCAGGTGGAGAGTAACACGGCAAGCATTACCCTCCTGGGGGAGTTGTTCATGGCCTGGGCACCGTGTTTGGGTAGGCTGTGTGTTGATGGGCGGCTGGCTGGGTCGGGTGCAGGTAGCGGGGTGGGAGAAGATGGCAGGCGGGGGTAGTGGAGGGGGGGGGGGGGGGCACGCGAGGCGGCCGCCGTCACACTTGTTGCACACTATCAACACTCGGGGAAATCACTAGTGCACTCTGTTTTTAACACTACACTCACCGATTTGCTGAACACACTAACTTTCCACTAACATCACTGTAGGCAGCTCCAGGGCCTCCCCCCAACACTCCCCCCCTCCCCCCGCCTGGGGGCTGGTGGGTGGCAGCACTGAGACGGCGCAGACCCTCCCCTCACCCTCACCCATACACTGTACCTGCCTCGCCATACACAAAGCTCAGACAACGCAGCTTTCTACGTTCATTGTGTTGGAATGAAGGAGATACAATTCTTCTTGTCACCCCGGGGCCTTCAGCAGGTATTCATACCTACACAGGTCAAGTCTTGGCTGGCTCAGGCATCGTGATCCTCGTTGAAACTGGTTCAAGTGTAGGACCTTGCTCACCACGTGTCCGTCCCCCTCTCCGTCCTCCCTCCCTATATATATATATATATATATATATATATATATATATATATATATATATATATATATATATATATATATATATATATATATATATATATATATATATATATATATATATATATATATATATAAATATATGTATATATATATATATGTATATATATATATATATATATATATATATATATATACATATATATATATATATATATATATATATATATATATATATATATATATATATATATAAATATAATATATATATATATATATATATATATATATATATATATATATATATAAATATATATATATATATATATATATATATATATATGTATATATATATATATAAATATATATAAATATATATATATATATATATATATATATATATATATATATATATATATATATATATATATATATATATATATATATATATATATATATATATATATATATATATATATATATTAGTATATTTTGGTAGCAGTCTTTCCTGTAGACATATATTATTAAATATGACCGAAAAAGTAAGATTAATAATTCTAACACGAATTTTCTCAATCTTTCGTACATTACGCTTCACTGTTGGAGGTAAATCAAAAATCACTTCTCCAAAAATCATTTTTATTTCTAGTCTGACGCGACACGGGCGCGTTTCGTAAAACTTATTACATTTTCAAAGACTTCACAAATACACAACTGATTAGAACTTACGTATCTCTGATTTTATATCTACATTTGAGTGAGGTGGGAGGGGTGATGTGGCATTAACACAAGACAGAACAAGAGGGGATATTAATAGGGTATTAAAAGTATCAACACAAGACAGAACAGAAACAATGGGTATTGAATAGAAGTGTTTGTAGAAAGCCTATTGGTCCATATTTCTTGATGCTTCTATATTGGAGCGGAGTCTTGAGGTGGGTAGAATATAGTTGTGCAATAATTGGCTGTTGATTGCTGGTGTTGACTTCTTGATGTGTAGTGCCTCGCAAACGTCAAGCCGCCTGCTATCGCTGTATCTATCGATGATTTCTGTGTTGTTTACTAGGATTTCTCTGGCGATGGTTTGGTTATGGGAAGAGATTATATGTTCCTTAATGGAGCCCTGTTGCTTATGCATCGTTAAACGCCTAGAAAGAGATGTTGTTGTCTTGCCTATATACTGGGTTTTTTGGAGCTTACAGTCCCCAAGTGGGCATTTGAAGGCATAGACGACGTTAGTCTCTTTTAAAGCGTTCTGTTTTGTGTCTGGAGAGTTTCTCATGAGTAGGCTGGCCGTTTTTCTGGTTTTATAGTAAATCGTCAGTTGTATCCTCTGATTTTTGTCTGTAGGGATAACGTTTTTATTAACAATATCTTTCAGGACCCTTTCCTCCGTTTTATGAGCTGTGGAAAAGAAGTTCCTGTAAAATAGTCTAATAGGGGGTATAGGTGTTGTGTTAGTTGTCTCTTCAGAGGTTGCATGGCTTTCCACTTTCCTTCTTATGATGTCTTCGATGAAACCATTGGAGAAGCCGTTATTGACTAGGACCTGCCTTACCCTACAGAGTTCTTCGTCGACTTGCTTCCATTCTGAGCTGTGGCTGAGAGCACGGTCGACGTATGCGTTAACAACACTCCTCTTGTACCTGTCAGGGCAGTTGCTGTTGGCATTTAGGCACATTCCTATGTTTGTTTCCTTAGTGTAGACTGCAGTGTGGAAACCTCCGCCCTTTTCCATGACTGTTACATCTAGAAAAGGCAGCTTCCCATCCTTTTCCGTCTCGTAAGTGAAACGCAGCACGGAACTCTGCTCAAATGCCTCCTTCAGCTCCTGCAGATGTCTGACATCAGGTACCTGTGTAAAAATGTCGTCAACATACCTGCAGTATATGGCCGGTTTCAAGTTCATGTCGACTAAGACTTTTTGCTCGATGGTACCCATGTAGAAGTTTGCAAACAGGACACCTAGGGGAGAACCCATGGCGACCCCATCTACTTGCTTATACATGTGCCCATCCGGGCTCAAGAAGGGTGCCTCTTTAGTACAAGCTTGGAGTAGTTTCCTCAGAATACTTCATGGCATGTCAAGAGGAGTACAGGCTGGATCACGATACACTCTGTCGGCTATCATTCCGATTGTCTCGTCCACAGGTACGTTGGTAAACAGCGATTCTACGTCCAACGAGGCTCTTATCCCTGTGGCCCGTGTGCCCCGCAGTAAGTCCACAAATTCCTTTGGAGACTTCAGGCTGAAGGCACAAAGCAACATAAGGAGTCAGCAGGCCGTTGAGTCGCTTCGCCAGTCTGTACTTTTTGGAGAAGTGATTTTTGATTTACCTCCAACAGTGAAGCGTAATGTACGAAAGATTGAGAAAATTCGTGTTAGAATTATTAATCTTACTTTTTCGGTCATATTTAATAATATATATATATATATATATATATATATATATATATATATATATATATATATATATATATATATATATATATATATATATATATATGTTGTACCTAGTAGCCAGAACGCACTTCTATGCCTACTATTCAAGGCCCGATTTGCCTAATAAGCCAAGTTTTCATGAATTAATTGTTTTTCGACTACCTAACCTACCTAACCTAATCTAACCTAACGTTTTAGGCTACCTAACCTAACCTAACCGATAAAGATAGGTTAGGTTAGGTTAGGTAGGGTTGGTTAGTTTCGGTCATATATCTACATTAATTTTAACTCCAATAAAAAAAAATTGACGTCATACGTAATGAAATGGGTAGCTTTATAATTTCATAAGAAAAAAATTAGAGAAAATATACTAATTCATGAAAACTTGGCTTATTAGGCAAATCGGGCCTTGAATAGTAGGCATAGAAGTGCGTTCTGGCTACTAGGTACGACATATATATATATATATATATATATATATATATATATATATATATGTCGTACCTAATAGCCAGAACGCACTTTTCAGCCTACTATTCAAGGCCCGATTTGCCTAATAAGCCAAGTTTTCATGAATTAATGTTTTTTCGTCTACCTAACCTACCTAACCTAACCTAACCTAGCTTTTTTTGGCTACCTAACCTAACCTTACCTATAAATGTAGGTTAGGTTAGGTTAGGTAGGGTTGGTTAGGTTCGGTCATATATCTACGTTAATTTTAACTCCAATAAAAAAAAATTGACCTCATACATAGAGAAAAGGGTTGCTTTATCATTTCATAAGAAAAAAACTATAGTAAATATATTAATTCAGGAAAACTTGGCTTATTAGGCAAATCGGGCCTTGAATAGTAGGCTGAGAAGTGAGTTCTGGCTACTAGGTACGACATATATATATATATATATATATATATATATATATATATATATATATATATATATATATATATATATATATATATATATATATATATGTAATTGACGATCACAAAACACTGATCATTTTATGCGGAAAATCCAGAGAAATAGGAAATGAGGTGAACGGTTTGGCCTGTTAAAGCCTTTGTCAACACCAGACTTTGTCAACACAGTCTGGTGTTGACAAAGGCTTTAACAAGCCGAAACGTTCACCTCATTTCCTATTTCTCCGTGGATTTTCCGCATATATATATATATATATATATAACTGAAAACTCACACCCCAGAAGTGACTCGAACCCATACTCCCAGAAGCAACGCATCTGGTATGTACAAGACGCCTTAATCCACTTGACCATCACGACCGGACATAATGAGGTGATAGCCGAGGCTATTTGAGGCTACGCATATATATATATATATATATATATATATATATATATATATATATATATATATATATATATATATATATGCAGAATAACCACATATGAAAAATAGAAAATGCTTAACGCGTTTTCGGCTAATTCGCCTTCATCAGAGCAAAGTAGAATGATTCTACTTTGTTTCTGATGAAGGCGAATTAGCCGAAAACGCGTTAAGCATTTTCTATTTTTCATATGTGGTTATTCTGCATACTTGGATCAGTGTTTTTGTGATCATTGTTGCATATATATATATATATATATATATATATATATATATATATATATATATATATATATATATATATATATATATATATATATATATATATATATATATATATATATATATATATATATATATATATATATATATATTGGCCCATACGAGGCAGCTCCTATCTAAACACAAAGATTAATCCAGTGTAATTGGCCTATTATGTTGGACATTGTCTTCTGTGTTGGCATCGATATGTTCTTGTCTTGTCCTTACTCTCATGGTGGGTAGAGTAAATAGTTCTGTGATTTGGGTGTTCATGGTAGGTCGCTCTATTCTTATGTGAATTGCCTCAAGAATTTGTAATCTTCTTGCATCTTGGGTTTTGTCTATTATGCAGGTATTCTTGTTCAACATTTCTCTTGTTAGAGTAATGTCATGGGCTTGTCTCATGTGATTCCTAGGGGCACCAGATTGAAGATGGCAAATATATATATATATATATATATATATATATATATATATATATATATATATATATATATATATATATATATATATATATATATATATATATATACTCCTTCAAAAGGAGTCATATATATATATATATATATATATGCGAACAAGCCTGAATGGTCCCCAGGACTATATGCGAATGAAAACTCACACCCCAGAAGTGACTCGAACCCATACTCCCAGAAGCAAACGCAACTGGTAACTACAGGGCGCCTTAATCCGCTTGACCATCACGGCCGTCAAAAGGAAGTGATAGCCGAGGCTATTTGAGCCACTTCCCCGACGGCAACTCGGATGGTAATCTTGGGCATAGCATTTCACCAAATCACCTCATTCTTTGGGGCACACGTGAGGAACACAAATGCGAACAAGCCTGAATGGTCCCCAGGACTATATGCGAATGAAAACTCACACCCCAGAAGTGACTCGAACCCATACTCCCAGAAGCAAACGCAACTGGTAACTACAGGGCGCCTTAATCCGCTTGACCATCACGGCCGTCAAAAGGAAGTGATAGCCGAGGCTATTTGAGCCACTTCCCCGACGGCAACTCGGATGGTAATCTTGGGCATAGCATTTCACCAAATCACCTCATTCTTTGGGGCACACGTGAGGAACACAAATGCGAACAAGCCTGAATGGTCCCCAGGACTATATGCGAATGAAAACTCACACCCCAGAAGTGACTCGAACCCATACTCCCAGAAGCAAACGCAACTGGTAACTACAGGGCGCCTTAATCCGCTTGACCATCACGGCCGTCAAAAGGAAGTGATAGCCGAGGCTATTTGAGCCACTTCCCCGACGGCAACTCGGATGGTAATCTTGGGCATAGCATTTCACCAAATCACCTCATTCTTTGGGGCACACGTGAGGAACACAAATGCGAACAAGCCTGAATGGTCCCCAGGACTATATGCGAATGAAAACTCACACCCCAGAAGTGACTCGAACCCATACTCCCAGAAGCAAACGCAACTGGTAACTACAGGGCGCCTTAATCCGCTTGACCATCACGGCCGTCAAAAGGAAGTGATAGCCGAGGCTATTTGAGCCACTTCCCCGACGGCAACTCGGATGGTAATCTTGGGCATAGCATTTCACCAAATCACCTCATTCTTTGGGGCACACGTGAGGAACACAAATGCGAACAAGCCTGAATGGTCCCCAGGACTATATGCGAATGAAAACTCACACCCCAGAAGTGACTCGAACCCATACTCCCAGAAGCAAACGCAACTGGTAACTACAGGGCGCCTTAATCCGCTTGACCATCACGGCCGTCAAAAGGAAGTGATAGCCGAGGCTATTTGAGCCACTTCCCCGACGGCAACTCGGATGGTAATCTTGGGCATAGCATTTCACCAAATCACCTCATTCTTTGGGGCACACGTGAGGAACACAAATGCGAACAAGCCTGAATGGTCCCCAGGACTATATGCGAATGAAAACTCACACCCCAGAAGTGACTCGAACCCATACTCCCAGAAGCAAACGCAACTGGTAACTACAGGGCGCCTTAATCCGCTTGACCATCACGGCCGTCAAAAGGAAGTGATAGCCGAGGCTATTTGAGCCACTTCCCCGACGGCAACTCGGATGGTAATCTTGGGCATAGCATTTCACCAAATCACCTCCTTCTTTGGGGCACACGTGAGGAACACAAATGCGAACAAGCCTGAATGGTCCCCAGGACTATATGCGAATGAAAACTCACACCCCAGAAGTGACTCGAACCCATACTCCCAGAAGCAAACGCAACTGGTAACTACAGGGCGCCTTAATCCGCTTGACCATCACGGCCGTCAAAAGGAAGTGATAGCCGAGGCTATTTGAGCCACTTCCCCGACGGCAACTCGGATGGTAATCTTGGGCATAGCATTTCACCAAATCACCTCATTCTTTGGGGCACACGTGAGGAACACAAATGCGAACAAGCCTGAATGGTCCCCAGGACTATATGCGAATGAAAACTCACACCCCAGAAGTGACTCGAACCCATACTCCCAGAAGCAAACGCAACTGGTAACTACAGGGCGCCTTAATCCGCTTGACCATCACGGCCGTCAAAAGGAAGTGATAGCCGAGGCTATTTGAGCCACTTCCCCGACGGCAACTCGGATGGTAATCTTGGGCATAGCATTTCACCAAATCACCTCATTCTTTGGGGCACACGTGAGGAACACAAATGCGAACAAGCCTGAATGGTCCCCAGGACTATATGCGAATGAAAACTCACACCCCAGAAGTGACTCGAACCCATACTCCCAGAAGCAAACGCAACTGGTAACTACAGGGCGCCTTAATCCGCTTGACCATCACGGCCGTCAAAAGGAAGTGATAGCCGAGGCTATTTGAGCCACTTCCCCGACGGCAACTCGGATGGTAATCTTGGGCATAGCATTTCACCAAATCACCTCATTCTTTGGGGCACACGTGAGGAACACAAATGCGAACAAGCCTGAATGGTCCCCAGGACTATATGCGAATGAAAACTCACACCCCAGAAGTGACTCGAACCCATACTCCCAGAAGCAAACGCAACTGGTAACTACAGGGCGCCTTAATCCGCTTGACCATCACGGCCGTCAAAAGGAAGTGATAGCCGAGGCTATTTGAGCCACTTCCCCGACGGCAACTCGGATGGTAATCTTGGGCATAGCATTTCACCAAATCACCTCATTCTTTGGGGCACACGTGAGGAACACAAATGCGAACAAGCCTGAATGGTCCCCAGGACTATATGCGAATGAAAACTCACACCCCAGAAGTGACTCGAACCCATACTCCCAGAAGCAAACGCAACTGGTAACTACAGGGCGCCTTAATCCGCTTGACCATCACGGCCGTCAAAAGGAAGTGATAGCCGAGGCTATTTGAGCCACTTCCCCGACGGCAACTCGGATGGTAATCTTGGGCATAGCATTTCACCAAATCACCTCATTCTTTGGGGCACACGTGAGGAACACAAATGCGAACAAGCCTGAATGGTCCCCAGGACTATATGCGAATGAAAACTCACACCCCAGAAGTGACTCGAACCCATACTCCCAGAAGCAAACGCAACTGGTAACTACAGGGCGCCTTAATCCGCTTGACCATCACGGCCGTCAAAAGGAAGTGATAGCCGTGATGGTCAAGCGGATTAAGGCGCCCTGTAGTTACCAGTTGCGTTTGCTTCTGGGAGTATGGGTTCGAGTCACTTCTGGGGTGTGAGTTTTCATTCGCATATAGTCCTGGGGACCATTCAGGCTTGTTCGCATTTGTGTTCCTCACGTGTGCCCCAAAGAATGAGGTGATTTGGTGAAATGCTATGCCCAAGATTACCATCCGAGTTGCCGTCGGGGAAGTGGGTCAAATAGCCTCGGCTATCACTTCCTTTTGACGGCCGTGATGGTCAAGCGGATTAAGGCGCCCTGTAGTTACCAGTTGCGTTTGCTTCTGGGAGTATGGGTTCGAGTCACTTCTGGGGTGTGAGTTTTCATTCGCATATAGTCCTGGGGACCATTCAGGCTTGTTCGCATTTGTGTTCCTCACGTGTGCCCCAAAGAATGAGGTGATTTGGTGAAATGCTATGCCCAAGATTACCATCCGAGTTGCCGTCGGGGAAGTGGCTCAAATAGCCTCGGCTATCACTTCCTTTTGACGGCCGTGATGGTCAAGCGGATTAAGGCGCCCTGTAGTTACCAGTTGCGTTTGCTTCTGGGAGTATGGGTTCGAGTCACTTCTGGGGTGTGAGTTTTCATTCGCATATAGTCCTGGGGACCATTCAGGCTTGTTCGCATTTGTGTTCCTCACGTGTGCCCCAAAGAATGAGGTGATTTGGTGAAATGCTATGCCCAAGATTACCATCCGAGTTGCCGTCGGGGAAGTGGCTCAAATAGCCTCGGCTATCACTTCCTTTTGACGGCCGTGATGGTCAAGCGGATTAAGGCGCCCTGTAGTTACCAGTTGCGTTTGCTTCTGGGAGTATGGGTTCGAGTCACTTCTGGGGTGTGAGTTTTCATTCGCATATAGTCCTGGGGACCATTCAGGCTTGTTCGCATTTGTGTTCCTCACGTGTGCCCCAAAGAATGAGGTGATTTGGTGAAATGCTATGCCCAAGATTACCATCCGAGTTGCCGTCGGGGAAGTGGCTCAAATAGCCTCGGCTATCACTTCCTTTTGACGGCCGTGATGGTCAAGCGGATTAAGGCGCCCTGTAGTTACCAGTTGCGTTTGCTTCTGGGAGTATGGGTTCGAGTCACTTCTGGGGTGTGAGTTTTCATTCGCATATAGTCCTGGGGACCATTCAGGCTTGTTCGCATTTGTGTTCCTCACGTGTGCCCCAAAGAATGAGGTGATTTGGTGAAATGCTATGCCCAAGATTACCATCCGAGTTGCCGTCGGGGAAGTGGCTCAAATAGCCTCGGCTATCACTTCCTTTTGACGGCCGTGATGGTCAAGCGGATTAAGGCGCCCTGTAGTTACCAGTTGCGTTTGCTTCTGGGAGTATGGGTTCGAGTCACTTCTGGGGTGTGAGTTTTCATTCGCATATAGTCCTGGGGACCATTCAGGCTTGTTCGCATTTGTGTTCCACACGTGTGCCCCAAAGAATGAGGTGATTTGGTGAAATGCTATGCCCAAGATTACCATCCGAGTTGCCGTCGGGGAAGTGGCTCAAATAGCCTCGGCTATCACTTCCTTTTGACGGCCGTGATGGTCAAGCGGATTAAGGCGCCCTGTAGTTACCAGTTGCGTTTGCTTCTGGGAGTATGGGTTCGAGTCACTTCTGGGGTGTGAGTTTTCATTCGCATATAGTCCTGGGGACCATTCAGGCTTGTTCGCATTTGTGTTCCTCACGTGTGCCCCAAAGAATGAGGTGATTTGGTGAAATGCTATGCCCAAGATTACCATCCGAGTTGCCGTCGGGGAAGTGGCTCAAATAGCCTCGGCTATCACTTCCTTTTGACGGCCGTGATGGTCAAGCGGATTAAGGCGCCCTGTAGTTACCAGTTGCGTTTGCTTCTGGGAGTATGGGTTCGAGTCACTTCTGGGGTGTGAGTTTTCATTCGCATATAGTCCTGGGGACCATTCAGGCTTGTTCGCATTTGTGTTCCTCACGTGTGCCCCAAAGAATGAGGTGATTTGGTGAAATGCTATGCCCAAGATTACCATCCGAGTTGCCGTCGGGGAAGTGGCTCAAATAGCCTCGGCTATCACTTCCTTTTGACGGCCGTGATGGTCAAGCGGATTAAGGCGCCCTGTAGTTACCAGTTGCGTTTGCTTCTGGGAGTATGGGTTCGAGTCACTTCTGGGGTGTGAGTTTTCATTCGCATATAGTCCTGGGGACCATTCAGGCTTGTTCGCATTTGTGTTCCTCACGTGTGCCCCAAAGAATGAGGTGATTTGGTGAAATGCTATGCCCAAGATTACCATCCGAGTTGCCGTCGGGGAAGTGGCTCAAATAGCCTCGGCTATCACTTCCTTTTGACGGCCGTGATGGTCAAGCGGATTAAGGCGCCCTGTAGTTACCAGTTGCGTTTGCTTCTGGGAGTATGGGTTCGAGTCACTTCTGGGGTGTGAGTTTTCATTCGCATATAGTCCTGGGGACCATTCAGGCTTGTTCGCATTTGTGTTCCTCACGTGTGCCCCAAAGAATGAGGTGATTTGGTGAAATGCTATGCCCAAGATTACCATCCGAGTTGCCGTCGGGGAAGTGGCTCAAATAGCCTCGGCTATCACTTCCTTTTGACGGCCGTGATGGTCAAGCGGATTAAGGCGCCCTGTAGTTACCAGTTGCGTTTGCTTCTGGGAGTATGGGTTCGAGTCACTTCTGGGGTGTGAGTTTTCATTCGCATATAGTCCTGGGGACCATTCAGGCTTGTTCGCATTTGTGTTCCTCACGTGTGCCCCAAAGAATGAGGTGATTTGGTGAAATGCTATGCCCAAGATTACCATCCGAGTTGCCGTCGGGGAAGTGGCTCAAATAGCCTCGGCTATCACTTCCTTTTGACGGCCGTGATGGTCAAGCGGATTAAGGCGCCCTGTAGTTACCAGTTGCGTTTGCTTCTGGGAGTATGGGTTCGAGTCACTTCTGGGGTGTGAGTTTTCATTCGCATATAGTCCTGGGGACCATTCAGGCTTGTTCGCATTTGTGTTCCTCACGTGTGCCCCAAAGAATGAGGTGATTTGGTGAAATGCTATGCCCAAGATTACCATCCGAGTTGCCGTCGGGGAAGTGGCTCAAATAGCCTCGGCTATCACTTCCTTTTGACGGCCGTGATGGTCAAGCGGATTAAGGCGCCCTGTAGTTACCAGTTGCGTTTGCTTCTGGGAGTATGGGTTCGAGTCACTTCTGGGGTGTGAGTTTTCATTCGCATATAGTCCTGGGGACCATTCAGGCTTGTTCGCATTTGTGTTCCTCACGTGTGCCCCAAAGAATGAGGTGATTTGGTGAAATGCTATGCCCAAGATTACCATCCGAGTTGCCGTCGGGGAAGTGGCTCAAATAGCCTCGGCTATCACTTCCTTTTGACGGCCGTGATGGTCAAGCGGATTAAGGCGCCCTGTAGTTACCAGTTGCGTTTGCTTCTGGGAGTATGGGTTCGAGTCACTTCTGGGGTGTGAGTTTTCATTCATATATATATATATATATATATATATATATATATATATATATATATATATATATATATATATATATATATTAGTATATTTTGGTAGCAGTCTTTCCTGTAGACATATTTTATTAAATATGACCGAAAAAGTAAGATTAATAATTCTAACACGAATTTTCTCAATCTTTCGTACATTATGCTTCACTGTTGGAGGTAAATCAAAAATCACTTCTCCAAAATTCATTTTTATTTCTAGTCTGACGCGACACGGGCGCGTTTCGTAAAACTTATTACATTTTCAAAGACTTCACAAATACACAACTGATTAGAACTTGCGTTTCCCTGATTTTATATCTACATTTGAGTGAGGTGGGAAGGGTGATGTGGCATTACATTTGAGTGAGGTGGGAAGGATGATGTGGCATTAACACAAGACAGAACACTAGAGGATATTGATAGGGTATTAAAAGTATCAACACAAGAAAGAACACGAAACAATGGATATTGAATAGAAGTGTTTGTAGAAAGCCTATTGGTCCATATTTCTTGATGCTTCTATATTGGAGCGGAGTCTTGAGGTGGGTAGAATATAGTTGTGCAATAATTGGCTGTTGATTGCTGGTGTTGACTTCTTGATGTGTAGTGCCTCGCAAACGTCAAGCCGCCTGCTATCGCTGTATCTATCGATGATTTCTGTGTTGTTTACTAGGATTTCTCTGGCGATGGTTTGGTTATGGGAAGAGATTATATGTTCCTTAATGGAGCCCTGTTGTTTATGCATCGTTAAACGCCTAGAAAGAGATGTTGTTGTTTTGCCTATATACTGGGTTTTTTGGAGCTTACAGTCCCCAAGTGGGCATTTGAAGGCATAGACGACGTTAGTCTCTTTTAAAGCGTTCTGTTTCGTGTCTGGAGAGTTTCTCATGAGTAGGCTGGCCGTTTTTCTGGTTTTATAGTAAATCGTCAGTTGTATCCTATTAATATCCTCTAGTGTTCTGTCTTGTGTTAATGCCACATCATCCTTCCCACCTCACTCAAATGTAATGCCACATCACCCTTCCCACCTCACTCAAATGTGGATATAAAATCAGGGAAACGCAAGTTCTAATCAGTTGTGTATTTGTGAAGTCTTTGAAAATGTAATAAGTTTTACGAAACGCGCCCGTGTCGCGTCAGACTAGAAATAAAAATGAATTTTGGAGAAGTGATTTTTGATTTACCTCCAACAGTGAAGCATAATGTACGAAAGATTGAGAAAATTCGTGTTAGAATTATTAATCTTACTTTTTCGGTCATATTTAATAAAATATGTCTACAGGAAAGACTGCTACCAAAATATACTAATGTTAAAGTGCACGACCCAGCAGCAAGGAATCAAGCCTTCACGATAAAATATCGCCAGGATCTGATTCGTGATCAGATATACAAGGCAGAGAATGAAATCAAAGACAAAAAAACGCAACTACTTCATGCTACAAACGAGTGGAGAAATAGCAACATCGACCATAGTATCCGTACCCGCATTGAACAACACCTCGACATCCTCACAGACCAACATCACCTTAGCACTGAAACAAGGATTATCAAGAAACTAACAACATTATATGGAGGACCTATGGCAATTCCACGACCAAGAGATGGCTTCCTGAACCTTGCAGGAATTAACCTCACTGAGGACCAAGTCACTCTCCTAAATCTGGGCATAAACTGTCATGTTATGTCCAGACCGAGTGAAATGGCCCGGAAAGTGGAGTTGGAAATTCTGTTGGACGACATATTCGACCTCGAGACACAAAAGAAGGTCACTACCAAAGATACCTTACAAGCAGAACTTATTGCAGAAGGAGGAAAGAATCGAGGCAACTACAGAAGCACCATACTGTCCCCCGAGCTTAGAGCGGCAGCTAAAAGCCTTCGTGAGAACAAGGAGATAGTTGTCAGGAGAGGTGACAAGTCGCCAATATATGTCATTCTTAAAAAAGACGAATATCTGGCGAAAATGAACATCATACTCTCTGACCAAACTAAGTTCCAAAGGGTAACGAAGGACACTACAGCCGAATTAAAAGCAAAGGTCAACAAACTGATCGAAACTGTGAACGCCAAGAAATCCGGACTCCACCTGCCAAAGATCATTGGGGAATATAAACCTGGATATGCGTATGGAAATGTCAAGACGCACAAGCCTGGAAACCCACTTCGGCCAATCATTAGCCAGATACCTACACCCACGTACAGATTGGCGAAGCGACTCAACGGCCTGCTGACTCCTTATGTTCCTTGCGCCTTCAGCCTGAAGTATCCAAAGGAATTTGTGGACTTACTGCGGGGCGCACGGGCCACAGGGATAAGAGCCTCGTTGGACGTAGAATCGCTGTTTACCAACGTACCTGTGGACGAGACAATCGGAATGATAGCCGACAGAGTGTATCGTGATCCAGCCTGTACTCCTCTTGACATGCCAGAAAGTATTCTGAGGAAACTACTCCAAGCTTGTACTAAAGAGGCACCCTTCTTGAGCCCGGATGGGCACATGTATAAGCAAGTAGATGGGGTCGCCATGGGTTCTCCCCTAGGTGTCCTGTTTGCAAACTTCTACATGGGTACCATCGAGCAAAAAGTCTTAGTCGACATGAACTTGAAACCGGCCATATACTGCAGGTATGTTGACGACATTTTTACACAGGTACCTGATGTCAGACATCTGCAGGAGCTGAAGGAGGCATTTGAGCAGGGTTCCGTGCTGCGTTTCACTTACGAGACGGAAAAGGATGGGAAGCTGCCTTTCTAGATGTAACAGTCATGGAAAAGGGCGGAGGTTTCCACACTGCAGTCTACACAAAGGAAACAAACATAGGAATGTGCCTAAATGCCAACAGCGACTGCCCTGACAGGTACAAGAGGAGTGTTGTTAACGCATACGTCGACCGTGCTCTCAGCCACAGCTCAGAATGGAAGCAAGTCGACGAAGAACTCTGTAGGGTAAGGCAGGTTCTAGTCAATAACGGCTTCTCCAATGGTTTCATCGAAGACATCATAAGAAGGAAAGTGAAAAGCCATGCAACCTCCGAAGAGACAACTAACACAACACCTATACCCCCTATTAGACTATTTTACAGGAACTTCTTTTCCACAGCTCATAAAACAGAGGAAAGGGTCCTGAAAGATATTGTTAATAGAAACGTTATCCCTACAGACAAAAATCAGAGGATACAACTGACGATTTACTATAAAACCAGAAAAACGGCCAGCCTACTCATGAGAAACTCTCCAGACACGAAACAGAACGCTTTAAAAGAGACTAACGTCGTCTATGCCTTCAAATGCCCACTTGGGGACTGTAAGCTCCAAAAAACCCAGTATATAGGCAAAACAACAACATCTCTTTCTAGGCGTTTAACGATGCATAAACAACAGGGCTCCATTAAGGAACATATAATCTCTTCCCATAACCAAACCATCGCCAGAGAAATCCTAGTAAACAACACAGAAATCATCGATAGATACAGCGATAGCAGGCGGCTTGACGTTTGCGAGGCACTACACATCAAGAAGTCAACACCAGCAATCAACAGCCAATTATTGCACAACTATATTCTACCCACCTCAAGACTCCGCTCCAATATAGAAGCATCAAGAAATATGGACCAATAGGCTTTCTACAAACACTTCTATTCAATATCCATTGTTTCGTGTTCTGTCTTGTGTTGATACTTTTAATACCCTATTAATATCCTCTAGTGTTCTGTCTTGTGTTAATGCCACATCATCCTTCCCACCTCACTCAAATGTAATGCCACATCACCCTTCCCACCTCACTCAAATGTAGATATAAAATCAGGGAAACGCAAGTTCTAATCAGTTGTGTATTTGTGAAGTCTTTGAAAATGTAATAAGTTTTACGAAACGCGCCCGTGTCGCGTCAGACTAGAAATAAAAATGAATTTTGGAGAAGTGATTTTTGATTTACCTCCAACAGTGAAGCATAATGTACGAAAGATTGAGAAAATTCGTGTTAGAATTATTAATCTTACTTTTTCGGTCATATTTAATAAAATATATATATATATATATATATATATATATATATATATATATATATATATATATATATATATATATATATATATATATATATATATATATATATATATATTGTGACGATAATCTCTTTCAAGAGAGATTGAGTCTGCTCTTCCCTCCAAACTACGTCCCAGTAACAACTAATATAGAAGATATATCCAACAAGTACAACAACAAGTTTTGCCCAGACAGAGCAAAACGTATCCAACACCGGCACACCTGCTCGCCTCCGCCACCGTGAACCAGCAAACTGCTTGTCCATCGCCTGCCTGTCGCTGATTGGCTGGTGCCCGTCGCACCTGCCCCACCACCCGCCACACGAGCTGATGTCTGGGCCACCGCGACCTAGGGAAGGCAGAATATATCGTGCTCCACACAAGTTAACACGTCTCATTGGTAGACTAAGCCTTGGCTTACGTGTACTAAGGGAGGTGGCAGCTTGAAGCCAATATTCCTGCACTAATATAATTTACTTTGCTATTACTCACTTGTCTTAACGTAACTTTTCATTTGCCAGTGATTATTCTTATTATTTTGTTTGATTGATTTATCTGTTACAATTTTTATGTCCAATTTTATTTATGTTTTCTTTTCTAACGTAATTAAAATTTCATTGTTAAATTTACTTGTGTTTTGTGTGTCTTCCCATTACCTTACCACAGACGAAAGTTCCAGTTTTTTTTCTTTTTTTTCTTTATGTGACGAGGCCATACCCCTAGCTTTTGAAACAGCCGAACACCAACGCGTTACCGTCACATAAAGTGGGGGCCTGCCCTAGGAGCTTCACTCAGGTACTGGTGCCAAGTAGTAATTTATGGTAAGCGTATTTGGCTTTGGTAACGTAGCTTTTACTATTTTTCATATTCAATTTCATTTTTATATGGTGCTGTGTGTATTGTGCATTCCGAGAGTAGCATATGGTGAAGGTGAGACAACTTTGGATTACGTGGTGACTGTAGGCCTCAGTCATACTCTTAATTGGTCATCTCTCCCTCCGTGTTATTACTCGTGTTTACCATCTTTTTTCCCTTGGATATTTCTCATATTTTCGACAGATCATCATATTGGTACCCTGGTACTGTGGTCTGCCCCCAGGTCAAGTGCACCTAATCTTCTGCAATCTGACTATAGGAGGACAAAGAGGGCCATAGTTCCTCTAGCACGAACTTTAGTTGCTGAATTGGGACCTCAGCAGCAGTTCTCGTCACCAGTTGACACCTCGCACCCCTACACGTCAGTCAGAGATGATGATACATACATATTGGTAGGGAATTAGCTTTCTTTTTCAGAGCACAAAAGTTCGCTAATTCTGTAAGTATCATATTAATTTCAGTGGGAAAACTTGCTTATGTCCTATAGAGACTCGGCAAGGTATGCCTACATCCTTGGACTACCAATTTTACTTTTGAGGCAATTAACTGTTTCATTTGTTTTAGAAACTCAGTTTCACTTATTTAGTAGGATTTTCTTGCCCTTATCCTCTTACATGAGTACCGGGTACAAGATTTCCTGCGACCTTGATTTAAATTAATCATTTAACATCTTGTACTTAACTTTAATTGTTAAAGATTCCACAGGATAGGTACCAGTTGCCACGTTGTCCTGTTTCTGACATTCACTATATCACAACGGTATATTCGTTGTACATTTATTTGCTAATTTCACCATGTTTCGTCTCCAAGCTTTCCGTGCAGATCCAGCAGGTGAAATAGGGACTTTAAGTCGTGCCAAGAGGACTGAATTACAAACTCTTGCACATGAGTATCAACTAGAAGTTCCCTACCAAACCAACAAAAATGACATACACAACCTGTTGCTGGATCACTTCTTAGAGCAAGGTAAGATAGACTCTGAGACTCATGAAACTTACTATATTGCAGATAAAACTGATTTGGCAACGATGAAACTCAAACTAGAGCTGGCCAAGATTGAACGTGAGCAGCAAAGGGAAGCCCTCAAGCAGCAAAGAGAAGCAGCTGCCATACGAAGGGAAGAACAAGAACGTGAGGCTGCCTTGAGGAAGGAAGAACAAGAACGTGAGATTGCCTTACTCCGTGAGCGGGAACGAGTACAGCTTGAAACAAAACGACGCGAGTTGGAGATACAACACGAACATGACAAGCAACAAGCGACTCTGGCTATAGAGTGTCGTCAACGAGAATTCGCGTTGGAAACTTCCCACCTCGCTCAACGCCAGCAAGCTACTGCCAATCTTCCCATCAGTTTTAATATATCACATGCAAGTAAGTTAATGCCATCATTTGTAGAAGCAGAAGTTGACATGTTTTTTACTACCTTTGAAACCCTTGCTAATCAACTCAGTTGGCCTGCCGACCAATGGGCCACATTTCTCAGAGTACATCTTACAGGTAGAGCTGCAGTCACACTCAGTACTTTGGCGTCTGAGAATGACTACCAGACTCTGAAACAAGCAGTGTTGGACGCCTACCTTCTCTCCACCGAAAGTTATCGAAGGAAATTCCGTGACCACCTGAAGGCAAGTACCACTACCTTTCTCGAGTTTGCTAACACAAAACGGAGATATTTTGTGAAATGGCTGGAAGCAGCAGATCTCTACTTTTACAGAACTCGTCAACCTGATGCTAGTTGAAGAATTCTTGAGGCGTGTGCCGCCTCCTGTCCGTCTATATTTAGCAGATAAAGAAGAAACCGACTACCTGAAGTGTGCTAAGTCGGCTGACACTTACAGCCTCATCCACCGGCTGACACCAGAACCATCCTCCAGTAAGAAGTCGTGGTACAGTTACGAGAAAGTGAGTACCGATCAAGCTGGCTCGCAATTGTACTGCAAGTATTGTAGACTCTATGGACATACCATAGATAAGTGTGGTAAGTCTCGATACAAAGGAACCACCGACACGCCAAAACCCAAACCAACTCTTCCTAAGTCCGGTAAGCCTGTGATGAATGTTGGTGTTCATGTTAATGATCTTTCTCTTTTCAGTAACCACCTGTATACTGGAACTGTCTCTGCCAACGGTTCAAATCCGGAGGGACGTTTCAAATTGAAGATCTTGAGGGACACAGCGGCTCTTCAATCGATCATCTTGAAGTCGGCTGTGCCCAGCATCGCCTACACCGGAGAAACTGTCTTCATCACTGACCTCACTGCTACCACTCCTTATCCTCTCGCCAGAGTCCACCTGGATTGTCCCTTCGTGAACGGAGAAGTCCAAGTCGCCGTCAGGGAAAAGCCTTTTCCCATGTTTGGAGTGCAACTTCTCCTAGGCAACGACTTGGCAGAAGACCTGCAACCGACCAACCTGATCGTCATGGACAAACCCCAGGTGTGTACCTCTGTTCCAGATAACCCTATATTCGAGTATGTTCCAGCAAAGGTTCAAGAGAGTGATGATGTTTCTCATCCGGTTCTAGTGACCACCCATGCACAAGCCGCACGACCACAGCCAGCTGACTCTACTGCTACCGCTGTCCCTCAAGACCCTCAGAAACTACCCCCGAATCTGACCAAGTTGGAGTTCCGTAAGTTACAGAGGGAAGATCTTACCTTAACACCATTATTTTTCCAGGCTGAGACTCAACCTGACAGTATTCCTGGGTTCTTCCTAGAGAACGACTTGCTCTACCGCAGATATAGACCCAGTAAACTGAAGGAGGAGAACGATTGGGCCAACATCGAACAACTTGTGATTCCTGCCAGCCTGCGGCCCACTATTCTACACCTGGCCCACGGAGCACTCTCCCACTACGGATTCAACAAGACTTACCATGGAATTCGTCAAGACTACTACTGGCCAGGTATGGTAAATAGCGTCAAACAGTACGTAAAACAGTGTCATACATGTCAGATGGCAGGTAAACCGAACATCTCTATTCCCAGAGCGCCACTGATTCCCATACAGGTGCCTGCGGAACCTTTCCACAGACTTATTATAGACTGTGTTGGTCCTTTACCTCGGACCAGTTCAGGTAACGCCTATATCTTAACCATCCTGTGTCCTACCACCAGATTTCCCATAGCAGTTCCAGTGAAGAACATTACGACTGCTACGGTTGTGAAGCACTTATTGAAGATCTTCACCCAGTATGGATTTCCCAGGGAGATTCAGAGCGACTGTGGTACCAACTTCACCAGTGATCTTTTCAAAAGGACACTGGAGGAGTTCAACATCAAACAGGTATTGTCCAGCCCCTATCATCCTGCTTCACAGGGTTCTCTTGAGCGTAGTCATCAGACTATCAAAGCACTCCTGAAAAAGTTTTGTAGTGAAACCTCTAAGGATTGGGATAAGCAAATAGATCTGATAATGCACATTTATAGAAGTCTTCCCAATGAGTCCCTAGGAGTATCTCCTTATGAGATGCTCTACGGCCGTAAGTGCCGTACTCCCCTCAAGGCTTTCAAAGACTCTCTACGAGATGCCACCTTCAGTGAGCATCAGAATGTGCCCCAGTTTCTTCAAAACCTTCAACACATTCTAGAGAGAGTCCACAGTTTTGCCCATGATAATCTATTGAAAGCACAGGAGAGGATGAAGACTCATTACGACCAGACCAGCAAAGTAAGAAAATTTAAGCCGGGAGACTTCGTGCTAGCGTACTTCCCTATCCCAGATTCTCCTTTACAAAACAGGTTTTCAGGACCCTACCGCATCAAGGAGTGCAGAAACAACCATAACTACGTTCTAGAGACTCCAGATAGGCGGCGGAAGACCCAGCTGTGCCACGCCAACCTCCTGAAGCTATATAATGGTACTCCTCCCAATGTCACGGATACTTTCGTCGACGAAAGTATCCGTACCCGCATTGAACAACACCTCGACATCCTCACAGACCGACATCACCTCAGCACTGAAACAATGATTATCAAGAAACTAACAACGTTATATGGAGGACCTATGGCAATTCCACGACCAAGAGATGGCTCCCTGAACCTTGCAGGAATTAACCTCACTGAGGACCAAGTCACTCTCCTAAATCTGGGCATAAACTGTCACGTTATGTCCAGATCGAGTGAGATGGCCCGGAAAGTGGAGTTGGAAATTCTGTTGGACGACATATTCGACCTCGAGACACAAAAGAAGGTCACTACCAAAGATACCTTACAAGCAGAACTTATTGCGGAAGGAGGAAAGAATCGAGGCAATTACAGAAGCACCATACTGTCCCCCGAGCTCAAAGCAGCAGCTAAAAACCTTCGTGAGAACAAGGAGATAGTTGTCAGGAGAGGTGACAAGTCGCCAATATACGTCATTCTTAAAAAAGACGAATATCTGGCGAAAATGAACCTCATACTCTCTGACCAAACTAAATTCCAAAGGGTAACGAAGGACACTACAGCCGAATTGAAAGCAAAGGTCAACAAACTGATCGAAACTGTGAACGCCAAGAAATCAGGACTCCACCTGCCAAAAATTATTGGGGAATATAAACCTGGATATGCGTATGGAAATGTCAAGACACACAAGCCTGGAAACCCACTTCGGCCAATCATTAGCCAGATACCAACACCCACGTACAGACTGGCGAAGCGACTCAACGGCCTGCTGACTCCTTATGTCCCTTGCGCCTTCAGCCTGAAGTCTCCAAAGGAATTTGTTGACTTACTGCGGGGCACACGGGCAACAGGGATAAGAGCCTTGTTGGACGTAGAATCACTGTTCACCAACGTACCCGTGGACGAGACAATCGGGATGATAGCCGACAGAGTGTATCGTGATCCAGCCTGTACTCCTCTTGACATACCAGAAAATATTCTAAGGAAACTACTCCAAGCTTGTACTAAAGAGGCACCCTTCTTGAGCCCGGATGGGCACATTTATAAGCAAGTAGATGGGGTCGCCATGGGTTCTTCCCTAGGTGTCCTGTTTGCAAACTTCTACATGGGTACCATCGAGCAAAAAGTCTTAGTCGACATGAACTTGAAACCGGCCATATACTGCAGGTATGTTGACGACATTTTTACACAGGTACCTAATGTCAGACATCTGCAGGAGCTGAAGGAGGCATTTGAGCAGAGTTCCGTGCTGCGTTTCACTTACGAGATGGAAAAGGATGGGAAGCTGCCCTTTCTAGATGTAACAGTCATGGAAAAGAGCGGAGGTTTCCGCACTGCAGTCTACACTAAGGAAACGAACATAGGAATGTGCCTAAATGCCAACAGCGACTGCCCAGACAGGTACAAGAGGAGTGTTGTTAACGCATATGTCGACCGTGCTCTCAGCCACAGCTCAGAATGGAAGCAAGTCGACGAAGAACTCTGTAGGGTAAGGCAGGTCCTAGTCAACAACGGCTTCTCCAATGGTTTCGTCGAAGACATCATAAGAAGGAAAGTGAAACGCCATGCAACCTCTGAAGAGACAACTAACACAACACCTATACCCCCTATTAGACTCTTTTACAGGACCTTCTTTTCCACAGCTCATAAAACAGAGGAAAGGGTCCTGAAAGATATTGTTAATAGAAACGTTATCCCTACAGACAAAAATCAGAGGATACAACTGACGATTTACTATAAAACCAGAAAAACGGCCAGCCTACTCATGAGAAACTCTCCAGACACAAAGCAAAACGCTTTAAAAGAGACCAACGTCGTCTATGCCTTCAAATGCCCTCTTGGGGACAGTAAGCTCCAAAAAAAACAGTATATAGGCAAGACAACAACATCTCTTTCTAGGTGTTTAACGATGCATAAGCAACAGGGCTCCATTAAGGAACATATAATCTCTTCCCACAACCAAACCATCGCCAGAGAAATCCTAGTAAACAACACAGAAATCATCGATAGATACAGCGATAGCAGATGGCTTGACGTTTGCGAGGCACTACACACTAAGAAGTCAACACCAGCATTCAACAGCCAATTAATGCACAACTATATTCTACCCACCTCAAGACTCCGCTCCAATATAGAAGCATCAAGAAATATGGACCAATAGGCTTTCTACAATCACTTCCATTCAATACCCATTGTTTCGTGTTCTGTCTTGTGTTGATGAATTTAATACCCTATTAATACCACCTCACCCCATCCACCTCACTCAAATGTAGATATAAACAAATCGGAGATGTGTAAGTTCTATTCAGTTGTGTATGTGTAAACTAAATTCTTTGAAAATGAAATAAGTTTTACGAAACGCGCGTCAAGTGTCGCGTCAGACTAGAAATAAAAATGAATTTTGGAGAATTGATTTTTGAATTACCACCAGAAGTGAAAAGAAATGTACGAAAGATTGAGAAAATTCGTATTAGAATTATTAATCTTACTTTTTCGGTCATAGAGATATTTTACCTGCAACCCTGAGAGATTCAGCAGGAATACACGATCCTGCTTTCACTGAATGTTCAAATCAGTGGGATGTTCTTGCCGCCCCAGCAACCATTATAGAGCCAACAAAACAACACAAACAGTCCGGCTGGGACCACCCTTTAGTGGAAAAAGTAGCTGATGCCATGCTCAGCGTTGCAACATCAGACAAGGAGAAAGCCCGCTTCAGAGCAGTGCGTGCCCCCCATGCAGGAGACTTCCTCCTGGCAGTACCCATGTCAGCAATGGGCACGCGCCTAGATCCAGAATCCCTTCTTGTAGCAGTGGCCCTCTGCCTTGGTGCCCCAATTCACACTGAATACAAGTGTATTTGCAACAGGGTGGAAGCAGACCAATACGGACTGCATGGGTTGCATTGCGGAAGCACAAAGAGCTGGCATGCAAGACACAACGAGGTCAATGACATCATCAAGAGAAGCCTCGTCTCAGCTAGGTGCCCAGCGGAGAGAGAACCTCGAATCCTAGGTGTCCAAAACCCGGATTTCCCCGCACTTCGCCCTGATGGCATCACCATATACTCATGGAAGGAGGGTAGACAGTTGGTGTGGGACTACACATGTGTATTCACCCTGGCTGACACCTATGTACACTTCGGAGCTGATCAAGCAGGTGGGGCGGCCAACCACAGGGAAACAGCTAAATCACTCAAGTACAGGTGACTGGAAGGTCAATACCTCTTTGTTCCCATAGCGTCTGAGACGCATGGCCCCTGGGGCAAGAGTTCCTTGGGATTTCTCAAGGAATTGGGTTCCAAGCTCATTGACGTCACCAGAGACCCAAGGGCTTCCAGTTTTTTGTTTCAGCGTCTCAGTGTGGCGATCCAGAGGGGAAATGCTTGCTGCGTCCTCGGTTCCTGTCCAGAAGCGAAGGAGCTTCAAGAGATCCATAACCTTTAGGCATTTGTCTTGTATGTTTTGTAACCTTTAAATACAGATTAAAAAAAAAGGGGGAAGGGGGTGGAAGGAGAAAAGCACACAGAAACTGTATTGGAGGGGACCTACATTCCCTCCAATGCGTTATGTGTGGTTTCCTCCGAGGCTATGGGTCCCCCTTCTTCCAGCCAGAGGTGGTACTCCCTTCCCTTTAAAATATATATATATATATATATATATATATATATATATATATATATATATATATATATATATATATATATATATATATATATATATATATATATATATACATATATATATATATATATATATATATATATATATATATATATATATATATATATATATATATATATACATATATATATATATATATATATATATATATATATATATATATATATATATATATATATATGTCGTACCTAATAGCCAGAACTCACTTCTCAGCCTACTATGCAAGGCCCAATTTGCCTAATAAGCCAAGTTTTCATGAATTAATTGTTTTTCGACTACCTAACCTACCTAACCTAACCTAACCTAACTTTTTCGGCTACCTAACCTAACCTAACCTATAAAGATAAGTTAGGTTAGGTTAGGTAGGGTTGGTTAGGTTTGGTCATATATCTACGTTAATTTAAACTCCAATAAAAAAAAATTGACCTCATACATAATGAAATGTGTAGCTTTATCATTTCATAAGAAAACAATTAGAGAAAATATATTAATTCAGGAAAACTTGGCTTATTAGGCAAATCGGGCCTTGCATAGTAGGCCGATAAGGTCGTTCTGGCTACTAGGTACTATATATATATATATATATATATATATATATATATATATATATATATATATATATATATATATATATATATATATATATATGTACGACATTATATATATATATATATATAGGTACGACATTATATATATATATATATATATATATGTCGTACCTAGTAGCCAGAACTCACTTCTCAGCCTACTATGCAAGGCCCGATTTGCCTAATAAGCCAAGTTTTCATGAATTAATGTTTTTTCGTCTACCTAACCTACCTAACCTAACCTAACCTAGCTTTTTTTGGCTACCTAACCTAACCTTACCTATATATATAGGTTAGGTAGGGTTGGTTAGGTTCGGTCATATATCTAACGTTAATTTTAACTCCAATAAAAAAAAATTGACCTCATACATAGTGAAAAGGGTAGCTTTATCATTTCATAAGAAAAAAATTATAGTAAATATATTAATTCAGGAAAACTTGGCTTATTAGGCAAATCGGGCCTTGAATAGTAGGCTGAGAAGTGAGTTCTGGCTACTAGGTACGACATATATATATATATATATATATATATATATATATATATATATATATATATATATATATATATATATATATATATATATATATATATATATATATATATATATATATATATATATATATATATATATATATATATATATATATATATATATATTAGTATATTTTGGTAGCAGTCTTTCCTGTAGACATATATTATTAAATATGACCGAAAAAGTAAGATTAATAATTCAAAAATCACTTCTCCAAAATTCATTTTTATTTCTAGTCTGACGCGACACGGGCGCGTTTCGTAAAACTTATTACATTTTCAAAGACTTCACAAATACACAACTGATTAGAACTTGCGTTTCCCTGATTTTATATCTACATTTGAGTGAGGTGGGAAGGATGATGTGGCATTACATTTGAGTGAGGTGGGAAGGGTGATGTGGCATTAACACAAGACAGAACACTAGGGGATATTAATAGGGTATTAAAAGTATCAACACAAGACAGAACAGAAACAATGGGTATTGAATAGAAGTGTTTGTAGAAAGCCTATTGGTCCATATTTCTTGATGCTTCTATATTGGAGCGGAGTCTTGAGGTGGGTAGAATATAGTTGTGCAATAATTGGCTGTTGATTGCTGTATCAATCAACAGCAATCAACAGCCAATTATTGCACAACTATATTCTACCCACCTCAAGACTCCGCTCCAATATAGAAGCATCAAGAAATATGGACCAATAGGCTTTCTACAAACACTTCTATTCAATACCCATTGTTTCTGTTCTGTCTTGTGTTGATACTTTTAATACCCTATTAATATCCCCTAGTGTTCTGTCTTGCGTTAATGCCACATCACCCTTCCCACCTCACTCAAATGTAATGCCACATCATCCTTCCCACCTCACTCAAATGTAGATATAAAATCAGGGAAACGCAAGTTCTAATCAGTTGTGTATTTGTGAAGTCTTTGAAAATGTAATAAGTTTTACGAAACGCGCCCGTGTCGCGTCAGACTAGAAATAAAAATGAATTTTGGAGAAGTGATTTTTGATTTACCTCCAACAGTGAAGCGTAATGTACGAAAGATTGAGAAAATTCGTGTTAGAATTATTAATCTTACTTTTTCGGTCATATTTAATAATATATATATATATATATATATATATATATATATATATATATATATATATATATATATATATATATATATATATATATATATATATATATATATATATATATATATATATATATATATATATATATATATATATATATATATGTCGTACCTAGTAGCCAGAACGCACTTCTCAGCCTACTATGGAAGGCTCGATTTGCCTAATAAGCCAAGTTTTCATGAATTAATGTTTTTTCGACTACCTAACCTACGTAACCTAACCTAACCTAACTTTCTCGGCTACCTAACCTAACCTAACCTATAAAGATAGGTTAGGTTAGGTTAGGTAGGGTTGGTTAGGTTCGGGCATATATCTACGTTAATTTTAACCCCAATAAAAAAAGTTGACCTCATTCATAATGAAATGGGTAGCTTTATCATTTCATAAGAAAAAAATTAGAGAAAATTTATTAATTCAGGAAAACTTGGCTTATTAGGCAAATCGGGCCTTGCATAGTAGGCTGAGAAGTGCGTTCTGGCTACTAGGTACGACATTTGTATATATATATATATATATATATATATATATATATATATATATATATATATATATATATATATATATATATATGTCGTACCTAATAGCCAGAACGCACTTCTCAGCCTACTATTCAAGGCCCGATTTGCCTAATAAGCCAAGTTTTCATGAATTAATGCTTTTTCGTCTACCTAACCTACCTAACCTAACCTAACCTAGCTTTTTTTGGCTACCTAACCTAACCTTACCTGTAAATATAGGTTAGGTTAGGTTAGGTAGGGTTGGTTAGGTTCGGTCATATATCTACGTTAATTTTAACTCCAATAAAAAAAAATTGACCTCATACATAGAGAAAAGGGTTGCTTTATCATTTCATAAGAAAAAAATTATAGTAAATATATTATTTCAGGAAAACTTGGCTTATTAGGCAAATCGGGCCTTGAATAGTAGGCTGAGAAGTGAGTTCTGGCTACTAGGTACGACATATATATATATATATATATATATATATATATATATATATATATATATATATATATATATATATATATATATATATATGTATATATATATATATATATATATATATATATGAGTGAGGTGGGAAGGGTGATGTGGCATTTAACACAAGACAGAACACTAGGGGATATTAATAGGGTATTAAAAGTATCAACACAAGACAGAACAGAAACAATGGGTATTGAATAGAAGTGTTTGTAGAAAGCCTATTGGTTAGGAAAAGCCTAGGAAAGCCTCAATAGGCTTTCTACAAACACTTCTATTCAATACCCATTGTTTCTGTTCTGTCTTGTGTTGATACTTTTAATACCCTATTAATATCCCCTAGTGTTCTGTCTTGTGTTAAATGCCACATCACCCTTCCCACCTCACTCAAATGTAATGCCACATCACCCTTCCCACCTCACTCAAAATGTAGATATAAAATCAGGGAAACGCAAGTTCTAATCAGTTGTGTATTTGTGAAGTCTTTGAAAATATATATATATTTATATATATATATATATATATATATATATATATATATATATATATATATATATATATATATATATATATATGTATATATATATATATATATATATATATATATGTCGTACCTAGTAGCCAGAACGCACTTCTCAGCCTACTATGCAAGGCCCGATTTGCCTAATAATCCAAGTTTTCATGAATTAATTGTTTTTCGACTACCTAACCTACCTAACCTAACCTAACCTAACTTTTTCGGCTACCTAACCTAACCTAACCTATAGAGATAGGTTAGGTTAGGTTAGGTAGGGTTGGTTAGGTTTGGGCATATGTCTACGTTAATTTTAACTCCAATAAACTAAAAATGACCTCATACATAATGAAATAGGTAGCTTTATCATTTCATAAGAAAAAAATTAGAGAAAATATATTAATTCAGGAAAACTTGTCTTATTAGGCAAATCGGGCCTTGCATAGTAGGCTGAGAAGTGCGTTCTGGCTATTAGGTACGACATATATATATATATATATATATATATATATATATATAAATATATATATATATATATATATATATATATATATATATATATATATACATATATATATATATATATATTTTTTTTTTTTTTATACTTATGGAAAGGAGTACCACCTCTAGCTGGAAGAAGGGGACCCATAGCCTCGGAGGAAACCACGCATAACGCATTAGAGGGAATGTTTAGATCCCCTCCAATACAGTTTCTGTGTGCTTTTCTCCTACCACCCCCTTCCTTTTTTATTTTTTGTGCTTTATTATGCATTTGATGGTTACAAGTTATACATGGGTTGATACAAAAATAATAATGCAAAAAGGTGCTTAAAGGTTATGGATCTCTTGAAAAACACAACAATGGGAAACATTGATGAATGTCACAGACGGGTTCGATCATTGTTGCAAGCCAAACACTTCGAATTCCTCTGAAGTTGGACTAGTGCCCAAGACGCAACAGGCATTTCCCCCTCTGAATCGCAACACTGAGGTGCTGGAACAAGAAACTTTTTGCTCTCTGGTCTTTTGTAGCGCTGATCAATTTGTCCCCCAATTCCTTCAGGAACTTCAATGCACATTTTCCCCACGAACCGAGGGTCTCCGAGCCGATCGGAACAAAGCTGTAGCAGTGTGCTAGACCTCTGTATTTAATAATTTTCTGCGATTCCCTGAAAGAAGCAGCACCACCGCTTTCACGTGTGCTGTAGTGGAGGTAGGTACTGGCCAGTGTGGCAGCGCACGTGTAGTCCCATACCACTTGCTTACCATCCTTCCAAGGTAGCAAGGTGACCCCATCAGGGCGCTTCTGAGGGTCGTTAGGTCTGGATAAGTGTGGTTCTCTTTGTGCCGGGCAGCGGGCTGTGGCGAGGCTCCTCTTGATGATGTCGTTGACTTCTTCATGTCTTGCAATTTTACCCTGTGATTTACGACATACCAGACCATGACGACCATATTGGTCTTCCATCGCAGTTCCGCAGATGCACCTATGTTCGGTGAGGATGGGGGCGGCAAGGCGAAGGGCAACTCCAATGCGGAGAGCGTCATGACTGAGGCGAGTTCCCAGGGCTGCATTGGGCACAGCAAATAAAAAATCCCCGGCGTGGGGTGCTGTTACCGCTAGGAGGCGGGCTTTGTTTTCAGCATCAGCGTTGTCAATCATTGCTGTGACAGTCTTTTCCATTATGGGGCTATCCCAGTGGGCCTGCTTGTGGTCTTTTGGGACTTGTGGTCGGGGTTGAGGGTGTGCAATGGTGTCCCATTGTCTGGCTGCTTCGATGAACGTTTGATCATGAGTTCCTGCTGTCTCTCTCATACGCTCTGGTAGGATCTGCCCTACCAATTCGTTGGCTGCTGTACATGAGGATAAGAATGCTGGAAGTGCTACCTCAGTTGCCTTTCGTATACCTATCCCTCCAAATCTCACTGGTAGTGTTGCTTGGTCCCACTGACTGTCATCTAAATCTAGGTTGAGCGCCTTCCTGAATATTGACCTGAGGAGCTCATCATATTGAATTAGAAGTGGGTTGCCAAAAGTTGGTGCACACCTTAAGAAGTATGTTAGCCTGGGCAAGGTAAGGCACTTTGTGAGAAGGTAGAGGGCATCGTGGGAGTCCAAGTCCCCAATTCTCTCTTCCATCCTCTTTAGGTCTCTAAACTTTTCGTCAAGGACTGCAGCAATGGCATTGTGGCCCAGAGGTGCTCCGAGTAGTGTGCTGTCGGTAGGTTTAACGACTGAGGCTTCTGGTAGAACTGATTTCACTGCTCTAATGATTACTTCACTGGATGCATTATATATATAATATTATATATAAAATAAATATTATTATATAAAATAATATATGTATATATAATATATATATATATATATATATATATATATATATATATATATATATATATATATATATATATATATATATATATATGTATATATATATATATATAATATATATATATATTATATATATAATATTATATATATATATATATATATTATATAAAAATATATAAAATATATAATATTATATGTAAAAAAAAGTTTCCTCATACATAATGAAATGGGTAGTTTTATCACCTCATAAAATAAAAATTAGAGAAATTATATTAATTCATGAAAACTTGGCTTATTAGGCAAATCGGGCCTTGCATAATAGGCTGAGAAGTGCGTTCTGGCTACTAGGTACGACATATATATATATATGTCGTACCTAGTAGCCAGAACGCACTTCTCAGCCTACTATGCAAGGCCCGATTTGCCTAATAAGCCAAGTTTTCATGAATTAATGTGTTTTCGACTATCTAACCTACCTAACCTAACCTAACCTAACTTTTTCGGCTACCTAACCTAACCTAACCTATAAAGATAGGTTAGGTTAGATTAGGTAGGGTTGGTTAGGTTAGGTCATATTTCTACGTTAATTTTAACTCCAATAAAAAAAAATTGACCTCATACATAATGAAATGGGTAGCTTTATCATTTCATAAGAAAAAAATTAGAGCAAATATATTATTTCAGGAAAACTTGGCTTATTAGGCAAATCGGGCCTTGCATAATAGGCTGAGAAGTGCGATCTGGCTACTAGGTACGACATATATATATATATATATATATATATATATATATATATATATATATATATATATATATATATATATATATATATATATATATGATACAGGATATCATAGCACTATGTGGCAATGATATCCTGTTTTTTTTGTTGATGGAAAATTCCACTACAAGCTACATTTTCTATGGGTTAACTTGTGTATACAGCAGCAGCAATTTTATCTGCCAATTGAATTTAATATTAGTAAATGGTGTCGGGTATTCCGATATATATACCTAATATACCCATTGTTTCGTGTTGTCTTTTCCCATTGATTTGAATCCTGTCACCTCACACAAATACGATTATAAGCACGATCTGAGAATGTACAATTGTCTTTGAAAATGTAAGAAGTGTTCTTGATAAACGCTTCAAGGCATCAGACCATATATAAAGTATGAAAATGAACTTTGGAGAGTTAATTAATTTTTCAACTACCCCCGACAGTGAAGAAAAACAAGAAATATTGATAAGATTCGTTTTAGAATTATTAATCTTACCCTTTTGGTCACATTCAACATCATATGTTTAAAAGAATGCTACCAAAATATAATATATATATATATATATATATATATGTATATATATATATATATATATATATATATATATATATATATATATATATATATATATATATATATATATATATATATATATATATATATATATATATATATATATATATATATATATATATATATATATAGCTGTACCCGCTATACCCCGCTGTACCTAGCCATGCGTTGCTGTGGCTCAGCAACGCGTGTTCGTTGCTGAGCCACAGCAAACTTCCCCTGGCTCCCAGTCCTCCTCACCATTCCCCATGCCCTTTCCCCTCATCCTCTCAACCATTCCTCAATCACCCGTCCCCTCTTCCTCCTAAGCATTCCTCACTCACATATCCACTTTTCCTCCCAACTATTATCTACTCCCCCGTTCCCTCATCCTCCCCGTCTCTTTGTCCTCCCCAACATTCCCCACTCCGGCATCCGTTCGTCCTTCAAACCATTCCCCACTCCATAATTACCTTCTCCTCCCCACCATCTCCCACTCCCCAACCCCTCATCCTTCTTACCATTCTTCCCTCCCCCGTCCCCCTCATCCTTTACACCAACCCCCACTCCTCTGTCCCTTTGTCCTCCCCACCATTCTCCATTCCTCTCGTCCCGACGATCCCTAACTGTCCCGTCCCCCCGTCCTCCCCTCTATTACCTCCTCCCCTGTCTCCTCGTCCTCCCCAAAATCCCCCACTCCCGTTCCCTTGTCCTCCCCAACATTCCCCACTCCCTCTTTCGATGCATTCCCCAACGATCTGATGATCCCATCAGAAAATTAGGAACATCAAATGATCTGATGTTCCCATCACTGAAATATAAGAAAAACAGATTAAAATACGAAATGAAAAACAATGAAAAAATACAAAAATAAACTATACTCAGGATGTGAACGGTATGGTAAACAACACAACTCAATTTCAATGCAATGTCAAGCAAAATGAATTAAATCAAAATGAAAATAAATCAAAATTTATCAATGTAATCAGAAACATTGAAATGGAATCGTAACATATTTATTATAGAGTGAGTTGCTATTATGTGCAACAGATGGCGCTGTTTAAAAAAAAAAAACATGTTTTTACATGTCACAGGTGTGGCCTCAATATAGTCAGTATATAAAAACACTCGTGTATTCGAATGAAACATTGTATCAAAATTTCAAAGCAATCGATAAAGAACTTTCGAAGATTTCAGCGTTTGTTGCTCTTACGTCCAACAGATGGCGCTGTTTTTCAAAAAAGCTCGATTTTTCCTGTCACAGGTGTAGCATGCATATAGGAGGTATATAAAAACACGCGCCTATTCGAATGCAACTTTGTGTCCAAATTTCAAAGCAATCGGTAAAGAGGTTTCGAAGATTTCCCTCCCATGAAAAACAAATGAGAAATTCAGTTTTTCCAAAAAACCATGTTTTTTTTCCCGTCACAGATGTGACATATATATATAATATGTATATATAAACCCGCTTGGATGCGAATGGAAAGTTGTGTGAAAATTCCAAAGCAATCAATGAAGAACTTTCTGAGATTAGCAATTTTAAACAAACGAACATATACATTTTTATTTATATAGATATATATGCTAGCAGTACCCGGCCATGTGCTGGCCGGGTACTGCTAGTATATGTTCCAGTCCCCTGGTACCTTCCCTTTCCCCCAGTCCCCTCACACAATTCCCCCCCTCACCCGTCTCCTCGGCCTCCCAACCATTCTCCACTCCACCGTCTCCCTCGTCCTCCCCACCATTCCCCACCCACGCATTCCCTCTTCCTTCCCAGCAAGCCCCACTTCCTTGTCCCTTTGTCCATCCCACCATTCTCCATTCCCCCATCTTCTCGTTCCCACCATCCCAAACTCCCCCGTCCCCTCGTCATTCCCCACCATTATGCCCTCCTTGGTCCCCTCGTCATCCCCACCATTCCCCACTCCCTCGTCCAATGCCTTGCCAAATGGTCTGATGTTCCCAAGAGGAAATTGGGAATATCAAGTGATCTGATGTTCCCATCGCTAAAATATAAGAAAAACAGTTAAAAAATGAAATGAATACATGAAAAAGTAAAAAAGTAAAAAATAAACTATGCTTATGAAATGAACGGTATGGTAAACAACACAGCTCAATTCCAATGCAATTCACACAAAATAATTAAATCAAAATGAAAATAAATCAAAATCTATAAAAATTAAATTCATCAATGCAATCAGAAACATTGAAATGGAATTGTAACATATTTAGTACAGCATGTGTGTACCTCTTACATGCAACAGATGGCGCAGTTTTTCACAACATGCATAGTTTTACCAGTAACATGTGTGGCATCTATACTTATACTGATGAAATGAACGGTATGGTAAACAACACAGCTCAATTTCAACACAATGTCACAAAATAATTCAATAAAAAATAAAATAAATCAAAATCTATGAAAATAAAATTTATCAATGCAATCAGAAACATTGAAATGGAATTCATGACATATTTAGTATAGCGTGCATGTTGCTATTATGTGCAACAGATGGCGATGTTTTTCAGAAGTGCATGTTTTTACCTTTCACAGAGGTGGCATCTATGTAGTAGGTATATAAAATGACGCACATATTCGAATGGAATGTTGTGTCAGAATTTCAAAGCAATCGATGAAGGACTTTGGAAGATTACAGCGTGTGTTGCTCTTACATCCAACAGATGGCGATGTTTTTCAAAAAAGGCATCTTTTCTCCGGTCACAGGTAAGGCATGTATATAGTAGGTATATAGAAACACGCGCCTCTTCGAATGCAGCGTCGTGTCAAAATTTCAAAGCAGTCGGTAAAGAGGTTTCGAAGATTTCTCTCACATGAAAAACACAGTTTTTCAAAAAATGCATGTTTTTTCCGTCACAGACGTGATATCAATATAATATGCATGTAACAACTTGCTCGGATGTAAATGGAACATTGTGTGAAAATTTCAAAGCAATTGGTGAAGAACTTTCAAGCATTAGCGATTTTGAACAAACGAACATTTCCATTTACATTTATATAGATATACTAGCTGTACCGGGCCCCGCGTTGCTGTGGCTCAGCAACGCATGTGCATTTCTGAGCCACAGCAAACTTCCCCTGTCTCCCAGTCCTCCCCACCATTCCCCATGCCCCGTCCCCTCATCCTCTCAATAATTCCTCAATCACCCGTCCCCTCTTCCTTCCAAGCATTCCTCACTCCCCCGTTCCCTCGTCCTCCCCAGTATTCTTCCCCTCCCCCGTCCCTTTGTCCTCCTCAACATTCCCCACTCCAGCATCCGCTCGTCCTTCAAACCAATCTCCACTCCAACGTTACCTCCTCCTCCCCACCATCTGCCACTCCCCCATCTCATCCTCCTTACCATTCCCCCTTCCCCTTCCCCTCATCCTTTCCACTAACCCCCACTCCACTGTCCCCTTGTCCTCCCCACCATTCTCCATTCCCTTCGTCCCCACCATCCCCAACTGCCCCGTCCCCTCGTCCTCCCCTCTATTACCCCTACCCCTGTCCCCTCGTCCTCCCCAAAATCCCCCACTCCCGTCCCCTTGTCCTCCCCAACATTTCCCACAACCTTGTTTGATGCATTTCCCAACGATCTGATGATCCCATCAGAAAATTAAAAACTTCAAATGATCTGATGTTCCCACCACTGAAATATATATATATATATATATATATATATATATATATATATATATATATATATATATATATATATATATATATATATATATATATATATGTCGTACCTAGTAGCCAGAACTCACTTTTTGGCCGACTATTCAAGGCCCGATTTGCCTAATAAGCCAAGTCTTCCTGAATTAATATATTTTTTCTAATTTTTTTCTTATGAAATGATAAAGCTACCCATTTCATTATGTATGAGGTCAATTTTTTTTTATTGGAGTTAAAATTAACGTAGATATATGACCGAACCTAACCAACCCTACCTAACCTAACCTAACCTATCTTTATAGGTTAGGTTTGGTTAGGTAGCCGAAAAAGTTAGGTTAGGTTAGGTTAGGTAGGTTAGGTAGTCGAAAAACAATTAATTCATGAAAACTTGGCTTATTAGGCAAATCGGGCCTTGAATAGTAGGCCAAAAAGTGAGTTCTGGCTACTAGGTACGACATATATATATATATATATATATATATTGTACCTAGTAGCCAGAACGTCGTACTTGGCCTACTATGCAAGGCCCGATTTGCCTAATAGGCCAAGTTTTCCTGAATTTAAATATTTTTTTTTCTTATGGAGAGATAAATCTGTCCATTTCAATACGTATAAGTTAATTTGTTATAATATATAATAAATTAAATAATATATAATATATAATCTCCTCTCACAACCTGACCATCACTAGAGAAATCTTAGCAAACAACACAGAACTCATCGATAGATAAAGCGATAGCAGGAGGCTCGACATCTGCAAGGCACTACACATCAAAAACTCAAACCCAGCAATCAACAGGCAATTAATGCAAAACTATATTCTACCCACATCACGACTCCGAACCAATATAGAAGCATCAAGAGGAAGTATCGGCCAATAAGCCCTCTGCAGTTACTTCCATTCTTATGTTGTCATATCCAATTAATACCCATAGTTTCGTGTTTTGTCTTGTGTTTGTCATAAGTTTGTTCACCTATCCAAAAACTGTTGTACTATATCACCTCACCCAAATGCGAGTATAAGTATGGATGGATTTGCGTGTTTACAGGTTACAGTTGTGTGTGTAAAATAAATTCTTTGAAAATGTAATAAGTTATTACGAAACGCGTTCAGGCGTCGCATCACACTAGAAATAAAAATGAATTTTGGAGAATTGATTTCTCAAATACCATCGACAGTGAAAAGAAACATAAGATATATTGAGAAAACTCGTGTAAGAATTATTAATCTTACTTCTTTGGTCATATTTAATATATATATATATATATATATCATATATATATATATATATATATATATATATATATATATATATATATATATATATATATATATATATATATATATATATATATATATATATATATATATATATATATATATATATATATATATGTCGTACCTAGTAGCCAGAACGCACTTCTCAGCCTACTATGCATGGCCCGATTTGCCTAATAAGCCAAGTTTTCCTGAATTAATATATTTTCTCTAATTTTTTTCTTATGAAATGATAAAGCTACCCATTTTATTATGTATGAAGTCAATTTTTTTTATTGGAGTTAAAATTAACGTAGATATATGACCGAACCTAACCAACCCTACCTAACCTAACCTAACCTATCTTTATAGGTTAGGTTAGGTTAGGTAGCCGAAAATGTTAGGTTAGGTTAGGTAGGTTAGGTAGTCGAAAAAGCATTAGTTCTTGAAAACTTGGCTTATTAGGCAAATCGGGCCTTGCATAGTAGGCCGAGAAGTGCGTTCTGGCTACTAGATACGACATATATATATATATATATATATATATATATATATATATATATATATATATATATATATATATATATATATATATATATATATATATATATATATAAGAGTGGGTTTGAGAAGTGGGATCTTTTGAGTGAGAGAGAATATATATAAATATATATATATATATATATATATATATATATATATATATATATATATATATATATATATATATATATATATATATATATATATATATATATATTTATATATATATATAAGAGTGGGTTTGAGAAGTAGGGTGTTTTGAGTGAGAGAGAATATATATAAATATATATATATATATATATATATATATATATATATATATATATATATATATATATATATATATATATGTCGTACCTAGTAGCCAGAACGCACTTCTCAGCCTACTATGCAAGGCCCGATTTGCCTAATAAGCCAAGTTTTCATGAATTAATTGTTTTTCGACTACCTAACCTACCTAACCTAACCTAACCTAACTTTTTCAGCTACCTAACCTAACCTAACCTATAAAGATAGGTTAGGTTAGGTTAGGTAGGGTTGGTTAGGTTCGGTCATATATCTTCGTTAATTTTAACTCCAATAAAAAAAAATTGACCTCATACATAATGAAATGAGTAGCTTTATCATTTCATAAGAAAAAAATTAGAGAAAATATATTAATTCAGGAAAACTTGGCTTATTAGGTTAAATCGGGCCTTGCATAGTAGGCCGAGAAGTGCGTTCTGGCTACTAGGTACGACATATATATATATATATATATATATATATATATATATATATATATATATATATATATATATATATATATATATATATATACATTTATTTATTTATTCTAGGTGAAGCATGATGTCGCAAGCTGGAGATATTTGTAGGATCTGAGGATGGAGCTCATCCCCTCTCTTTGTGCATACGACTTATAACTGTCTCTTTTGTGGGGAAACTGTCTGTGTACAGTCTAGTGGTGATCACAGGAGAACCTGTTGTGGAGGTATAGCCTTATTTTGTATTTATTTATTTATGTATTGATATTTATTTCAAATGAGAAATGTTAAATTGGTTTCCTTATCATCATGAGTGTGGGAGAGTGAGTGTATATATATTAATACACTATTTCCTTGATAGGAGGTAAACATCGCTCTTCTACCCTTCCTACCAGAGAGGATGGGTTCATGTGCCTCTTGTGTGGTAATACCACCTTGAGTCCTCACCCAACATTCACCTGAGATAGTTGTGGGACCACTCTGTATGAGGACTTGGCCTCTGAACATCTACAAACATGTCCCCAAGGTGAGTGAATAAACCCCTCGCCAGTTTTATTTCTCTTAAGAGGCTTTTTTTGAGAGCTTATGTCATGGGGTTTAGCAGGGAGGGGGTGTTGCCTTTATTATTATTATTATTATTATTATTATTATTATTATTATTATTATTATTATTATTATTATTTTCCAGGGGTGGTTCAGAAGCAGGTAAAGACATCACAGGGTCAGGTAGGAGAGCAAAAACATGACACAGCACATCGTGGCAATAGTCCCTTAGGTGGGTAGTGGGGTTAGACAGACAGTCCAATGCAAATGGGGGGGAGGGGGGAGTGGAAGTGATGAGTGATGGTGATGATGGTGGTGACATCTCTCAGGCAGGTCCTAGTGGTCTTAGACCTCATGACAACAAACGAGATAGTGACCAAATAAGTGATGAAAATTCCTCAAATTCCAGCACTTAATTAATAGGGTGGGGGCCCTGGGGGATCTCTTTACTAGGATGAAATATTCCATCCCCGCAGCCTTCGCAACAGACCCTATAGGACTCCTAAGCAACTTTAGGGACTATTACTCCACTGAAATAGAGAATTACATGAATTCTCTTGGTGGACATGGCAATTTTACTTCATCATTAAAAATCCTTCTCGAAGTGAAGGTAACACTTTTAAAACAACGTCTCACAAAAGATGATGACTATAGGGAACACTTCATAACGACACCTGCTAGACTGGTAACACTTGAGGAGGTGGGTAATCTTATTGATAGTTGGGTGGATTATATGATTACACAGAAATGGAAGGAAGTGGGTTTTATACTATATAATGTTGATTTCCTGAAAATCGTTATCTGTAATGCTTGTGTAAGGTCAGTTTTAGGGGATTATGTCCATTATCCCCCCCCCTTTTTAAGGGGGCGATATGAGGTCTTCAACCCAAACCCCGCTGGTAACAATAGAACATGCATTATACAATGCCTTGCCACTTTTCTGGCATCACAACAAGGATGGAAATGGAGACGTATAGGGAGACTTGTAGAGCCTCACTCTAGGGTTAGGAAAATGGTCAAATACGACCATTTACCCTTCCCTCTCTCATGGGAGGATATCTCTAAATTGGAGAATAGGAATAAACTCTCCATTTTTTTTGTATTCAATACACAAACATACAGACGGCGTCTATCACGTCTCACTTTGCCGACATGGCAACAGACAGTACTCGGTCATAGTATCATTATTGTTGTTGGGGGAGTCTCATGTGGGGTGTTATCAAAAAGTTTGACAAGTTCCTACGGAACTTTACTCGCAGCCACAGACGAAAGACAGTCTTCTGTAGAAACTGTCTTTCAGAATATCAAAATTCTACCGAACTGACAAATCATGTATTTTCCTGTGACATCACTCAGAAAATGATCTATCCTCAGTAGGGGGACACCCTACATTTTACAAATACGAGGAAAGGTTACCCCGCCCCCCCTTCCCATGTGGGGTTTTTCGACTTCGAGTGTTACTTAAGCACTGAGGATTGTCTAGGTTCTGTTACAGCCATACACAGACCTATAGCATACAGCTATATAATTGTTGATAGGAACTACACCGTCATTGATAAATTTACTTATTTTTTTTTTTGGGGGGGGGGCAGTGTCACACATTTCATGCAGCAAATTGCCACACAAATGGGAAATTATCAGATCAACACTCCCCCATTATTAAATAGACATGTCTCTTGAGGATATGGTTCATTTTAGGAAACAGACACACTGCCAGTTTTGTGGGGAGGTATTTACACACACCAATTTCAAGGTTCAACATCATGATCACCTTAGGGAAAAGTTCATTTATATTAGAGCTCTATGTAATTACTGCAACCCCCGTCACAGAAATGCTCTAGAGAGTTTAGTCCTAATTGCTCACAATATGTCTTATGACATGGGCTTAATTTTGAGGGAGTTTGCCATGGGTTCAAATATTTAGAGCAATATCCTCATGCAGCAGGGGACGAAATACCTTAAGGTAGAAATAGGGAAGCTTAAATTTCTTGATTCACTGGCTTTTATTACAGGTAGTCTTTCGTTCCTAGCAAAGACCCACATTGATTCAGCCAGCCCCTTAACATTCACTTACTCAATGATAGAAGGTTTGCCCGAAGAGAGTCACCACCTACTCTTAAAGGGTAAGCAGTTTTTCCCTTATGAATATGCCACAAAAATCAGCTGCTTTAATAAATGATGCAACATTCCCCCCTATTGAAATGTTTTACAACTCCCTAAACAAATCAGGTATAACTTTGGATGAATATAGACATTTTAAATTAGTATGGGAGGCAACAGGGTGTAGGACATTAAAGGACTATCACCATATTTTTTTTGAAGTGTGACGTTGGTTTACTGGATGACATTTTTACCCACCATAGGGTAATTCTAAATTATATCTATTCATTAGAAATGACATATTACTGTAGCCTCCCGGGCTACTCTTACGACTGCTTCTTGAAAAGCAGCAAAGTATCGTTGGAGTTAAGTGCAGATGTCACGTTACACAATCACTTGTCACAAAACATACGAGGGGTTTTTACAACTGTAGTTAAAAATAAAAAAAAATAAATTTTTTTTTTTTTATTTAGGTAAGGTACATACATACAATAAATATTTACAAAGATTGGTTGACTTATAGGTAGAGCTAGTACATACAATGCCTAAAAGCCACTATTACGCAAAGTGTTTCGGGCATGATAAACTCAAATGACAAGCTTAATACTAATTGAGCATAATGAGTAGAATGAAAACAAGAAATGAAAACATAGATGAAAAAGCAACACAAATACAATTATGTCGACAAACAGCGCTCTTTAAAAAAAAAACAGACATTGGTTGACAATAGAAGGGTAAGGTAGGTTACAGGGAATTTACTAGGTATAGCTTCGTTTTTAACTTAAACTGGTTGAGAGAGGTACAGTCTTTAACATGGTTGGGAAGGTCATTCCACATTCTGGGCCCCTTGATTTGTAGAGCATTTCTAGTTTGATTAAGTCGTACTCTAGGAATATCAAAACTGTATTTATTTCTGGTGTGGTGCTCATGGGTTCTGTTACATCCTTCTATGAAGCTTTTGAGATCAGGATTGGCATTATAGTTTAGCGTTTTATATATGTATAATACACATGAGAGAATGTGCAGTGATTTAATGTCTAACATATTCAGAGATTTGAGTAGGGGTACCGAGTGATGCCTGGGGCCAGAGTTGGATATTGTCCTAATAGCAGCTTTATGTTGAGTAATTAGAGGACGTAAGTGATTTTGGGTAGTAGAGCCCCAAGCACAAATACCATAGTTGAGATATGGATAGATAAGGGAGTAATAGAGAGTCACCAGGGCAGGGCGTGGTACATAATATCTGATCTTAGAAAGAATGCCCACAGTTTTTAAAACTTTTTTTGATATATTTAGAATGTGTCCCTGGAAATTCAGCTTGTGGTCAATGAGAATGCCAAGGAATTTGCCATCAAATTTGTTACAAATTTGGGTATTGTTTATTTTGAGATTTATTTGATTAGAGGATTTATTGCCAAACAGAATATAGAAAGTTTTGTCAATGTTAAGGGTGAGTTTGTTGGCAGTTAGCCAAAGATGGACTTTATTTAGCTCAGTATTTACTGTGGCATTTAGAGCAAGGGGGTCAGGACTGGAGTAAATGAAGGTTGTGTCGTCAGCAAATAGAATTGGTTTGAGGTGTTGGGATTCATTTGGAAGGTCATTAATGTAGATGAGAAAGAGGAGAGGGCCAAGTATGCTGCCCTGAGGAACACCAATGTTGATGGGTAGGGTGGGAGAAATTGTATTATTCACAGAAACATATTGGAGCCTGTCAGTAAGGTAGGTTTTGAGGTATTGTAGGGAGTGTCCTCTGACTCCATAATGATGTAATTTAAGAAGAAGGTTTTGGTGGTTGACAATATCAAAAGCTTTACGCAGGTCCACAAATAACCCAACAGGGAACTCATTTTTATCAAGAGCTGTATGAATCGAGTTAAGCATACTAATAAGTGCATCGTTAGTGCTTTTTTTGGGTCTGAAGCCATATTGGCAAGGGCTAAGTATATTGAGTTTGGCTAGATATGAGTAAAGCTGCTTATAGATTAGTTTTTCAAAATTTTTTGACAAGTTTGGCAGGATTGATATAGGTCTGTAGTTGTTAACATCTGTGAGATCACCACATTTGTGGACAGGCGTTACTCTCGCTTTTTTTAGAATATCTGGAAAGGTTTGGAGTTCAAGTGACTTGTTGAAGAGCAAAGCAATAGCAGGGGCTAAAGATCTGGAGGCTTTTTTGTAAATTAAAGTTGGTATCTCCTCAAGGGCACCAGACTTGGTTTTAAGGGAAAGGATTATCTCATTGACGTCAGTGGAATTAATAGGCTTTAGGTACAGAGACTGTGGATAGTTACCTGTAAGATAGTCCTTAATGTCAGTACTGGAAGATGGAATATCATTTGCAAGGGATGAACCAATGGAAGAGAAGAACCTATTGAACTCAATAGCAGAATCAGAGGCTGAAAGCTGACCATCGTTATTAGACAGGAGAGTCGGTTTGTTATTTAAAGACTTCTTTGATCCCAATATTTGTGAAATTGCGCTCCAAGTTTGTTTATTGTTGCTCTTTATTTGGGTAAATTTATCTTCGTAGTATTTAGTTTTGGCTCGTCTAATTATCTTAGATAGCAATAATGAGTAATTCTTTGAGAATTCTTTGGAGACAATTCCTAACCTATACTTCTTCTCAAGGTCATGTTTTTTATTAATAGATTTAAGTATTCCCTTTGTAAGCCAGGGATTGTTGAGCCTTTTGGTTGTGACTTGTTTTGTAAGCATAGGACAGTGGGTATTATAAAGGCTAAGAGTTTTTTGAAGAAAAGATTGCACTGCTAGGTTGATGTCCTCTATGTTACCTAACTCGGCCTCCCAGTTGACATTATCAGCAGCATTTATAAAATTGTCTATAGCAGTTTCATTGTGCAGTCTAAAACGTATCTCTCTTAACTCAAGAGGTGGTTTGCTAATGTTAGTTAAGAGAAATGTGGGGTAATGGTCTGTAGTGCTATCGGTGATTATACCTGAAGTAAGCGGAGAGGTTATGTTTGTCCAGATGTGATCTAGAGTCGTGGCAGTGCTATCAGTGATTCTAGTAGGTCTAGTGATTAAGGGTATGAGGAAGCAGGAATTCATACAGTTGAGGAAGCTAACAGCAGTAGGGTGTTCTGGCTCGCAGAGGTCAATATTAAAGTCCCCTGCGATAATTAGGTGGTTTTTGTTCAGTCTGTTATCAAGTATTAGATTTCTAAGGTTTGAGTTGAATTCGGACACATTAGTGTTAGGAATTCTATAAACTGCACCCACAGACAGGACAGACTCGGCACCTTTGACTCTGAAGCTGGCGAAGGTATACTCCCCATAGCAGTCTCTAGTTCTAATTTCTTTTAAGCATGTTAGTTCTTGGTGGTAGTAAAGAGCAGTGCCACCACCTCTCTGAAGTTGACGACAGTTGTGAATTGCTGAGTAGTTAGGCATGTTAAAGAGTTGAGTAGTATCCTCTTTCAACCATGTTTCAGTAAGTATAATAAAAGAGAATTTGTTGTCAATAGTTTCAATCAAGGCACTAACATCATCTAAGTGTTTACCTAGGGATCTTACGTTCAAATTGATTACAGAGATATTGTGATTATGAGTTAATACATTGTTTACATCATGTGCTGCAAAATATCTGCAATTTAGATCATTAAAGTGATTGTTGTCATAGATAGTGGATAAGAGGTTAAGTTCTGGGTCTATACTTGTCTGCATAAAAAAAGCTGATTGCAGGAAAAACAAGGAAAGAAAGGCAAATTACAAGGTAGAAATAAGCTATAAAATAGGGAAAAATATGTACACAATACTGTACAAAACAAACACAAAACGAATAAAAAAAAAAGTTAGCTTACAAGGGGCTTACAGGGGTACAATGGAGTAAGGGAGTATGGCTAGTCTAGGCAACCTAGGTAATAAATGAGATTAAAGAAAAAACATATAAACATGGACTATACAAAACACAAGATATAGAAATACAAAACAAAAATATAAACAAGACTAAGCAATACAAAAACAAATTGAGCAAAAATGAAAAATGAGGTAGATTGCTTACAAGTACTCTCAGGTACACTATAAGTAACAATTTGCAATTTGAGATGCAGGCAAAGCCAGGGGTACAATGGAGTAAGGGAGCATGGCAAGGCTAGGCAACCTAGGTAATAAATGAAATCAAAGAAAAGTTGAATAATAAACATAGGCAAATTTAAGCTAATGATTATTAACTATAAATAGTTCAGTTATGACTGTATAATTAATACGACCTGAAGAACTATTAATGCACTCAATTAAATAATTTCAGTAAATGACTAGTTAAGAGTAAGTTAAAAATTAAGTCAGAAAATGAAACAAGGAGACTTAGGATACCTAGCCCCACTAGTTGACAGGGGGTTAATTAAGTTAATTCACTGGGAGTGATAATAAGGTGGGACAAACCACATTGGGAGAGGAAAGTGTTGAGGTTCTCTTCTTTAGTAATTGTAAACATTTTGCCCTCTGCGGTTTTTCTCACCTTTATCAGTCCATCTCTAACGAAGCACTGATGAATCGCATCTGGGTTTTGTTGACGGATTTGACGCAGGCGGTAGAGGAGTTGCTGTCTGTTCCTAGTCAAGCACTCGTTGATGTATAATCCCTTCCGTTGGGATGCAGCTGTCCGGACTAGATGGGATTTCATGAACTGGGAAGACAGCTTCAGGCGAATTTTCCGTTGGTTTTGACCTGATGGATTCTTTTTGCCTACTCTGTAGGCAGCAATAACGTCAGTTTTGTTTAGAATGAGCTGCAATTTGTTTTTTAAGAGATCCTGAGCTATTTCGACACAATTTTCACCTTCATGTTCCACAGGTATATCTTGGGACGACACAATAACAGAGTCTAGCAGCTTTTGCTGGTCTTGTTCATCCTGGGAGATGGAACGTTGGGCTGAAAATGTACTGATACATGCAGTCATTTTGCTGAGAGCTTCCTCCTGTTTTTTTATGGCTTCATCAGTTTTCAGAAGGTTGTTTTCCTCACGGAGATCATTCAAATCATGCTGTAGTTGGTCTTGGCTAGCCTTGCAGTTTCTAATATCCTCGCGGAGGAGGGTTATTTCTTGTTGTTGTTGTTGGAGATTAGCGCGGTTCGCTAGATTCTCATTTAGAAGACTCAAGATGATAGTATTTTGTGACTCGAGGACTTGGCACAACTTTTTGAACCACTGATTCTCGGTCCAGTTATAGAATTCCGGTGAGGGACCGGTAGCTCGCTTGAGTTGCTTAAACTGGGATGCTAGCATGTTCATAGGAGAGGGTTGAGAGGACTCTGCTCCCTTGCTCAAAGGGGTGGAGGGGAGGGCAGCACCGCCGCCCCGGACCCCAAAGCTTCCAGACGGAGAAACACGAATATTGTTAGAGTTGGCCGGGATGGATGCCTTGTTAAGGGGTTTGTTGTCCTTATTTCCCTGCACAGTCACATTTTTAGGAGACATGATTGGTTAGAATGGACTGGGGGTATATATTGTGAAGAAACTTGAGTCAGGCAGCGCGGTGGCAGCAGCATGCACTGGTACTCACAGCCATAGAGGATTGTTTTGAAACTTATTTGAGATGGAATGAGTTGATTTTGGTCGGTTACTTTGGTTTTGCTATAACATGCTTGGACTCCATGTACTTAGCTGCCTGTGGGTGGCGGTCTACATCATCTGGCGATAGTTTAAGGGCTGATATACAGCTTAGAGTGAGGAGCGTAGCGTGCACTCAACCGCGTCAGACGATCTCTCGATCTCTTCCTCTGACGATCTCTCGATCTCTTCTCGATTAGGAGTTACGTCAGAGCTAACAACCACTACGTCAACCTATCTTTTAACCCTCAGGAGGATAGATCTTCTTTCTCACTGTATTTAGATTTCAACTCACTTTATGAGAATTGTATGACTAAGAAATTGCCCTATGGGGGTCAATGAAGGCTATCATCTGATGAGATGAACTCCTTCATTAGTGAAGGGAAGATAATGACAGAACAGCCATTCTCTTCTAACAAAGGGTACTGACTCTTAATTGACACCAAACACATAAGACCTGAAATAGTTAGACTAACAGATGATCTACCCCTATGTTTACACCATAGGAAAATAAGTATGTCGGATATCTCACCATTTAGTAGGGGACTTCTGGAAACAAATAACATTACAAATCTCCCTAAAAATAATGTTAAACTGGTTGGTGATCATCTCCCAAAAAAAACATTATTTCATATCTCTACACCTTTTACAGCTATTTATTGAGATAGGTCATGAAGAAAGAGTGTTTTCTATACATGCTTTACACTACACTATACATGCTTTTTATGAGTTCCACCAGTCAGATTTTATAGCAGAATTTGTTAACATCAACATTAACAATAGAAATGCCTACACTAGCACGGATAGGAAAACACTATTTAAACTGTTAACAAATAGTGTTTTTGGTAAAACACTACTGAACCCAGCCCGTTATGCCATTTTCACCAAACTAGTGACTTCTGCCAAGGTCTTTTTACGAGAGGTGAAGAATCCATGCTTTAAACGTATGGTGCATTTAGGTGACAATAAATTATTTTCCGTCAGTTCCAGACCATTCATTAAAATTACTCATCCTAATTGCATTGGGTTCCAGATTCTTGAGCTAGCAAAATACAGTTTGTACCATTTTTGGTACAGGGTACTTAAGAAGCACTATACAGATAGGGCACTACTGCTGTATAGTGATACAGACAGCTTCATTTTTAGTTTAATAACAGAAGATGTCTTTAACGAGATAGGGAGAGAAACCCCTTAGGTCATGAATGGATTCCAGTAACTTCCCTGAAACTCACCCCTTGTATGATCCTTCTAAAAAGGGTGTTTTAGGACTTTTAAAGTCAGAGGTTTCAGACAGACACATCCTTGAAGTTGTAGCACTCAAGCCCAAAATGTATAGTGTGCTTTTGCATGACAATTCAAATTCCATTACCGCTAAGGGTATCCCCCGCACTGTCCATAGATCTTTAACACATGACCATTTTAAAGAGACCCTACACAGTAATGGAGTAGTAAATACTTTCCATTATTCCCAAATTAGGAATGTAGGAGGGCAGATGGTAAGCACCTATAATGCTAAGAGGGGTTTATGTGCATTTGATGATAAGCGCTTTTACCTAAATAAATACACAAGCTTAGCGTATGGACACCCAGACATACCACCGGAATCCCACCCCAACGCCTTAGTCCAAGGGTTGTCCACAGAGTGTGAAAAAGGTGACGTCATTGAGCCACAAGGTGAGGAAGGACAACACCCTACCAGTGAGAGAGGACCCTATGACGTCAGTAGCCCCATACCTGAGGAAGAAGAAGAACCACAACACCCCATTCACTCTCTGGGTGATGATGAGTCATCATCTTCATCCCAGGGGGAGGGGGGAGAAGACGACCCCACAACGGACCTATGGACACGGAGAAGGGATCTAATTAGACACTTTTATGGGGGGTGGGAAGATTTAGATTATGAGTATGTTTAACGCCTATGTACTTTGTTAATATAATTTATAAAACATAAGGGTTATTTCTTTTCACCTTCTTTATTTTAAGTATATATCCTTAATTATAAGCACCTTTACGACCACTTAAAAACAACCAGGAGAATGTGGGCCCTCTTACAGTAAAGTCAAGGCCGTCAGGTACGAGGAGGGGTACGAGGGGGGGGACCACCCAACTGAGAGGAACCTGTTTTTTTTACACCTGTCCATAGAGGGAAGCGGGTGTAACTGGCACTCACCTGTGTGTATATTATACAAATATATATACATTTTTTTACTTAGATATATTGTCATACTTTGCTGTATAAAGAACATGATCAAAGCAGTACATAATAGATGTCCATCTTCACTGTTTTTTGACTGGTGCCATACCCACCTCTGATGGTCGAATATAGAGTGGCTCTATCTGGCACTCCGCTTCGGATTTTCTTATCTGATTGCCCTTACATAGGTGGCTCTATCTGTCACCGAATCCACTACTAGCCTCGCATATGCCGCAGACGTTATTCTTTTTATGTGGGCTTGTGTGTGTGTGTATGCAACCTGTTCTCTTAGAAAGAACGTCAACATTTGCCGTTTGATCGTATGCCTGTTTTTGGACGTTATTTTGTGTAAAACTACGTCTATTCTCGCTTGCAGGGGCTATCTCTAATTATACAATGAAATACCCCACTCTTATTATTCTATAACTCACTGACTATGCTCTGATATTTGTTTTTTGTGTAAATGTATATATGTTTTTGCCTTAATTAGGTCATAATCCAGAAAATTCCATCCTGTCGATCTTTATATTTAGTAAAACATCTAATAATTTGGAAACAAATTTTTTGTTTGCCAACAGCTGCCAGTTACTATTTAACCCTTTATACTTTAATGTTGCTGGTCATTATGATATTCCCAGGATTTATATTGGTTTTGTAGTAGCATTTAGTCAGACTTACATTAATTTACCTAATGAAAAACCTCTATTGACATCGTAAATTAATAATAATAATTTTTGGGATAATAAATTAACAAACATGCAATTTCTTATGTTACGACTTTTCGGGTAGGCCGTTCGGTTTGTTTACAACCCCAATAATTCACAAAACACAGTACTTTTAATATATAAGTGACTAAGTATGCTCTAATATATGGTGCTCAATGAAAATTAAGTTTTTTTTTTGTTAATTTGTCCATAATTAATAAGATTCCTTACTGTCGATCGTGGGGCCTATATTAAAGAAAAACATCAAAGAAATTTGGTATTGAATTTTCGTTCAAATAAAGTTTCCAGTTACTATTTCCTAGTTATCCTTAAATGTAGGTGGTCATTATTTTACTGTTATGTATATAGAAATTTAGCATTATGCATTTATAATACAGAACAATTTTATTGGTTCCACTGCCTCATAATTATATAAAATACATTGTGACAAATACTTGATAATTAAAATCAGAGTTTTTTGACAACAATAAAAAATCCTGTTGAAATCATGCCGTTTGGAGTTGTCATACGCTTCTTAATAAATAATATTGTGTAATGTTTGGCACAATTTATCACTGTATATACAAACTGTTTAGGTATTAACGTATTCGTTTTTTTTTAATGTGTAATATGTTACTTAACCCTAAACTTCTTTTGCAATGTTTATATCAGATATAAGTAATTGTCGCAAAACGGCGAATGAAAAAAAACTTTCCCTAAATGAAATTAGCGTTTCGGCAATAGAGCGGCAACATTTAAAAGTGTATACTCTTGTCACTGTCCTGACATTATTTTTCGATGTACGTATTTCATTTTTGTACCAATGTGTTCGCAATAGAATGTTTTAGAAGAACATAAGTATAAAACGTCACATAAGAATGCGTTCGAACGGCAACAAATATAAAAACTACGTCAATCATACTCGTCGTGTCAATAATACAATTGTTTTACCACGATGATTCACTGTCATGCCGTTCTCCCAAATAAGCTCTTCAGCTATTAGAGAAAACGTAAATTTCATGGCGAACATTTGTAAACTATCCCCTAGTAGATCGGATCGAAATTGTAATTTATACAAATATTTATTCTCGTGACGCCCTCCAGTGTCACCCTTGAGGAACCCAAACAAAACTTAGTGAGGTGCTCGTGCACCACCGTGGGCGAAAGTGTATGTTTAATTGTTCTTTTAGAGTAAATAACGGAATAAAATGTAAGACATAGTCTGCATATCTTTTTCCAGATGTCTTTTAAGTTTTTTTCCTAAAGAAAATTAAGATTTTGTGAATTTTGCTTAACAAGTACATTAATTATTAACTTTTTGTCGTTATAATTAAAGAATTACACCTTGTTTTTTGCTTATGTACAAAACATGGTCTAATAACCAATTCGTTGCCACTAAATCAACACAACATAACCAGTTTACTCACATCATCGCCCCTAAATCGACAAAAACAACCAGTGAATTGTTGTAAATATTTATAGCTTAGGATTTCTTAGCTCAGGTTAGTCATTTTTAGACTCTGTTGTTTTAGGTTAGATTAACCTGCGTAACCTTTGTATGCTGTATACGAACTGAACGACCGGGCTCCACAACAACAATGAAGTATGGCCACATCAGTTCGATTATTCCGGTAATATTTAACTACTGCTAATTGTTATTAGTTTAACAATATTGTTAGGGAATGTCATAAGAGTTAGGGAATGTCAGAAGAGTAGTCACAGGGCAACAAAAGGTACCCAGCTTCTGGGTACCTACAAGATCAGGGGATCTTTTCCCAAAACGCTATGCGTGCTAGTGGCTTTACAATAATTATAATAATTTATTTAGGAAAAGTACATACATAGATGCAGAGTTACAGTACAAACATTTTGTTTGATTTATAGATAGAGGTAGTACATACAATACCTAAAGCCACTAATATGTATAGCGTTTCGGGCAAGATTGTAAAATCATCATCATTCCTATTTTCTCTCTTAACCCCCAGTGTACCTTCTCGTATATAAATAAATAAATATATATCCAGGGTTTTTTATGTGGCTGTGCTGAATGCCTGATGTAAAATAAATCATTGTGTCAGGGAACACGAAGCAACAAATTAGGCTTATACTGAGGTTCCCCCCTCCCTCTCCCCCCCAATTACTGGTGGAGTAAATCAGCCTAGCCTACTTCTTCCTAGCATAACCTAGCCAACACTAGCCAAGCCTAGTCTACTCTTGCCTAGCCTAGCAAACAGCCCTTGACCCCCCCTTACTGTTAAGTCTCTGCTCTCTGATTGTACCTATGACACCTATTATTAAATTTCCTTCTGTATCTTTAGCTCTAGTATGTTGTTATATTATGCTGTGCAAATTTGGTACCTGGCCCTCCAGTATCTTCCATATATTTATTATTTGATACCATTCTTGTCTCCTGTCCAGAGAGTACAATATTGAGAGCTTTGAGATGGTCTCAATTATTTAGATGTTTTATCATTTCTATGCTTGCTGTTTATGGTGTCTTTATTCCCTCTAATTCAGAGATCTCTCTTGTTCAGAAAGGGGGGAGTGAGTACCGAGCAATGTTCAAGATGGGACAGCACCAGTTATTTAAATAGTATTAGCATTACTGTGGGTGGGGTCTCTGAATTTTAACGTTCTCATAAACCATCACATTATTTTTCTGGCCGCCACTATATTTGCTCGGTTATGCTCACAAAGTGTGAGGTCGTCAGACGTCGTAATTCTCACATCTCTTGCATGTTTTTTCCTTCTTAGAGTAGGTCTGATTATGTCCTGTACTCCTTGTTTCATTTAATTTCCTCGTTTCCACCATACTTCAGCACCAGTAATGTATCACTGTTAAACATCATGTTATTTCTGTTTTTTTCAATGTCTCCTACAGAGCCAATTTTCTTGTGTCTTCTGTATCATCTGTAAAGTTTCATTGTTATATTTTGCTTGTATTTTCACATGTATTAATTTTATTTTTATCTCAGTTTAATTACTGAAAAAATGCCAAGAAGTTAATATGTAAACAAAAAAGTGTTTATGAGATTTGCATGTCACAACTCTCATTTGCAGTTTTTGGATGGTGGTGCAAGTATGCATCCTACCTTGTTCTTGTAGCTTTATATAATTAATCTAAACTGATTCTATTTTATGCCTGGTATTAAATAGTTTTGTACCTTTTAGGTAAATTTGACAGCAGCCCAACATCAATTTCAACCAGTGATATTGTTTCTCATGCAGTCGAATATCTGAGAGATCATTGCAACAGTGGATTCCAAAAATCCAAGTAAGTTTCATTATAATTAGGATTAGGTTTCCTTTATCACGGTACTTTATTTTAATCATATTGCATACTTTATGATAGCCCAAATTATCATAATTTTCAGGCCAGAAAAGTGTATTATGCAGTCTTGCATGCTACATAGTATCCATTTAGCTGAGAGTATAATTAGCAAATGATTCACAAAAATATTAATTACACAACTTGATAATTGTCCCAGACAGACGTAAAGATCATTGCATCTTCATTTTCTGATGTGTGGTTTTGTCATCCAAAGATTGTAGATTATTACCTAAAATTCCAATTTAGAATATTTATTAAGTATTACTTAGTTTGCTTTCATCTAGAGTATGCACCTCCTCTCTGGGATTGCCTACCCTCCATCCTTCATCAGACATTAAATATCTTTGCTTATACTAAGTATTGAAAGTGCAATCAATACCTGCTTGATGGGGTTCTGGGGAGTTCTTTTACTCAGCAAGCCTGGCAGTAGGCCAGGCTTGACTTGTGAGAGTTTGGTCCACCAGGCTGTTGCTTGGAGTGGCCTGTAGGCCCACATACCCACCACAGCCCGGTTGGTCCGGCACTCCTTTGAGAAAACTATCTAGTTTTCTCTTGAAGAAGTCCACGGTTGTTCCGGCAATATTTCTTATGCTCGCTAGGAGTATGTTGAAAAACCGCAGACCTCTGATGTTTATTCAGTGCTCTCTGATTGTGTCTATGGCACCCCTGCTCTTCACTTGTTATATTCTGCATTTTCTTCCATATCGTTCACTTCAGTATGTTGTTATTTTACTGTGTAGATTTTGGACCTGGCCCTCCAGTATTTTCCATGCGTATATTATTTGGTATCTCTCTTGTCTCCTTTCTAGTGAGTACATTTGGAGAGCTTTGAGACGATCCCAGTAATTTAGGTGCTTTATCGAGTCTATGCATGCTGTATATGTTCTCTGTATTCCCTCTATTTCAGCAATCATCACCGGCTCTGAATGGAGAAGTGAGTACTGAGTAGTACTCAAGACGGGACAACACAAGTGACTTGAAGAGTACAACCATTATGATAGGATCACTGGATTTGAATGTTCTTGTTATATATATATGCGTGGGGCTTCTATGGGGTACTGGTACTATTAAGGGGTAAGGGTAGTTAGAAGACAAGAGTATCAAATATGGGAGAGCTAAAAGGCCCGGCCCCCAAAATAAACTATCCACAGTAGTAATAACTTGCTACTAGACCATATATGTTAGTCTAAGGGTTGATCAATGCGCTCCCACATAGGAAGAAGGGATACTCTGTAATTCATGTACTTATTTATTAACCCCTTAACAACCCCCCATATACACTCACACCAATAACAATAATAATAATAACTTTACCACACCTTGGACCACTTAGGCAGGATACAAGGTTTACACTAATAACAAGCTAGGGTAAAGTACTACTGGATAAGCACTGAAGCTGGATGCAGCTTAGGGTAGGGAAACCACGTGGGACCCTAATACAAAACACAACACTTAGGGGTACCCAAAACACTGGCAAATACTATCCCCAGGTCTCACCAATATTTACTACCAGAGTAGGCACACTTAACACCATATAATACTTAACTTAAGGGTACAGGAATTTAAGGTAAGGGAAATAAGTAAGAGGAGAAGGGAGGAGATTAGGGGTGCAGCCACAGAGTAGGTCTTGTCCGCACGAACACCAGCCAGAGAAGAGAGAACTCCTAGCGACCAGCTGGCCTCCCTCATGTCGTGGTGCCGGAAGGAGCCTAATTGATCGTGCAGCTAAGCACATTAAAGATCTTCCCCTATGCAACGTATTGTTACTCTATGAATGATTAGAAAGTATTAGTAAGCAAAGTTGGTGCCTATGTTATTATTTAATAATCAATCCCCAGCTCAGTCTTTAAATGCTCTTTGAGAAACAATAATAGTCTTACGTCTGGCAGGGAAGATACAAACAATTGCCGTTCAAGATGCACTTAACTGTACTACTAGAAAGTTTAATAGCTCAATTTTGACCTCTGGTTTCCACTGGAGAACCCAGGGTCGTAACACTCCTCCCCCCTTCAGAGAAAAAAAAATGTGACTACTAGAATAGTAGTCATATTTTTTTGTAAGAGTATACAGAGAATAAAAAGAAAAAACATATGACAAAAACAAAAAATCAATCAAAAACAATTTCTCTGCAAAAAAAAAAAAATACAAAGGAGTTCTCTGAAAGAAAAAAAAACATACACAAAAAAATAAAAGAACAGGGAAGTAAATAAATTGGACACGGAATATTTAATGTCACAGGAGAACCTAAAAAAAAAAATAAACTAAAGCATGACAGTTGGTAAATGGCTTTCTGTGGCTCAGATGAATGTTATTCAGGCAACCGGGACAGAGCGTCGGCTATCACGTTGAGTCTGCCCGGTAGGTGGGTAATGGAAAGATTGAAGTCCTGTAGGTACAATGCCCTCCTGAGGATGCGTTTATTCTTACCCTTCATCTGAGTCAGGAAGACTAGTGGGTTATGGTCCGTGTACACTTCCACTATATTACCTGTGAGGTAAATTTCGAACTTTTTACATGTTAACACTAGCGCCAACGCCTCTTTTTCTACCACTGAATAATTGCGTTGCGCCTTGTCGAATTTCACAGAGTAATAATATACTGGGTGTTCCACCTGATAATCCCCAGTTTGCAACAACACTGCACCAGCACCCGAGTCAGACGCGTCAACATGAATTTTAAACGGTCGGTTGAACCTTGGACTAGCAAGCACTGGGGCGGAAGCTAAGATCAATTTCAAATTTTTAAATGCCTCTGCACAGTCTGATGACCACTTAAATTTAACGGCTTTCCGCAACAAGTCTGTGAGAGGAGTGGCAACACTGGAAAAGTTCTGACAAAAACGTCGATAGTACGCACACATACCAATAAATCTTTGAACGTCCTTTTTAGACTTTAGTACTGGATACTCCAGAATGGCACTGATTTTATCTTGCCGAGGTAACACTTTTCCTTGGCCCACTTCATAACCGAGGTACGTCACTGTGCCTTGGCCAAAATGACACTTTTTAGCATTTAAGGTAAGATTTGCCCTTTTCAAGATGGCAAACAACTGGCGTAACCTAGCTATGTGGTCAGCCCAATTACTGTCAAACAGCACGATATCATCTAAATACGCCCGACAATTTGGCACCTTAGCGAGTAGAGAGTTCATGAGTCTCTGGAACGTGGCCGGAGCATTACGCAAGCCGAATGGTAACACTTGATACTCAAAAACACCCTCGGGTGTCACAAACGCCGTTAGCTGTTTAGCACGTTCAGTGAGTGGGATTTGATAATACCCCCTCGAGAGGTCGAATTTCGAAACGTACCTGGCATTTCCCAACTCGTCGATGCAGTCCTCGAGGAGGGGCAGCGGATAGGCATCCACAATGGTCACCTTGTTGAGCTGCCGATAGTCGGTGCATAATCGCCAGGAGCCGTCTGGTTTGGGACCAAAAGGCAGGGCGAGCACCAAGAGCCCTGGCTCGGCCGGATGAGGCCGTGCTGGAGCAAGAAGTCGACCTCCTTCCGTACGATGGCCTTCTTTTCTGGACTCATCCGATAGGGTTGAAGGCGAATGGGAGTGTAGTCCGTCAACTCGACATCATGGCAAATGGCATCAGTCTGGGTCGGGACCTCCCCGAACAGGCTGGAGAATTCATCAACCAACGACTGCACCTCTTCACGTTGGGCCATCTGCAAATGGGACAGTCCCTCCTCCACAGCATTCACAGAACTAGAATTATTGAAAATGAGATTAGTTGGGTCCCCAGAACAATCATCCCCTCTCTCACTGGAAATGGAAACATTGGTTAGTGCAATGGGCCTGGGGCCCTGGAACTTCTTCAGTCGATTTACATGTATGAGCATTACCTGGTTACGTTTGTCAGAGTGCCTCACTTTGTACGTGAGGTCCCCAGTCTTTTCTGTCACAATGTAGGGGCCTTCGTACTTGTGGGACAGAGTGTTCCCTAGTCGAGGCTTTAATACCAGGACAGGGTCGCCAGGCTGAAATACCCGTAACTTAGATTTAGCATCATTACGTTCTTTCATCTTTTCTTGGGCCTTGCCAAGATACTTTAATGCAGCCGCCTTGCAGTCCTTGAGTCTCTGGTGGTGTTGCGCAAAGAAAGCCGAACCTTCGGTTAACGTTACGTTCCCTAACAGATTCTCCTGTAACATTTGCAAGGGTCCACGAACTTTATGGCCAAAGACTAACTCAAAAGGAGAACAGCCCAGTGAACTTTGTAATCCCTCTCTAGCCGCAAACAAAACATACGGTAAATTCTCATCCCAGAAGGTGTGGGAACTCTCGCACGATGTCATCAACATCTGCTTCAGAGTTAGATGGAAACGTTCAATTACCCCCTGACTCTGTGGATGGTATGGGCTGGAAACCTTATGAGTTATTCCATGTTCCTTACAAAATTGCTCAAAAACATCAGACTTAAAATTAGTACCATTGTCAGTTTGCACGACCCGAGGCAGTCCAAAAGTGGAAAAAAATTGCAACATACGAGCAACAACAGTTTTTGCTCGGATGTTCCTTACAGCAAAAGCCTCTGGGTAACGAGTAGTGATACACATCATCGTGATTAGGTAAATATTACCAGACTTAGTTCTAGGTAATGGTTCAACACAGTCCATTACCACATGAGAAAATGGTTCCTCTGGCACGACAATAGGCCTTAGAGGAGCTTTAGGTGGAGTCTGGTTTGGTTTCCCAACCAGTTGACAAACAACACACGCATTACAAAATTTTGCCACATCGCTTTTCAGCTTGGGCCAGAAAAAATACTTTAAAATTTTGTGATACGTAATATTTATACCTTGATGTCCCCCCATAGGATCATCATGAGCAGCTGCCAAAACTCTTTCTCTATAGCAGGTCGGCAACATAACCTGGTGGACTACCTCCCACTCATTTGACAAGGGAGCACTCTGTGGTCTCCATTTTCTCATCAAAATCCGATCATTGTAGTAGTACCCAGTTGCTGCGTCTACAATTTCCTCCATAGAGACGGCTGTTTCATGACAATCTGCAAGAGTGGGGTCAGCTTTCTGTAACTCACTCAAGGAGGCATCTAGGCCTAGGTCAGATGCCATTGGCCGAGGCTCAACAGTGTTCTCCTCCACCTCCCCACTACTCTCGGTAGATGGTGGTGGCAGGCTCTCCACAATGTCCTCGGCCACGTCATCGAGTCGGGCCATGAATGTGTCCGCGAGGTCCACTTGGTTTTCACCACTCGGAAAGCTCCTCGTGACCTCGGGATTTACCACCTTGGCAAGCACAGGGCTGCCCTTACATTTAAGTCCCATAGACCTGATCACCGCGCACGCAGGGTACACAACATTATCCTCTGCGGCGGGTGGATCCAGGCAAACCTTAGGGGTAGGCAACATAATAGGCAGTCTGGAGTCCCCTACCTTATCCCCTGCTAAATCATTACCAACTATTACATCAACATTAGGGAAAGGTAGGTATGAAGTGACTCCGACTGTACAAACACCCTTGTGGAAATCAGATTCCAGGGTAACCTTATGGAGGGGTACTGCCCGAGTATCACTAGTGACACCCTCGACCAGTACCACCTCTCCAGTGTCGAGAGTGTTGGCACCTTCCAATGCACTCTCTAAAATTAAAGTCTGGATGGCACCGGTGTCTCGGAAGATCACCACGTCCTTCCAGGAAGAACCCTCAGACAAAAGTAGTCTCCCTTTCGATAAGAATGGGGCTAGCAAGTCCAACCACTGTGGGTTGGAGGTCTTACTCCCTAACCCTTCCGAAGGCCTCAAGCCCTGTGTCACAACTAGAGCATTGGGTCTTTTTTCTGGGTACAGTTGCCAACAACGGCTAATATTGTGGTTTGAATGATTACAGTGACCACAAAAACGTCGGGGAGAAGAGACATTACTAACAGAATTACCCTTCGGTTCACCTTTAGGTGCCGTTGGGCTAGACACTTTAACAGGGTTAGTTATGTCTGAAACAGAAGGTGCATTAGGTAAAGGGTTAGAATGAGCTGGTCTGGACTGGCTGTGGGTATAAGTTTTGCTACTCTGTGGGGTATAATTATTTTTATTGGGCCTTTTGCCCGCCAATTGGTAGTTTTCTGCCAACTTGGCCAAATCCCCTATTTTAGAATTTACCTCTACCCTTCCTCTAATGTACTGTGATACGTTCTCTGGCATAATATCTATAAAATGCTCCATTAAAACTAAGTTCCTGAGAGCCTCGTATGTTTCGGCTTTCGCCGAGCGAATCCATCTATCAAATAATCGAATTTGATCATTCACAAATTCAGTGAGCGGTTGGTTGTGAGTAGGCCTAAGGTTGCGATAAACTTGGCGGTGAGCTTCAGGAGTAATTTCATATGCCCGCAAAATACATTCCCTGACTTTATCATATTCGAAACACTCGTCGTCAGGCATGTTTATAAAAATATCTTGTGCTTTACCCCTAAGTCTTCCCTGTAGGATTTTCACCCACTCTTCCTTTGGCCAGTTCATGGACATGGCCAATCTCTGAAAATGGTTGAAAAACCTTTCAGGGTCTGACTCGGAAAATTCAGGCAAATTATGCTTTTTCTCATAATGCCTGGGGTTTGAATCCCCGGCAGGTGGAGGTCCAGTGGCATTCGCTCTAATTCTAGCCTCCTCGGTTTTGAGTCTTTGCTCCTCTAATTTTATTTTTGCTAACTCTAAAGCTAATTCTCTATCCCTATGAGTTGCACTTTCTGCTTGGCTAGGCTGGCATAAAGGTGTATCACTTGCCAATAGTTCTTCATCAATACAATGTTGTAATATTTCATTCACCAAAGTCCACTTTTTATCTGCGTCATTTAATTCTAGGCCAAATTCCTGGCCTAACAATACTAAATTAGACTTTTTAAGTTTCTTTATCTCTACCACTGAAGGCTCCATTCCCAGTTTCTGCATTTCAGAAGACATCACTAATAATTTTAGCTCCCAGCCAAAGAAAAAATTAAAAAAATAAAAATTGGAAAAAAACAAAAATTTGCACGGCCCCTAACACAAGGCCACACTAACCTTAATCGTGAAGGGATCCAGCTGGGTGTCCAGTCAGTGCAAGAATGTCCTTTGCTAGATGAGCTGGACCCTAGGCTAGCACACAACCGTTCTGCGGAAAACAAAAAATTTTAATTTTGGCACTCAAGAATCTAATTTTTTACACTAATAATGTTCATCCCGGACAGGCCCCCACTTGTTATATATATATGCGTGGGGCTTCTATGGGGTACTGGTACTATTAAGGGGTAAGGGTAGTTAGAAGACAAGAGTATCAAATATGGGAGAGCTAAAAGGCCCGGCCCCCAAAATAAACTATCCACAGTAGTAATAACTTGCTACTAGACCATATATGTTAGTCTAAGGGTTGATCAATGCGCTCCCACATAGGAAGAAGGGATACTCTGTAATTCATGTACTTATTTATTAACCCCTTAACAACCCCCCATATACACTCACACCAATAACAATAATAATAATAACTTTACCACACCTTGGACCACTTAGGCAGGATACAAGGTTTACACTAATAACAAGCTAGGGTAAAGTACTACTGGATAAGCACTGAAGCTGGATGCAGCTTAGGGTAGGGAAACCACGTGGGACCCTAATACAAAACACAACACTTAGGGGTACCCAAAACACTGGCAAATACTATCCCCAGGTCTCACCAATATTTACTACCAGAGTAGGCACACTTAACACCATATAATACTTAACTTAAGGGTACAGGAATTTAAGGTAAGGGAAATAAGTAAGAGGAGAAGGGAGGAGATTAGGGGTGCAGCCACAGAGCAGGTCTTGTCCGCACGAACACCAGCCAGAGAAGAGAGAACTCCTAGCGACCAGCTGGCCTCCCTCATGTCGTGGTGCCGGAAGGAGCCTAATTGATCGTGCAGCTAAGCACATTAAAGATCTTCCCCTATGCAACGTATTGTTACTCTATGAATGATTAGAAAGTATTAGTAAGCAAAGTTGGTGCCTATGTTATTATTTAATAATCAATCCCCAGCTCAGTCTTTAAATGCTCTTTGAGAAACAATAATAGTCTTACGTCTGGCAGGGAAGATACAAACAATTGCCGTTCAAGATGCACTTAACTGTACTACTAGAAAGTTTAATAGCTCAATTTTGACCTCTGGTTTCCACTGGAGAACCCAGGGTCGTAACAGTTCTCGTAATCCATCCTATCATTTTTCTGGCTGCCGCAATATTTGCTTGGTTATGCTCCCTAAACTTTAGTTCGTCAGACATTATTATTCCCAAATCCTTTACAAGTTGCTTTCCTACTATGGACAAATTTGATTGTGTTTTGTACCCTGTATTATGTTTAAGGTTCTCATTTTTACCATATCTGAGTACCTGGAATTTGTCGCTGTTAAACATCATGATATTTTCTGCTGCCCAGTTGTAAACTTTTTTAATACAGTATCTGCTCGTAGTTTTTCAATATTTTCAGCAGAGTTCATTTTTATGCTGATTTTTGTGTCATCTGGGAGGGAGCTGTCTGCTGCTTTAAGCACATCTGGTATCTCCCCATGTCCAATCTCTTCCTACTCACTATACTGAGTGCCTGTGCTACTGTCACTTTGCATTTCTTTATAAATATTAAATTCCATGAGTCTGGACCCGGGGGTGAGTGCATGGGCATATTGTAAAATTCTCTTTCAAAATCTGCCGTGCTCATGTTGATTTCAGTTATATTTACAGGGGTTTGGATATCACGCATAAAGAAGTTGTCCAGATTTTTTACTTTCATGCTGTGTATCTGAGTGCTAAACATATCCTCATACAGCTTTTTTAGGATTTCACTAATTGTAAAATTAGTGTTATGACAAATTAGAAATTTGTCATCCTTAATGTATGAACCTTCACTAATACAAATAGGTCTAATATTGGCAATGATTTTTTCTTTTGATTTAGCATAAGTGAAGAAATATTTTGGGTTTTCCTTTATTTCTTGAATTGCTTTTTTGTCTAGTTGCCTCTCTTCAATCTGATATGAATGCTTCAGTCTCTGTTTTATTTCTACAATCTCCCTACTTAAATTATTCCTTCTTTGTATGGAAAGTTGTGTCTGCTTACTCATTTCCGTTATTTTTTGTCTTTTTTTGTAGTGTCGCCTGCGTTCTCTTTCTACGTTGGACCTCTTTCTGACTTTCCTCAAAGGAACATGTTTCAGACAGACTTCATAGGCTTCAGAAGTCTGTTTTTCTATTCTTTGTGTATGATTTTTATTACTTAGAACATATTCCCATTGAACGTTTGTAAGTTCCCCATTTATTTTTGCCCAGTCAATCCTTTTATTTTTATTATTAAAACTGAGTTTATTGAATAACCCTTCTCACTTGTTGTTTCTCTTAGGCCTACTACCATTATTAATGTTAGTTTTCACTTCAATGTTGTCCGAGTACGTAGTGTTTGAGACAGTAATGTCTCTGATTAGCTCATCATTGTTTGTGAATATCAGGTCCAGCGTGTTTTCGTTTCCTAGTTGATTCTGTAATCAGCTGACTGAGCAAGAATTTGTCACAGAATCTCAGTAGTTCTCTGACCTGTAGTTGGTTATTTCCAGGTTGATTTCCTGCTATAATGTTATTTTTACTATTATCCATTTTAAAATGGGCAGATTGAAGTCTGCAAGGAAGATAATATCTGGTACTGGGTTTGTTAAGTTATCAAGGATATTCTCTATTTTGTGCATTTCCTCAGCTAATTCCTCAACTGTTGCATCTTGCGGTTTGTATATTAATATACTAATTAGATTTATATTTCCAACATTGATTCCAAGTACCTCTACCACTTCATTAGTTGAGTTCAGAAGCACTGTTCATGCCAGTTCCTCTTTAATATACAAACCTACTCTTCCACTTGACCTTATTACTCTGTAACATCTATTTAGATTATAATTTGGGATCCAGATTTCACTATCCATGTGGTCTTTTGTGTTGAATGATTTGCTCATTCAAATCATTCATTCATCACTTGCTCATTTATTTGATAATTCAAATATGAATGATTTCCCATATTGTGTGTCACTTCTGGTGAGCCTAGGTAGTTCTACATTATAATGTAATTATACTGTACTGCACACTTTATTATAACCCAAATTATCTTAATTTTTCAGTCCTGAGAAACGCTTTACAACGATTATGTCCCTCGTGTAATATTATCGGGAACAATACAATTTTTTTTTTACAATTTTATTTATTTAGGTAAGGTACATACATACAATAAATATTTACAAGGATTGTTTAACTTATAGGTATAGCTAGTACATACAATGCCTAAAGCCACTATTACGCAAAGCGTTTCGGGCATGATAAACTTAAATGACAAGCTTAATACTAATTGAGCATAATGAGTAGAATGAAAACAAGAAATGAAAACATAGATGAAAAAGCAGCACAAATACAATTATGTCGACAAACAGCGCTCTTTAAAGAAAAAAACAGACATTGGTTGACAATAGAAGGGTAAGGTAGGTTACAGGGAATTTATTAGGTATAGCTTCGCTTTTAACTTAAACTGGTTGAGAGAGGTACAGTCTTTAACATGGTTGGGAAGGTCATTCCACATTCTGGGCCCCTTGATTTGTAGAGCATTTCTAGTTTGATTAAGTCGTACTCTAGGAATATCAAAACTGTATTTATTTCTGGTGTGATGCTCATGGGTTCTGATACAACCTTCTATGAAGCTTTTGAGATCAGGATTGGCATTATAGTTTAGCGTTTTATATATGTATAATACACATGAGAGAATGTGCAGTGACTTAATGTCTAACATATTCAGAGATTTAAGTAGGGGTACCGAGTGGTGTCTGGGGCCAGAATTGGATATTGTCCTAATAGCAGCTTTGTGTTGAGTAATTAGAGGACGTAAGTGATTTTGGGTAGTAGAGCCCCAAGCACAAATACCATAGTTGAGATATGGATAGATAAGGGAGTAATAGAGAGTCACCAGGGCAGGGCGTGGTACATAATATCTGATCTTAGAAAGAATGCCCACAGTTTTTGAAACTTTTTTTGATATGTTTAGAATGTGTCCCTGGAAATTAAGCTTGTGGTCAATGAGAATGCCAAGGAATTTGCCATCTAATTTGTTACAAATTTGGGTATTGTTTATTTTGAGATTTATTTGATTAGAGGATTTATTGCCAAACAGAATATAAAAGGTTTTGTCAATGTTAAGGTTTGTGAGTTTGTTGGCAGTTAGCCACAGATGGACTTTATTTAGCTCAGTATTTACTGTGGCATTTAGAGCAAGGGGATCAGGACTGGAGTAAATGAAGGTTGTGTCGTCAGCAAATAGAATTGGTTATTAACATTGGTAACATTAATTGGTAACATTAATCAACATGTCTGCAAGTGTGGCTATAGGCATTTTGATGTCAAACGTAAAGCTCAGCAGAAAACCCAGGCTTAGGCAAATACCAAGAGATCAGAAAAGAAAAAACATATACCTGTTGTATATGGTAAGCTCACTTATATTTTTATTCATAATGTTTAATATTGAAATAAACAACATATAATTTATTAATTTAATTTTATTTAAAGGAAATATTTTACTCCCTTTCATATTGTTGTAAAGATTACCAACATATATTCTCAAATGAGCAATTTATGTCATCTGCATTTAAAATACAGCTTTCACACACTTCACGTATTTGTGTTGGATAATATCATTTTCCAGCTTTACATAGAATACTTTGTGTTCTTTATCTATGTTCAGATGAGTTGCATAAAAGTGTGCAAGATTTACAACACCAAAAGAAATTGAAGGAGATTGAAGAGGAGATAACAAGGCTTCAAGCAATTTATGATTCCCAAAATAACAACCGAAAAAGGCAGACAATTATGTACACTGGCACTTCGTCTAGAAAAAGCAGAGCTTTAGGTATTAGTATTATTGTCAACAGTTAAATATAATCACTAATAACTGCACTTAAATGTAATTACAAATAACTTGTTATAGAAATATATTTTTTACAGTTTTTTTCTATTACTAGGCACACCATCAAATCCTTTCCTTTGCAGTCATGAAGTAATGAAGCCTCCAGTTTCTGTTGTAGATGTTAAACCCCAAAATATCAATGGTATGTTATCTAATTATTTTAGAGAGATACAAATATAAATGCATTGCCATAGTAACCAAGGACTAAGTTGCAAATACAGTGTGTATGTATATATATATATATATATATATATATATATATATATATATATATATATATATATATATATATATATATATATATATATATATATATATATATATATATATATATATATATATATATATATATATAGCCGAAATGCAGTTCTTGGCCCTACAGTGAAAGGCCAGATTTGCCTAATAAGCCAAGTTTTCCAGAATTTCAAAATTTTTTCAAATGTTTTTCTAGTGAAATGATAAAGCTATTCATTTCAATATGAATGAACTAAAAAATAAATAATTTGAGTTAAAATTAACTTAGATATAAGATCGAACCTAACCAATCCTACCTAACCTAACCTAACTTATCTTAACCTAATCTAAACTAACATAACTAAATCAATAATTTATGTTCTTAATATAATATAATAATAATATTAAAAAACAAAACAAAATGAAACAATTTATTGAAAATAAAGAAAACCACTTGGCCTATTAGGCAAATAGGGAATTGTATAGTAGACCAAGAAGTGCATTCTGGCTACTAGGTACGACATATATAATATGTATATATATATTTATATATATAAATATAAATATATATATATATATATATATATATATATATATATATATATATATATATATATATATATATATATATATATATATATATATATATAAAGTTTGTGAGGGTACCACCTCTGGTGCCAATGTGGGGACCCATAGCCTCGGAGAAGAAAATAAAAAGTATTCAAAGGAGACCTTGTGGTTTCTCACTGAACACTAATATTATCTTCTCCTACCACCCCCATTCTTTTGTATGTACACATATATATTTACTTTATTTGAACTTTGTTACAAAAAAGGAGTTACATATGGGTTACAAAGATGGTTATCATAGGTTGTCGAGTTCCTCCAGCTCCTCAGAATGGCGGGCAGGAACCCTGGATGCAGTGCGCATTTCCCCTCTGTATCGCCACACTGAGGCGCTGGAAAAGAAAGCTTGCAGCTCTTGGGTAACTTGTTGTTTCAATGAGCCTAGAACCCAGTTCCTTCAAAAAACTGGTAGCACTTTTACCCCAGGCGCCGAGTGTCTCAGAAGCAATGGGGACAAAATTGTAGTGGTGATCCAGTTCTCTATACTTACGGGATTTGGCTGCTTCCCTGTAGGTGGCAGCGCCACCTGGTTGTGCAACACTGAGGTTAATGTAGGTGTTAGCCAGGGTTGATACGCACGTGTAGTCCCATACCAACTGCTTGCCATTCTTCCAGGGGTTCACTGTGATACCATCCGGGCGACCAATAAGAGCATCAGAGTTACGGGGCGTTAGGTAACGGGGCTCTCTTTCAGCTGGGCATCCAGCTGTGGTGAGGCTCCTCTTGATGATGTCGTTAACTTCACTGTGCCTCAAGTGCCATCCCCCTGTGCTTTGGCAGAGTAGGCCATGGTGGCCGTACCTGTCAGCCACCACCTCGCCGCAAATACACCTATATCTGGTGTGGATTGGGGCAGCAAGGCGGAGGGCCACAGCAATTCGGAGGGCGTGTGGTGTGAGACGCGTGCCAGTTACCGACATTGGGGTTGCTAACAGGAAATCCCCTGCAAGTGGTGCTGCTACTGCTGTGAGGCGAGCAATGTCGTGTTGTGTTGTTGTAGCACCCAGGCACTCTGCAGCAACTTGGTCTACAATGGGGCCATCCCAGCTGGATTGCTTGTGGGCTTTTGGGGATGGTGGTTGAGGTGATTGGCCTGCACGAGAGGCCCACTCTGTGGCACAGTGTGTAAAATTGGGATCATGTACACCTGCCAGCTGATGTAGGTGGGCAGGTAGAATTTCCTTCACAAGGTCGTCGGATGCTGATAAGGAGGACAGGAAAACTGGAACAGCAATTTGCGTTGCTGTTCGAACTCCGAGGCCCCCAAGTCTTACGGGAAGAGAGGCTTGTTTCCACTGTAGGTCAAGAGAGAGGTTAAGGGCCTTTTCTAGCATTGATTTCAGTAACCGGTCATACTCACTTAGATTTTGGCTACTGTAAGATGGTGAACACCTCAGAAAGTAGGTTAACCTGAGGAGGGACAGACATCTGGTGATGAGGTAGAGTGCATCATGAGCATCAATATCCTCAATCCTCCAATCCATCCTCTTAAGGTCGGCGATTTTCTTATCAAGGACCTCATCGATGGCTTTCAACCCCAGGGGAGCTCCTAGGAGTGTGCTGTCTTCAGGTTTAGTTTTATGGATATTTGGCAGAAGACCCTCTATTCTCTCTACGATGCCCTGGTTGGAACATATTATTTCACATTTAGAAGGGTTCAGGGTGAGGCCTAAAACTGCACCCTGCTCCTGGGTTTTTCTGATGTCCTCCAGGATTGAGTCTTGGGAACCAGCTAGAGTACCATCATCCAAGAACCAGATGTTAAGCTCGCTGGACAGGACCTCTGTGACTTGTTTGATGACTAAGCAGAAAAGGAGAGGAGCAAGGGGGTCACCCTGTTGGACGCCTTCTCGCGAGTCAATTTCATGTTCGCCAAAAAGTATCTTAAGATCCACACTGTAGCATGAATGTACAAAAGGGTAGAGGGAAGGGAAATGACTATGAACCGCACGGAGAACAGCATCCCTCCGCACCAAATTGAAGGAATTTTTGAAATCTAGCTTGATAGAGGTCGTTTTCTTTTTTCTTTCCTTTTCGTCTGTGATGTTGGCGATGAAGGCTCGAGCTGCATGGGCTGCCGCCTCACACCCTTGTGGAATGCCAAAGCCGAGCTGTTTTGGCTTCAGCATGTTGGCCGCTGCATCACTAACTGTTCTTGCAGCTGCCTTTGTGACGAGACGCCGGAGAGAATTGCCCACAGCTATTGGCCTGATCCCTCCATCCTTTTTCTTTAGAGCACAGAGAGATGCCCCCAAAAAGATAGGTCTTATAGACGCTGGTATGTTGCCAGCTAGACATGTGTTGGTGAATCTGGCTAGTTCCACCAAGAGGTTCTTTGCAATGTCACCTAGTGCAGGGTTGAGCATTTGCTTGAGGTGGTTGGGTTTTAGTCCTGTGAACCCACCTGCTGATCCTGTAGGGAAGGACACGGCTGCTTTATGGACCACAGATTCAGCCAACCAGAGAGGTTCTGCTCCGGTAGCCCCAACTTGTACAATGTCGTCGACACGCGGAGCCCTGGGTGGGTGTTTCTCCCTTAGGGCTTGAGCTGTTGCGGCATCTCTGTCGGTAATTGAGTCCTCACTGGTGATATATATATATATATATATATATATATATATATATATATATATATATATATATATATATATATATATATATATATATATATATATATATATTTATATATATATATATATATATATATATATATATATATATATATATATATATATATATATATATATATATTTATATATATATATATATATATATATATATATATATATATATATATATATATATATATATATATATATATATATATATATATACACTCACTACACTACACTTTTACACTACAGCCGAATTGAAAGCAAAGGTCAACAAACTGATTGAAACTGTGAACGCCAAGAAATCCGGACTCCACCTGCCAAAGATTATTGGGGAATATAAACGTGGATATGCGTATTTAAATGTCAAGACACACAAGCCTGGAAACCCACTTCGGCCAATCATTAGCCAGATACCCACACCCACGTACAGACTGGCGAAGCGACTCAACGGCCTGCTGACTGCTTATGTCCCTTGCGCTCTCAGCCTGAAGTCCCCAAAAGAATTTGTTGACTTACTGCGGGGCACACGGGCCACAGGGATAAGAGCCTCGTTGGACGTGGAATCTCTGTTCACCAACGTACCTGTGGACGAGACAATCTGGATGATAGCCGACAGAGTGTATCGTGATCCAGCCTGTACTCCTCTTGACATACCAGAGAATATTCTAAGGAAACTACTCCAAGCTTGTACTAAAGAGGCACCCTTCTTGAGCCCGGATGGGCACATGTATAAGCAAGTAGATGGGGTCGCCATGGGTTCTCCCCTAGGTGTCCTGTTTGCAAACTTCTACATGGGTACCATCGAGCAAAAAGTCTTAGTCGACATGAACTTGAAACCGGCCATATACTGCAGGTATGTTGACGACATTTTTACACAGGTACCTGATGTCAGACATCTGCAGGAGCTGAAGGAGGCGTTTGAGCAGAGTTCTGTGCTGCGTTTCACTTACGAGATGGAAAAGGATGGGAAGCTGCCCTTTCTAGATGTAAAGATATATATATATATATATATATATATATATATATATATATATATATATATATATATATATATATATATATATATATATATATATATATATATATATATATATATACACTCACTACACTACACTTTTACACTACAGCCGAATTGAAAGCAAAGGTCAACAAACTGATTGAAACTGTGAACGCCAAGAAATCCGGACTCCACCTGCCAAAGATTATTGGGGAATATAAACGTGGATATGCGTATTTAAATGTCAAGACACACAAGCCTGGAAACCCACTTCGGCCAATCATTAGCCAGATACCCACACCCACGTACAGACTGGCGAAGCGACTCAACGGCCTGCTGACTGCTTATGTCCCTTGCGCTCTCAGCCTGAAGTCCCCAAAAGAATTTGTTGACTTACTGCGGGGCACACGGGCCACAGGGATAAGAGCCTCGTTGGACGTGGAATCTCTGTTCACCAACGTACCTGTGGACGAGACAATCTGGATGATAGCCGACAGAGTGTATCGTGATCCAGCCTGTACTCCTCTTGACATACCAGAGAATATTCTAAGGAAACTACTCCAAGCTTGTACTAAAGAGGCACCCTTCTTGAGCCCGGATGGGCACATGTATAAGCAAGTAGATGGGGTCGCCATGGGTTCTCCCCTAGGTGTCCTGTTTGCAAACTTCTACATGGGTACCATCGAGCAAAAAGTCTTAGTCGACATGAACTTGAAACCGGCCATATACTGCAGGTATGTTGACGACATTTTTACACAGGTACCTGATGTCAGACATCTGCAGGAGCTGAAGGAGGCGTTTGAGCAGAGTTCTGTGCTGCGTTTCACTTACGAGATGGAAAAGGATGGGAAGCTGCCCTTTCTAGATGTAACAGTCATGGAAAAGAGCGGAGGTTTCCACACTGTAGTCTACACTAAGGAAACGAACATAGGAATGTGCCTAAATGCCACCAGCGACTGCCCAGACACATACAAGAGGAGTGTTGTTAACGCATATGTCGACTGTGCTCTCAGCCACAGCTCAGAATGGAAGCAAGTCGACGAAGAACTCTGTAGGGTAAGGCAGGTCCTAGTCAACAACGGCTTCTCCAATGGTTTCGTCGAAGACATCATAAGAAGGAAAGTGAAACGCCATGCAACCTCTGAAGAGACAACTAACACAACACCTATACCCCCTATTAGACTATTTTACAGGAACTTCTTTTCCACAGCTCATAAAACGAAGGAAAGGGTCCTGAAAGATATTGTTAATAGAAACGTTATCCCTACAGACAAAAATCAGAGGACACAACTGACGATTTACTATAAAACCAGAAAAACGGCCAGCCTACTCATGAGAAACTCTCCAGACACAAAGCAGAACGCCTTAAAAGAGACCAACGTCGTCTATGCCTTCAAATGCCGTCTTGGGGACTGTAAGCTCCAAAAAACCCAGTATATAGGCAAGACAACAACATCTCTTTCTAGGCGTTTAACGATGCAAAAGCAACAGGGCTCCATTAAGGAACATATAATCTCTTCTCACAACGAAACCATCGCCAGAGAAATTTTAGTAAACAACACAGAAATCATCGATAGATACAGCGATAGCAGACGGCTTGACGTTTGCGAGGCACTACACATTAAAAAGTCAACACCAGCAATCAACAGCCAATTAATGCACAACTATATTCTACCCACCTCAAGACTCCGCTCCAATATAGAAGCATCAAGAAATATGGACCAATAGGCTTTCTACAATCACTTCCAATCAATACCCATTGTTTCATGTTCTGTCTTGTGTTGATGAATTTAATACCCTATTAATACCACCTCACCCCATCCACCTCACTCAAATGTAGATATAAACAAATTGGAGATGTGTAAGTTCTATTCAGTTGTGTATGTGTAAACTAAAGTCTTCGAAATGTAATAAGTTTTACGAAACGCGCTCAAGTGTCGCGTCAGACTAGAAATAAAAATGAATTTTGGAGAATTTATTTTTTAATTACCACCAATAGTGAAAATGAATGTACGAAAGATCGAGAAAATTCGTGTTAGAATTATTAATCTTTCTTTTTCGGTCATATATATATATATATATATATATATATATATATATATATATATATATATATATATATATATATATATATATATATATATATATATATATATTGGTGTATACTGGCAGCAGGTTTTCTTTCAAACATGTTTCATTGAATATGACCGCATATTCTGTATTTATTATTTTCTGGTTTAGGGCTTCTATCCCTCTAACTATTTTCTTAGCATCAGGGCTTAATTGGAATAGGAGTTCTCCAAAACTCATTTTCGTACTTTTAAGGTGAAGAAAAGAAGTGATTTACTATAGAGTGTATTACACTTATTTGTATAATTTGCACGACGTTTCGAACCTCCATGGTTCATTCTCAAGTGAACAGATCTTACAATACTAGTTGATTTTATACCCGCATTAGGTCAGGTGATAATACAATGAAGGTGAAAAACATGGGGGGATACATAAGGGATAAACATAGGGGCTGCAGAAGGCGTATTGGCCCATACGAGGCATCTCCTATCTAAACACAAAGATTAATCCAGTGTAATTGGCCTGTTATGTTGGACATTGTCTTCTGTGTTGGCATCGATATGTTCTTGTCTTGTCCTTACTCTCATGGTGGGTAGAGTAAATAGTTCCGTGATTTGGGTGTTTGGGTTTACAAGTGGATGAATGGACATAACCGGGGGGATATTAATAGGGTATTAAAAGTATCAACACAGGACAGAACACGAAACAATGGATATAAATTGGATAAGTTTAGATTTAGGAAAGACTTGGGTAAATACTGGTTCAGTAACAGGGTTGTTGATTTGTGGAACCAATTGCCGCGTAACATTGTGGAGGTGGGGTCCCTCGATTGTTTCAAGCACGGGTTGGACAAGTATATGAGTGGGATTGGGTGGTTATAGAATAGGAGCTGCCTCGTATGGGCCAATAGGCCTTCTGCAGTTACCTTTGTTCTTATGTTCTTATGTTCTTATGGTAGGTCGCTCTATTCTTATGTGAATTGCCTCAAGAATTTGTAATCTTCTTGAATCTTGGGTTTTGTCTATTATGCAAGTATTCTTGTTCAACATTTCTCTTGTTAGAGTAATGTCATGGGCTTGTCTCATGTGATTCCTAGGGGCACCAGATTGAAGATGGCATGTCAAACGCCTCGTCAGCTTGGTCGACGTCATACCTATGTACTTACATTGAAGGTTACATCCTTAGTGGGGGCAAGTGTACATGTATACAACGCTTGACTGCTGTAGAGGGTTCTCCGTCGGCTTCGGGCTGTTTTTGATAAGGAGTTCGGAAGTCTTCTTGGTTTTGTAGAATATTATCAGGTTTATGTTTTGGTTAGGAGTAGTGCTTTTTACTCCTTTACAGATTATTTCTTTCATTATTCTTTCCTCTTTTATATGTTCACTGTGCATGGTTGATTTGTAATATAATTTTATTGGGGGTGTTGTGGTTTCTGTTCTAGGTTCTGAATTATACCAACGGTCCAAGTGTCTTCTTATAGCAGCGTTTATTTCCGCGTTGCTATTAAATTGTCAAATTGTCAATTCTTATCTAAACCAAAGATGCATCAAAAACGCCTGGAAATCGAAATGCTTCTGGACGATATCCATAAGCTAGAAGACAACAAAAAAGTCATCACCACTGACACACTTCAAGCTGAACTACTTGCAGAAGCAGGGAAAAAACGAGGAACATATTCATCTACAATCTTAACCCCACGACTCAAAGAAGCAGCGAAGCAACTAAAAAATCTGAAAGACGTAACAATAAGAAAAGCCGACAAAACAGCAGCATATGTATTGATTCCTACCCATGAATACATGAACAAAATTAGCGACATCCTAAGTGACGACTCCAAATTTCAACGAATCACGAGGAACCCCGTAGAAGACCTTAAGCGGAAAGTAAACAAAACAATTACAGCAATCAACGCAAAGAAAGGTAGTGTGCATTTCAATAAACTTCAAGGCGACTATGGCTTAGGATATGCCTACGGCAATGTTAAGACGCATAAACCAGGTAACCCACTACGCCCTATAATCAGCCAAATACCAACCCCAACTTATCACATAAGAACATAAGAACATAAGAACAAAGGTAACTGCAGAAGGCCTATTGGCCCATACGAGGCAGCTCCTATTCTATAACCACCCAATCCCACTCATATACTTGTCCAACCCGTGCTTGAAACAATCGAGGGACCCCACCTCCACAATGTTACGCGGCAATTGGTTCCACAAATCAACAACCCTGTTACTGAACCAGTATTTACCCAAGTCTTTCCTAAATCTAAACTTATCCAATTTATATCCATTGTTTCGTGTTCTGTCCTGTGTTGATACTTTTAATACCCTATTAATATCCCCCCGGTTATGTCCATTCATCCACTCGCAAACCTCCACCACGCCACCCCCAACTCCTCGCCCCCCCAGCGAATGCAACCCAAGCCCCGTTAATCTTTCTTCATATGAAAGATTTCCAACTTGGGGAACCAACCCAGCCATCCCACGCTGGACACGTTCAAGTGAACCCATATCCATTCTATAACACGGCGACCAAAACCGAACTGCACAATCTAAACGGGGCCCAACCAGAGCAAGATACAGCTCGAGAACCACACCAGGTGTCCTGCCACCAACGCCGCGACTAACAAATCCAAGTGTCCGACTCGCCCCATTAGATTGGAAAGGCGAAGAGTTAGGGGTGACATGATAGAGGTTTACAAGTGGATGAATGGACATAACCGGGGGGATATTAATAGGGTATTAAAAGTATCAACACAGGACAGAACACGAAACAATGGATATAAATTGGATAAGTTTAGATTTAGGAAAGACTTGGGTAAATACTGGTTCAGTAACAGGGTTGTTGATTTGTGGAACCAATTGCCGCGTAACATTGTGGAGGTGGGGTCCCTCGATTGTTTCAAGCACGGGTTGGACAAGTATATGAGTGGGATTGGGTGGTTATAGAATAGGAGCTGCCTCGTATGGGCCAATAGGCCTTCTGCAGTTACCTTTGTTCTTATGTTCTTATGTTCATTACGAACACCCACGCACTGATCCCCCTGTCCCAAATTCTTACTAATCACAACTCCCAGATCCCTTTCGCAATCCGACTTCGCAATCACAACACCATCTAGCTCGTATCTTGTAACTCTATCGTCATTACATCACAGTCTTTACCACTATCAACTGCCTCAACTATGCTGGAATAAAAAGTTAGCAAATTTGTTAAACATGAACGGCCATTTGTAAAACCATGTTGCGACTCATTTATTAATTTGTGTTTTTTAAGATGAAGACGAATAGTATTTGCAATTATTGATTCAAGTAACTTTCCCACAATAGACGTTAGGCTAATTGGCCGATAGTTTGACGCAAGTGATCTATCTATTTCTTAAAAATTGGTACCGCATTAGCTACCTTCAATGACTCTGGCACTCTGCCTGATTCTATTGCTTTATTAAATATGGTAGACAGTGCTCGGAAAGCTCCTCTTTGCATTCTTTAAGCACCCTGGCAAACACTTCATCCGGCCCTGGGGATTTGTTTGGTTTTAGTTTTTCTAATTGTTTAATTACATCCTCCCTGGTAACTGCTAAACTAGTCAACCTGTCCTCATCCCCACCCACATAGACTTGTTCGGCTGAAGGCATATTGTAAGGTTCTTCTTTAGTATATACAGATACATAATGTTTGTTAAAAATACTACTCATCTCCTTGTCATTATCCGTTATTTGACCTGTCTCATATTTTAATGGACCTATCCTTTCCCTTGTCTTAGTTCGATATAACTGAAAAAAACCTTTAGGATTTCACTTTGCTTGTTCTGCTAAGCGAACTTCATAGTTTCTTTTTGCTTTCCTAATCTCTTTTTTAACATTTCTAACCAGTTGTATGAATTCCTGTTCTAAACCGACTTCTCCATTCTTAATCCGTATGTACCACACTCTCTTTTTACCTATAACGTTCTTTAAATTATTTGTTATCCACTTTGGGTCATTAGTATTCGATCTATTCAATTTGTATGGTATACTACGTTCCTGTGCTTTCTTTAGAATATTCCTAAATAAGTTATTTATTAAATCCACATCGAAATCCCCTTTTACGTCACCTATCGCTGGGTTCATGTCTCGCTCTAAGACCGGCCCACACCCCATACCCAAGAGTTTCCAATCTATTTGACCCAAAAAAATTTCTTAGGCTATTAAAATCAGCTTTTCGAAAATCTGGCACTTTAACAGAATTTTCTCCTACAGGTCTATTCCATTCTATGCTAAATCTGATTACTTTGTGATCACTAACTAACTATATAATATTTATAGATTTATAGATATATACTGACTCTCTGTTTCCTTTGGTACAGCCATGCCCTAATCCAACTTAATATAGCACCCCCAATACCGTGAGTCTCTATCTTTTTAATCAGTCTTTCATGTGGCACTGTATCAAAAGCTTTGCTAAAGTCAAGGTACACAACAACACAATCCTTAACACTATCAACTGCCTCAACTATGCTAGAATAAAAAGATAACAAATTTTTTAAACATGAACGGCCATTTATAAAACCATGGTGCGACTCAATTATTAATTTATGTTTTTCAAGATGAAGACGAATTTTATTTGCTATTATAGATTCAAGTAACTTTCCCACAATAGACGTTAGGCTAATTGGTCGATAGTTAGACGCAAGTGATCTGTCTCCCTTCTTAAAAGCTGGTTTCACATTAGCAACTTTCCAAAACTCTGGCACTCTGCCTGACTATTGATTTATTAAATATGGTTGACAGTGGGTCACAAAGCTCCTCTTTGCATTCTTTAAGCACCCTGGCAAACACTTCATCCGGCCCTGGGGATTTGTTTGGTTTGAGTTTTACTATTTGTTTAAAAACATCATAAGAACATAAGAACAAAGGTAACTGCAGAAGGCCCACTGGCCCATACGAGGCAGCTCCCATTCTACAACCACCCAATCCCACTCACACACCCGTCCAACCCGCGCCTGAAACAATCGAGGGACCCCACCTCCACAATGTTACGCGGCAACTGGCTCCACAAATCAACAACCCTGCCACTGAACCAGTATCCACCCAAGTCCCTCCTAAATCTAAACCCATCCAACCTACATCCATTGTTTCGTGTTCCGTCCCGTGCTGATACCTTCAACACCCCATCAACATCCCCCCGGTTATGTCCACTCATCCACCTGCAAACCTCTATCATGCCACCCCCAACTCTTCGCCCCTCCAGTGAATGCAACCCAAGCTTCGTTAATCCTTCCTCACATGAAAGACCTCCAATTTGGGGAACCAACCCAGCCATCCTACGCTGGACACGTTCAAGTGAATCCACATCCATTCCACAACATGGCGACCAAAACCGAACTGCATAATCTAAATGGGGCCCAACCAGAGCAAGATATAGCTCGAGAACCACACCAGGTGTCCCGTTACCAACGCCGCGACCAACAAATCCAAGTGTCCGATTTGCCTTATTACGAACCCGGCAAAGAAAATCAATGAACTCCTAACTCCATACACTCCAAGTAAGTTTAGTCTACAATCATCAGCAGATTTCCTAGAATTGATCAAATCTACCCAGCCCGATGGAATCATCGCTTCCCTGGACGTTGAATCCCTTTTTACCAACGTCCCAGTCGACACAACCATAGGAATGATACTGGACAGAGTATACAGAGACGAGAGCACCCCCAAATTAGACATACCTGAGCCACACTTGAAAAGTCTTCTCGAAGCATGTACAAAGGAAGCCCCTTTCATCAGTCCACAAGGAGACATGTATTTACAATAGACGGAGTAGCAATGGGCTCCCCCTTAGGAGTTTTATTTGCTAATTTTTATATGGGAACCATCGAAGATAGGGTCTTCAGTAGCAGACAAAAACCAACTGTATACTGCCGTTATGTAGATGACATATTCGTAATAGTAAAAGACTCAGATGAACTAATTGACCTAAAAAGACACCTAGAGAGAGAGTCAGTACTCCGATTTACACATGAAAATAGTGAAAATAACAGTCTGCCATTCTTGGATGTACTAATAACAAAAACAGGAACCTCTTTAAGCACCAACGTATATACCAAGCCCACCAACATAGGATTATGCCTGAACGGTAGAAGTGAGTGCCCCCAAAGATACAAAACCAGTGTTCTCAATGCTTATATTCGTCGAGCGCTTACCCACTGCTCTGAATGGAGCAACGTGAGTAGAGAGTTTGAAAGAGTAACTCAGGTATTGGTGAACAACGGATATAGCAACGCGGAAATAAACGCTGCTATAAGAAGACACTTGGACCTTTGGTATAATTCAGAACCTAGAACAGAAACCACAACACCCCCAATAAAATTATATTACAAATCAACCATGCACAGTGAACATATAAAAGAGGAAAGAATAATGAAAGAAATAATCCGTAAAGGAGTAAAAAGCACTACTCCTAACCAAAACATAAACCTGATAATATTCTACAAAACCAAGAAGACTTCCGAACTCCTTATCAAAAACAGCCCGAAGCCGACGGAGAACCCTCTACAGCAGTCAAGCGTTGTATACATGTACACTTGCCCCCACGAAGGATGTAACCTTCAATGTAAGTACATAGGTATGACGTCGACCAAGCTGACGAGGCGTTTGACATGCCATCTTCAATCTGGTGCCCCTAGGAATCACATGAGACAAGCCCATGACATTACTCTAACAAGAGAAATGTTGAACAAGAATACTTGCATAATAGACAAAACCCAAGATTCAAGAAGATTACAAATTCTTGAGGCAATTCACATAAGAATAGAGCGACCTACCATGAACACCCAAATCACGGAACTATTTACTCTACCCACCATGAGAGTAAGGACAAGACAAGAACATATCGATGCCAACACAGAAGACAATGTCCAACATAACAGGCCAATTACACTGGATTAATCTTTGTGTTTAGATAGGAGATGCCTCGTATGGGCCAATACGCCTTCTGCAGCCCCTATGTTTATCCCTTATGTATCCCCCCATGTTTTTCACCTTCATTGTATTATCACCTGACCTAATGCGGGTATAAAATCAACTAGTATTGTAAGATCTGTTCACTTGAGAATGAACCATGGAGGTTCGAAACGTCGTGCAAATTATACAAATAAGTGTAATACACTCTATAGTAAATCACTTCTTTTCTTCACCTTAAAAGTACGAAAATGAGTTTTGGAGAACTCCTATTCCAATTAAGCCCTGATGCTAAGAAAATAGTTAGAGGGATAGAAGCCCTAAACCAGAAAATAATAAATTCAGAATATGCGGTCATATTCAATGACCGCATATATGGTATATATATATATATATATATATATATATATATATATATATATATATATATATATATATATATATATATATATATATATATATTTATATATATATAGTGGTTGGCACACTAGACACGACGAAGTCAACGACATCATTAAAAGAAGCCTTGCCTCTGCTCAGTGTCCAGCGGAGAGAGAGCCCCGCAACCTACTGAAACGTGACTCTGTTAGCTTTGCCGGCCGACCAGACGGAATCACACAGCGTGCGTGGAAGGGTGGCAGGCAGTTAGCATGGGACTATACTTGCGTATCCACCCTGGCAACGACATACATCACCCTCTCTGCCGGCACCCTATATATATATATATATATATATATATATATATATATATATATATATATATATATATATATATATATATATATATATATATATATATATATATATATATATATATATATATATATATATATGTCGTACCTAGTAGCCAGAACGCACTTCTCAGCCTACTATGCAAGGCCCAATTTGCCTAATAAGCCAAGTTTTCAAGAATTAATTGTTTTTCGACTACCTAACCTACCTAACCTAACCTAACCTAACTTTTTCGGCTACCTAACCTAACCTAACCTATAAAGATAGGTTAGGTTAGGTTATGAAGGGTTGGTTAGGTTCGGTCATATATCTACCTTAATTTTAACTCCAATAAAAAATATTGACCTCATACATAATGAAATGGGTAGCTTAAAATTTCAGGTGTGACCTAGCCTGGTCACACTTAAAACAAAAATATAGACTGCTTGCCTGTTGTCTGTGGTAAGTTAGAGGGAGGAACACGTAAAACACAAAATATGAACAATGAAACTTTAATATATTTACTTTAAACATAAATGAAAATAAAGACAAATCTCGGGCAAATGACTAATGAAATAAAATGACAAAGATAAATACAAAAAACACAATAGATTAAATAATGTTGAAATGGTGCTGAGAATATCGGCTATGGCTGAAACCTCCCTTCGTATACGAGCTAATGAGCTGGTATGCCAGAGAGAGATGTCAACGCTAAGAGCACAAGGAATATTCTGAAGTTGATAGCTGGTCAGGCTCAGACGTCGACTCGGGTAGAGGGCGCTGAGGTGCGGTGTGCAGGTGCGCGGCTGGCGAGTCACCAATCAGGGGCAGGCAAGCTGGTGAAGGGTAGTTAGCTGGTTTGATGACGAGCTGGCGTGTGGAGGGTGTGAGGAGTGGGGGGAATTGGGTACGTTTTGCCTCCTGGTCAAAACGTTTTGTGCTACTGGTGAAGTATCTTGAATGTAGCATCTTATACTTGTATTTTTGGCATAACTTGAAGTAGGGAAGAGTAGGCTCAATCTCTCTTGAAAGAGATTATCATCACAACTCTCCCCCGAAGCCTGCGGTTCCGGTGAAGTTACGTCTTCAGGAGGTGGAGTGGTAGGTGGAGCCGCCTCTACCTCATTGACTCTGGAGAGGGCGTCTGCTATGATGATGTCAGACCCTTTGATGTAGAGATCTCCAGGTTGAATTTCTGCAGATATCAAGCCCAATGTAGAAGCCGTTGATTGTTGAATTGGGCTTGCTGCAGGAAATGTAGGGGATTGTGGTCTAAGTAGATGGTGGTAGACCGAGCACTTTGCAGGGACGATTTGAAGTGCTGCAAGTTCAGGACGATGAGTAGCTCCCTGTCGATTGTGCTGTAGTTCCTTGTAGTTGTGGTCGCTAACAGGTAGATTCTCCTCGCCTCGTTGTTGCATTGGCTCACCCCCGATGCCGGTACCACTGGCGTCGGCATTGAGGATGAAAGGCTTCGTGATATCTGGCGAGGTGAGAATAGGATTAGAACATGGCAAAGGAGCACTATTATGGTCCTGTAAATTGGGATGAAGATCAGGTAGGATTTCCGATTTGGAAAGCACCAATTTAGTGTTAATGCTTTCGGGAGAAGCAGGGAAGGTTTCACTGTGGAGGTATGGACCTTTAGATGTAGAGACAGATATCAGCACAGGAGAGGGAATACCTTGATACTGCTTCAGGAGGTGGACGTGGCACAACTGGGTCCTCCGCCGCCTATCTGGAGTCTCAAGAACGTAGTTGTTGTTGTTCCTGCACTCCTTGATACGTTAGGGTCCTGAAAACTTGTTTTTCAATGGAGAACCTGGGATAGGAAGGTATGCCAATACGAAGTCTCCTGGTTTAAATTTCCTTAATTTGCTGCTTTGGTGAAAATGAGTCTTCATCCTCTCCTGGGCTTTCAATAGGTTGTCATTAGCAAATTTACGTACTCTCTCTAGAATGTGTTGTAAGTTTTGAAGAAACTGAGGCACATTCTGATGGTCACTGAAGGTGGCATTACATAGAGAGTCCTTGAAAGCTTTGAGAGGAGTACGGCACTTACGTCCGTAGAGCATCTCATAGGGAGATACTCCTAGAGACTCATTGGGGAGACTTCGAAAAATGCACATTAAGAGATCAAGTTGTCTATCCCAGTCCTTCAAAGTCTCATTGCAGAATTTCTTTAGGAGTGTTTTAATAGTCTGATGACTACGTTTAAGAGAACCCTGTGAAGCAGGATGATAGGGGCTGGACAGTACCTGTGTGATGTTGAACTCCTCCAGAGTCTTCTTGAAGAGATCACTGGTGAAGTTGGTGCCACAGTCACTTTGAACCTCTCTTGGAAATCCATACTGGGTGAAGATCTTCAATAGGAGTTTCACCACAGTAGCAGCCATAATATTCTTTACTGGAGCTGCTATGGGAAACCTGGTGGTAGGACACATGATAGTTAATATATATGTGTTGCCAGAACTGGTCCGGGGTAAAGTACCAACACAGTCTATGATGAGTCTGTGGAAAGGTTCCGCAGGCACCTGGATGGGTTTCAGTGGAGCCTGGGGAATAGAGATGTTAGGTTTACCTGCCATCTGACATATATGACACTGTTGTACGTATTTTTTAACGTCTTTTACCATTCCTGGCCAGTAGTAGTCTTGTCTGATTCCGTGGTAGGTTTTGTTGAAACCATAGTGAGAAAGAGCTCCGTGGGCCAGGTGTAGAATATCGGGCCGTATGCTAGTGGGAATCACTAGTTGTTCGACATTGGCCCAATCGTCATCCTCCTTCAGCTTGCTGGGTCTGTATCTGCGGTAGAGCAATTCATTCTCTAGGAAGAACCCAGGGATACTGTCAGGTTGAGTCTCAGCCTTGAAGAATAATGGTGTTAATGATTGATCTTCCCTCTGTAACTTACGAAACTCCAAACTGGTAAGATTAGGAGGTAGATTCTGAGGGTCTTGAGGGACAGCGGTAGCAGTAGAGTCAGCTGGTTGCGGTCGTGCAGTTTGTGCACGGGTGGTCACCAAAACCGGAGGAGAAACTTCATCACTTTCTTGAACCTCTGCTGGAACATATTCAAAGATGGGATTATCCATTACAGAAGTACACACCTGGGGCTTGTCCATGATGATCAGGTTGGGCGGTTGCAGATCTTCTGCCAAGTCGTTGCCAAGGAGAAGTTGCACTCCAGGCATGGGAAAAGGCTTTTCCCAGATGGCGACTTGGACTTCACCGGTCACGAAGGGACAATCCAGGTGAACTCTGGCAAGTGGATATGGAGTGGTAGCAGTGAGGTCAGTGATAAGGACGGTTTCCCCGGTGTAGGCGCCGATTTCAACATAATGGACTGAAGAGCCGCTGTGTCCCTCAAGATCTTCTATTTGAAACTTCCCTCCGAATCTGTACCGTTGGTAGAGACACTTCCAGGATACAGGTGTTTACTGAAGAGAGAAAGACCATTAACATGAACACCAACATTCATTACAGGCTTACCGGACTTAGGAGGAGTCTGTTTGGGTTTAGTATATTCATTGCTCTTGTATTGAGCCTTCACACATCTATCTATGGTATGTCTATAGAGTTTGCAATACTTACAATACAATTGTGAGCTCGCTTCATCTGTACTCACTTTATCGTAACTGTACCAAGACTTCTTACTGGGAGGTGGTGATGGTGTCAGCCGGTGGATAAGGCTGTAGATGTCAGCCGACATAGCACATTTGATGTAGTCGGTTTCTTCTTTATCTGCTAGATATAAACGAACGGAAGGGGGAACACGTCTCAAGAATTCCTCAACTAGCATGAGGTTGATGAGTTCTGCAAATGTAGAGACATGTGCTGCTTCAAGCCATTTCTTGAAATATCTTTTCTTTGTATTGGAAATTCTAGAATGGTGGTGGTACTTGCCTTAAGATGGTCACGGAATTTTCGTCGGTAGCTTTCGGTGGAGAGAAGGTAGGCGTCCAACACTGCTTGCTTCAGGGTCTGGTAGTCTTTCTCAGACGCTAAGGTACTGAGAGTAACTGCAGCTATACCTGTAAGATGCACTCTGAGAAGGGTAGACCATTGGTCAGCAGGCCAGCTAAGTTGATTAGCTAGGGTCTCAAAGGTGGTAAAAAAAACATCGATCTCTGTCTCAACGAATGGTGGCATTAACTTACTTGCATGGGAGATATTGAAACTTACTAGAAGACTGGCGGTAGCTTGCTGGCGTTGAGTGAGGTGTGTAGTCTCCAACGTGAGTTCTCGTTGACGACATTCTATAGCCATATCTGCTTGCTGTTTGTCATGTTCGCGTTGTATCTCCAGGTGGCGTTGTTTTGCTTCAAGCTGTACTCGCTCACGCTCACGGAGTATTGCAATCTCACGTTCTTGTTCTTCTTTCCTGATTGCAGCTTCCTCTTTCCTCATTTGTAGAGTTGCTTGCTGTTGCTCTCTCTCGAGCTTGGCAAGTTCTATCTTGAGTTTCATAGTTGCCAAATCAGGTTTATCTGCAACAGAGTAAGTTTCGTGAGTTTTAGAGTAAATTTTCCTTTCATCTAAGAGGTGATCCATGATTAGGTTATGTATTTCATTTTTGTTGGTTCCATGGGGAACATCTAGTTGATACTCGTGTGCAAGAGTTTGTAATTCAGTCCTCTTGGCACGACATAAGGTCCCTATTTCACCTGCTGGATCGTTACAGAAAGCTTAAAGACGAAACATGGTGAAAGATAGGAAATAAATGAACAATGAATATAGTTGTGATATGCTAAATGTCAGAAACAGGATAACGTGGAAACTGGTAACAATCCTGTGGAATTTTAATCTTTAACAATTAAAGTTAATTATAGAGTAGTAAATGATTAGTCAATCAAAGTCGCAGGAAATCTTGTACCCGGTACTCAATGTAAGAGAATAAGGGCAAGAAAATCCTACTAAATAAGTGAAACTGAGTTTCTAAAACAAATGAAACATTTAATTGCTCCAAAAGTGAATTAGGTAGTCCAAGAATGTAGGCATACCTTGCCGAGTCGCTATTGGACATAAGCAAGGGTTTCCCACTAAATGAATATGATACTTACAGAATTAGCGAACTTTGTGCTCTGTAGAAAGAAAGCTAATTCCCTACCTAAGTAAATATCATCATCTCTGACCGAGATGTAGGGGTGCGAGTGTCAACTGGTGACGAGAACTGCTGCTGAGGTCCCAACTCAGCAACAAAGTCCGTGCTAGAGGAACTATGGCCCTCTTTTCCTCCTTCAGTCAGATTCAAGAAGATAGGGTGCCTTGACCCGGAGACAAATCAAAGTACCAGGGTACCAAAATGATGATCTGCCAAAAATATGAGAAATATCCTACGGACAAAAGGTGGTAAACACGAGAAATAACATGGAGGGGGAGATGACCAATTAAGAGAATGACTGAGGCCTCCAGTCAACACGAAATCCAAAGTTATCTCACACTCACCATATGCTACTCTCGGAATGCACAATGCACACAGCACCATATAAATATGAAAATTAATGATAATATTGAAAGGCTACTTTAGCAAAGTGAAGTACGCTTACCACAAATTGACGTTCCGGTTCTAGTACCTGAGTGAAACTCCCGGACAGGCCCCCATAAATGTGACGGGAAAGTGTTGGAGTGCTGATGTTCAGCAATCCTCCAATGGCAGGTGTCAAAGCCTGGTCACACTTAAAACAAAAATATAGACTGCTTGCCTGTTGTCTGTGGTAAGTTAGAGGGAGGAACACGTAAAACACAAAATATGAACAATAAAACTTTAATATATTTACTTTAAACAAAAATGAAAATAAAGACAAATCTCAGGCAAATGACTAATGAAATAAAATGATAAAGATAAATACAAAAAACACAAAAGATTAAATAATGTTGAAATGGTGCTGAGAATATCTGCTATGGCTGAAACCTCCCTTCGTATATGAGCTAATGAGCTGTTATGCCAGAGAGAAATGTCAACGTTAAGAGCACAAGGAATATTCTGAAGTTGATAGCTGGTCAGGCTCAGACGTCGACTCGTGTAGAGGGCGCTGAGGTGCGGTGTGCAGGTGCGCAGCTGGCGAGTCAAAAATCAGGGGCAGGCAAGCTTGTGAAGGGTAGTTAGCTGGTTTGATGATGAGCCGGTGTGTGGAGTGAGGGGAATTGGGTACGTTTTGCCTCCTGGTCAAAACGTTTTGTGCTACTGGTGATGTATCTTGAATGTAGCATCTTATACTTGTATTTTTGGAGTAACTTGAAGTAGGGAAGAGCAGGCTCAATCTCTCTTGAAAGAGATTATCATCACAATACATATATATATATATATATATATATATATATATATATATATATATATATATATATATATATATATATATATATATATATATATATATATATATATGCATATTAAACAAATTATTATATTGTTATGTTTAATATATGCATATTAAACAAATTGATTCTCCTGAAATTATGCAATAAAATGGTATATATATATATATATATATATATATATATATATATATATATATATATATATATATATATATATATATATATATATATATATATATATATATATATATATATATATATATATATATATATATATATATATATATTTACACTGGATTAATCTTTGTGTTTAGATAGGAGATGCCTCGTATGGGCCAATACGCCTTCTGCAGCCCCTATGTTTATCCCTTATGTATCCCCCCATGTTTTTCACCTTCATTGTATTATCACCTGACCTAATGCGGGTATAAAATCAACTAGTATTGTAAGATCTGTTCACTTGAGAATGAACCATGGAGGTTCGAAACGTCGTGCAAATTATACAAATAAGTGTAATACACTCTATAGTAAATCACTTCTTTTCTTCACCTTAAAAGTACGAAAATGAGTTTTGGAGAACTCCTTTTCCAATTAAGCCCTGATGCTAAGAAAATAGTTAGAGGGATAGAAGCCCTAAACCAGAAAATAATAAATACAGAATATGCGGTCATATTCAATGAAACATGTTTGAAAGAAAACCTGCTGCCAGTATACACCAATATATATATATATATATATATATATATATATATATATATATATATATATATATATATATATATATATATATATAAATATATATATATATATATATATATATATATATATATATATATATATATATATATATATATATATATATATATATAATATATATATATATATATATACAACTTTGGAACACTTTCCCACCAGGAGACTCGAACCCTAGCCAGCACAGAAGCCTTCCAGCAACTGGCATAACAGGTACGCCTTAACCCTCTCCACCACCTGCTCAGACCTTTAAAGAGATGGTAATTTCGGAGTATTTAAATACCACAAAGATCACCACCTCCCAAGAGCACTAGAGCAAGTGAGGGGTCATTTAGACGTTAATTTCATCAAGTCCCTGTTAATATGGGAAGACACAGTGTCTATGCTTAAGGCACAACTCTCCTAAACACGAGAGTCAAGTATACAACTTTAGAACACTTTCCCACCAGGAGACTCGAACCCTAGCCAGCACAGAAGCCTTCCAGCAACTGGCATAACAGGTACGCCTTAACCCTCTCCACCACCTGCTCAGACCCTTAAAGAGATGGTAATTTCGGAGTATTTAAATACCATAAAGATCACCACCTCCCAAGAGCACTAGAGCAAGTGAGGGGTCATTTAGACGTTAATTTCATCAAGTCCCTGTTAATATGGGAAGACACAGTGTCTATGCTTAAGGCACAACTCTCCTAAACACGAGAGTCAAGTATACAACTTTAGAACACTTTCCCACCAGGAGACTCGAACCCTAGCCAGCACAGAAGCCTTCCAGCAACTGGCATAACAGGTACGCCTTAACCCTCTCCACCACCTGCTCAGACCCTTAAAGAGATGGTAATTTCGGAGTATTTAAATACCACAAAGATCAAGAGCACTAGAGCAAGTGAGGGGTCATTTAGACGTTAATTTCATCAAGTCCCTGTTAATATGGGAAGACACAGTGTCTATGCTTAAGGCACAACTCTCCTAAACACGAGAGTCAAGTATACAACTTTAGAACACTTTCCCACCAGGAGACTCGAACCCTAGCCAGCACAGAAGCCTTCCAGCAACTGGCATAACAGGTACGCCTTAACCCTCTCCACCACCTGCTCAGACCCTTAAAGAGATGGTAATTTCGGAGTATTTAAATACCACAAAGATCACCACCTCCCAAGAGCACTAGAGCAAGTGAGGGGTCATTTAGACGTTAATTTCATCAAGTCCCTGTTAATATGGGAAGACACAGTGTCTATGCTTAAGGCACAACTCTCCTAAACACGAGAGTCAAGTATACAACTTTAGAACACTTTCCCACCAGGAGACTCGAACCCTAGCCAGCACAGAAGCCTTCCAGCAACTGGCATAACAGGTACGCCTTAACCCTCTCCACCACCTGCTCAGACCCTTAAAGAGATGGTAATTTCGGAGTATTTAAATACCACAAAGATCACCACCTCCCAAGAGCACTAGAGCAAGTGAGGGGTCATTTAGACGTTAATTTCATCAAGTCCCTGTTAATATGGGAAGACACAGTGTCTATGCTTAAGACACAACTCTCCTAAACACGAGAGTCAAGTATACAACTTTAGAACACTTTAAATATGACCGAAAAAGTAAGATTAATAATTCTAACACGAATTTTCTCAATCTTTCGTACATTTCGTTTCACTGTTGGAGGTAAATCAAAAATCAATTCTCCAAAATTCATTTTTATTTCTAGTCTGACGCGACACGAGCGCGTTTCGTAAAACTTATTACATTTTCAAAGACTTTAGTTCACAAATACACAACTGAATAGAACTTACGCATCTCTGATTTTATATCTACATTTGAGTGAGGTGGAAGGGGTGATGTGGCATTAACACAAGACAGAACAAGATATGGTATTAATAGGGTATTAATTTCATCAACACAAGACAGAACAAGAGTATTAATAGGGTATTAATTTCATCAACACAAGACAGAACACGAAACAATGGATATTAAATAGAAGTGTTTGTAGAAAGCCTATTGGTCCATATTTATTGATGCTTCTATATTGGAGCGGAGTCTTGAGGTGGGTAGAATATAGTTGTGCAATAATTGGCTGTTGATTGCTGGTGTTGACTTCTTGATGTGTAGTGCCTCGCAAACGTCAAGCCGCCTGCTATCGCTGTATCTATCGATGATTTCTGTGTTGTTTACTAGGATTTCTCTGGCGATGGTTTGGTTGTGGGAAGAGATTATATGTTCCTTAATGGAGCCCTGTTGCTTATGCATCGTTAAACGCCTAGAAAGAGATGTTGTTGTCTTGCCTATATACTGGGTTTTTTGGAGCTTACAGTCCCCAAGAGGGCATTTGAAGGCATAGACGACGTTAGTCTCTTTTAAAGCGTTCTGTTTTGTGTCTGGAGAGTTTCTCATGAGTAGGCTGGCCGTTTTTCTGGTTTTATAGTAAATCGTCAGTTGTATCCTCTGATTTTTGTCTGTAGGGATAACGTTTCTATTAACAATATCTTTCAGGACCCTTTCCTCCGTTTTATGAGCTGTGGAAAAGAAGTTCCTGTAAAATAGTCTAATAGGGGGTACAGGTGTTGTGTTAGTTGTCTCTTCAGAGGTTGCATGGCTTTTCACTTTCCTTCTTATGATGTCTTCGACGAAACCATTGGAGAAGCCGTTATTGACTAGGACCTGCCTTACCCTACAGAGCATATGTCGACCGTGCTCTCAGCCACAGCTCAGAATGGAAGCAAGTCGACGAAGAACTCTGTAGGGTAAGGCAGGTCTTAGTCAACAACGGCTTCTCTAATGGTTTCGTCGAAGACATCATAAGAAGGAAAGTGAAACACCATGCAACCTCTGAAGAGACAACTAACACAACACCTATACCCCCTATTAGACTATTTTACAGGAACTTCTTTTCCACAGCTCATAAAACGGAGGAAAGGGTCCTGAAAGATATTGTTAATAGAAACGTTATCCCTACAGACAAAAATCAGAGGATACTACTGACGATTTACTATAAAACCAGAAAAACGGCCAGCCTACTCATGAGAAACTCTCCAGACACAAAGCAGAACGCTTTAAAAGAGACCAACGTCGTCTATGCCTTCAAATGCCCTCTTGGGGACTGTAAGCTCCAAAAAACCCAGTATATAGGCAAGACAACAACATCTCTTTCTAGGCGTTTAACGATGCATAAGCAACAGGGCTCCATTAAGGAACATATAATCTCTTCCCACAACCAAACCATCGCCAGAGAAATCCTAGTAAACAACACAGAAATCATCGATAGATACAGTGATAGCAGGCGGCTTGATGTCTGCGAGGCTCTACACATCAAGAAGTCAACACCAGCAATCAACAGCCAATTAATGCATAACTATATTCTACCCACCTCAAGACTCCGCTCCAATATAGAAGCATCAAGAAATATGGACCAATAGGCTTTCTACAAATTACTTCCATTCAAAACCCATTGTTTCGTGTTCTGTCTTGTGTTTAGGAATTTAATACCCTATTAATACCACCTCACCCCATCCACCTCACTCAAATGTAGATATAAACAAATCGAAGATGTGTAAGTTCTATTCAGTTGTGTATGTGTAAGCTAAAGTCTTTGAAAATGTAATAAGTTTTACGAAACGCACTCAAGTGTCGCGTCAGACTAGAAATGAAAAATGAATTTTGGAGAATTGATTTTTGAATTACCACCAACAGTGAAAAGAAACGTACGAAAGATCGAGAAAATTCGTGTTAGAATTATTAATCTTACTTTTTCGGTCATATTTAATAATATGGAAAGACAGGAAAGGAAACAGGAAAGACTGCTACCAAAATATACTAATATATATATATATATATATATATATATATATATATATATATATATTTATATATATATATATATATATATATATATATATATATATATATATATATATATATATATATATATATATATATATATATATATATATATATATATACATTCTTGAACAGACACTGGCATGCATAGCTTTTTGGGCAAGTCCTTAATCCTAATTTCAACACACATTCCCAGGAGGCAGCCCGTAGCAGCTGTCTAACTCCCAATTACCTGTTTACTGTTAGGTGAATAGGTGCATCAGGGCAAAAGAAACTGGCCATTTTTTTCAGCCTCTTCTAAAGATAGAACTCCGACCCTTAGGACTACAAACCCAGAGCGCTGTCCACTCGGCTGTCAGGCTCTGATGTTAATTTTAATATTACTGTTAACTTAACTGGAATGCATGAGAGAAAATTATAAATTTGAAATTTAATAAATTTCTTGAATTTTTTTCCTGAAAATTATGATAATTTGGGCTATCATAAAGTATGCATTATGATTAAAATATAGTACCATGATAAAGGAAACCTAATCTTAATTATAATAAAACTTACTTGGATTATTGAATTCCACTGTTGCAATGTTCTCTCAGATATTCGACTGCATGAGAAACAATATCACTGGTTGAAATTGATGTTGGGCTGCTGTCAAATTTTCCTAAAAAGTACAAAATTATTTAATACCAGGGCGAAATACAATCCGTTTAGATTAATTATATAAAGCTACAAGAACAAGGTAGGACGCATACTTGCACCACCATCCAAAAACTGCAAATGAGAGTTGTGACATGCAAATCTCAAAAGCACTTTTTTGTGTACATATTAACTTCTTGGCGTTTTTATCAGTAATTAAACTGCGATAAAAGTAAAATTAATACATGTGAAAATACTGAAAATACAAAATAAAACTGAAATTTGTATAATGAAACTTTACAGATGATACAGAAGACACATGAAAATTAGCACTGTAGGAGACATTGAAGAAACATACACGAAACACGAAACAAATAATTGAGTTAAACATGATGTTTAACAGTGATAATTTACAGGTGATGAAGTATGGTGGAAACGAAGAAATTAAATGAAACAAGGAGTACAGGACACAATCAGACCTACTCATAGAAGGTAAAAACATGCAAGAGATCTGAGAATTACGACGTCTGACGACTTGACATTTTGTGAGCATAACCGAGCAAATATAGTGGCGGCCAGAAAAATAATGTGATGGTTTATGAGAACTTTAAAATTCAGAGACCCCACACACAGTAATGCTAATACTATTTAAATAACTGGTGCTGTCCCATCTTGAGTATTGCTCGGTACTCACTCCCCCCTTTCTGAACAAGAGAGATCTCTGAATTAGAGGGAATAAAGACACCATAAACAGCAAGCATAGAAATGATAAAACATCTAAATAATTGAGACCATCTCAAAGCTCTCAATATTGTACTCTCTGGACAGGAGACAAGAATGGTATCAAATAATAAATATATGGAAGATACTGGAGGGCCAGGTACCAAATTTGCACAACATAATATAACAACATACTAGAGCTAAAGATACAGAAGGAAATTAATAATAGCAACAGTGAGGAGTAGAGGTGTCATAGGTACAATCAGAGAGCAGTCATAACAGTAGGGGGTCAAGGGTTGTTTGCTAGGCCAGGCAAGGGTAGACTAGGATTGGCTGGTGTTGGCTAGGTTATGCTAGGCAGAAGTAGGCTTCGTTGATTTACTCCACCAGTAATTTGGGGGTAGAGGGGAGGTGGGAACCTCAATATACGCCTAACTTGTAGCTACCTGTTCCCTGACACAATGATTTATTTTGTCAGGCTTTCAGCACAGCCGCATCAAAAACCCTGGTTATTTAATTATAAACAAGAAGGTACACTGGGGATTAAGAGAGAACATAGGAATAATGATGATTTTACAATCTTGTAAAGCCCCTAGCACGCATATCGTTTCAGACAAAACTCTTGTGATCTTTTACCTACTCAAAAGCTGGACTGGTAAACTTCGTATCCATTTTATTGCCCTGTGAATGTCAGTGACTACTCTTCTGACATCTCTAATTTCTGCAATATTGTCAAACTAATGACAATTAGTAGTAGTTAAATATTACCTGAATAATTGCAGCTCTGATGTATAGTAAAGCAACAATCCACATTAGCCACTGATGTGGCAAGAACCTCGCTGTTGTTGCCCGGTCGGTCTGTTCGTATACAGCATACGAAGGTTATAGCATAATCTAACCTAACCTAAAACAACAGAGCCTAAGAATAACTATCTTGAGGTTATCTTGAGATGATTTCGGGGCTTTAGTGTCCCTGCGGCCCGGTCCTCGACCAGGCCTCCACCCACAGGAAGCAGCCTGTGACAGCTCATTAACACCCAGGTACCTATTTACTGCTAGGTAACAGGGGCATAGGGTGAAAGAAACTCTGCCCATTGTTTCTCGTCGGCACCTGGGATCGAAGCCAGGATCACAAGTCCAGTGTGCTGGACTGATATGATAATGTCAGGACAGTGAATTGAAAAATAATGTCAGGACAGTGAATTGAAAATACACTTTTCAATGCAGGTTTCGCTGATATGCCGCCGCGGGTAACACTTCGGCCACTTCCCACACTCTTCTGGGTCGGTTGCGACATTGATTCTATATTTATATGCATATGTCCGTGTAGAGAATCTTATTGTGATTTCAGTGATAGAAAAATTAACCCTGTAGGAAAAATGTGGAGTTGACAACCCTGAAGATAGTAGAAACATTTCGTTGTTGTCAGGCGCTCACGGCTAGTCATCGACGTAGTTTTTTATTTGCTGCTGATCTAACTTATGTTTTGATGACATTTTATACTTATTTTCTTCTAGAACATTCTATTGCGAGCACATCGGTACAAAAATGAAATATGTTCATCGAAAATTAACGTCAGGACAGTCAAAAAGAGTATTCACTTTTAAATGTTGCCGCTCGACCGCCGAAACGCTCATTTTACTTGGGCAAAGTTTTTTTTTTCAAACGCCATTTTGCGAAAGTGGCCACTACTTATATATGATATAAACGTTCCAAAAGAAGTTTAGGATGAAGTAACATAGTACACATTTAAAAACAAACCAACTTTAGAATACATTCATACCTAAACAGTTAGTATATACAGTGATAAATTGTGCCAAACATTACTTAATATTATTTACTAAGAAGTGTATGACAACTCCCAACTGCATGATTTCAACAGGATTTTATAGTTGTCAAAAAAATCTTGATTTTAATTATCAAGTATTTGTCACAATGTCTTTTACATAATTATGGGGCAGTTGAACCACCAAGTTGTTCTGTATTATAAATGCATAATGCTAAATTTCTTTATACATAACAGTAAAATAATGACCACCTACATTAAATGATAACTAGGAAATAGTAACTGGAAACTTTATCTGAACGAAAACACAATACCAATTTGTTTAGATGTTTTTCTTTAATATAAAGATCGACAGTAAGGAATCTTATTCATTATGGACAAATTACCAAAAAAAAACGATAATTTTCATTGTGGACCATATATTAGAGCATACTTAGTCACTTATATATTAAAAGTATTGTGTTTTTTGAACCAGTGGAGTTGTAAACAAACAGAACGGTCTACCCGAAAAGTCGTAACATAAAAAGTTGTATATGATTGCTAATTTATTATTTGATAAATGATTATTATTAATTTACGACGACTATAGAGGTTTCCCATTAGTTAAACTACTGTTAGTCTGACTAAATGCTAATACAAAACCTATATAAATCCTGGGAAAGTCACAATGACCTGCGACATAAGAGCATAAAGGGTTAAATAGTAACAGGCAGCTGTCGGCGAACGAAAAATTCGTTACCAAATTTATTAGATGTTTTCCTAAATATAAAGATCGATAGACTTGGAATTTTCTGGATTATGGCCTAATTAAGGAAAAACATATATATATTTTTACTTGAAGAACAAATATCAGAGCATAGTCAGTGAGTTATAGAATAATAAAAGTGTGGTATTTTATTGTATAATTAGAGATAGCCCCTGGAAGCGAGAATAGACGTAATTCTACAGAAAATAACGTCCAAAAACAGCCGTACAGTCAAACAGCAAATGTTGACGTTCTTTCTAGGAGGACAGGTTGGTGTATGTGTGTCTGTGTTTGTACTCGCCTATTTGTGCTTGCAGGATCGAGCATTGACTCTTGGATCCCGCCTTTCCAACTATCGGTTGTTTACAGCAATGACTCCTGTCCCATTTCCCTATCATACCTAGTTTTAAAAGTATGAATAGTATTTGCTTCCACAACCTGTTCTCCAAGTGCATTCCATTTTTCCACTACTCTCACGCTAAAAGAAAACTTCCTAACATCTCTGTGACTCATCTGAGTTTCCAGTTTCCACCCATGTCCCCTCGTTCTGTTATTATTACGTGTGAACATTTCATCTATTTCCACTTTGTCAATTCCCCTGAGTATTTTATATGGTCCTATCATATCTCCTCTCTCCCTTCTTTTCTCTAGTGACGTAAGGTTCAGTTCCTTCAGACGCTCTTCATATCCCATCCCTCGTAACTCTGGGACAAGCCTCGTCGCAAACCTCTGAACCTTCTCCAGTTTCTTTATGTGTTTCTTCAGGTGGGGGCTCCATGATGGCACGGCATACTCTAAGACGGGTCTCACGTAGGCCGTGTAAAGCGCCCTAAAAGCCTCCTCATTTAGGTTTCTGAATGAAGTTCTAATTGTGTATGTGTGTGTGTATGTGTACTCAGGATCGAGTACAACATGAGGGGCGCATTAGTTTGTGACAAAACAGTCCTAAGAGGAGAGGTGTACACTCTTCAGTGACTGCTGGTACTGAGCTCTGTGTGTGGTATCCTCTCTATTTGTTAACAATGACCCCCTCCCCTTCTCCCTCTGGAGTTTGAGATGAGTGGCCACACACACACACACACACACACACACACACACACAATTCCCCTGAGTGCCGGGAGATGGTAGGGGACACACACGATTAAGTGAGGTCCGCGGAAATTCGCCAATTTCTCGGGACATTGAAGGATTATAGAGGCTAGATCATAGTATTTGGCCTCTCGCATTGTGTAGCTAGCAGGGTGCTACATAGCATAGTCATATCGCTAGCGATAGTGCGAAGAAACAAAGTGGAGCTAGTGGCATCACTGGAGCATATAAGTGTGGAGGACTGCGTGAAGTGACCTGGCCTGACCTGACAGACCAGGTCGCTCAACCCGCCGTGGAACTACCTGATTGTGTTTGTTGAGTGGTGACTGTGATCAGTGGTAAACTAAATTAGTGAACTGTCACACAACGATACAGTGACTGACTCCAGAGCTTTGTGCAGATAGAGAAGAACCGACATCATCAATCTACTAGCACTTAGTGAATCACCTAGTGGGAGACAACGACGGATAACCATCGTCATCATACATCGTCCTTACTCATCTGGTTGTGTGAGCGAGAGGAGACTGGTATGTACCCCCCTCTCTGGTTAGATTGAGGTGTACAGATTGAGGTAAAATATTATCAAATTCTTGTTCAGGATATCATATATATTTAAAATCTCAACGTGGCTCATTTAGGTAGAGGTAATGCTTAAAGGGACTCGTGACACACGCACGCACATGCACGCACGCACGCACGCACGCCCATGTATGTATGCACGCACACACACACGCAAAAACGCACACACAATAGCACACACAAACGTTCAGTCAGGGAAGAAAGGATTAACACCTTTTGTGGAAAGAGCCAAGCCCCTACTATACCCCACCTCCTCTCCTACCCCCCATCTGACCTGACCTGGTCGCCACCACCGCCCCCCCGTCCCCCACATCCCCCTTACATATACTCTCCCCCTCTCTCTTCTCTCTCTCTCTCTCTCTCTCTCTCTCTCTCTCTCTCTCTCTCTCTCTCTCTCTCTCTCTCTCTCTCTCTCTCTCTCTCTCTCTCTCTCTCTCTCTCTCCCACTTTCTCCTCTCTCTCTCTCCTCTCTCTATCTCTCTCTCTCTCTCTCTCTCTCTCTCTCTCTTTATCTCTCTCTCTCTCTCTCTCTCTCTCTCCTTATCTCTCTCTCTCCCTCCCTCCCTCCCTCTCTCTCTCTCTCTATCTCTCTCTTTATCTCTCTCTTTATCTCTCTCTCTCTCTCTCCCTCTCTCCCTCTCTCCCTATCTCTCTCTCCCCCACTCCACTCTGCCCTTCTGACGAATCCTATCATGGCACAACTAGGAACAGGGTCAAGCATGACAGCCAGAGGCAACAGGGGAACAGGGAAAAGTTCAGGCGACGAAATGAAAGAAATGTTCGCCCAGTTTCTGGAGGACATCAAGAGTGAGATGCAGGAAATGATGCAGGAAATGAAGAATGAAATAAGCAACCTAAAAAGAGCTGACAGCAGCAAAGGAGGAGATTAGAGCCCTCAAAGAGAACAGTATCGATGCTGAGACTCAGATAACCACCCAGGGAGATGGTGGTAATAGTAATTTGGAAGAGAATGCCACATTAAAAGCAACATTTGCAGAAATGCTAAAAAAAACAACTCTGAAGTAATGTCTGCAGTGATGGAGGTAGCCATGAAAGCATCCACCTCACAGGAAGCGGCACGCTCCACTAGCCAGCTGCTGGAAAGGAAAAGAGCAGTGGTAGCTGTAGGTATTAAAGAGCAGGAAGGCTCAAATAGGAAAGAGTGGAATGATAAGGACAAAGCGGCAGTGAATGAAATACTGAAGGCATGGAAGGGGCTGAGCATAGCATTGAGAAGGTTTTCAGGCTAGGCTGGTACAAAAAAGACCCAGACCATGTGTTAAAGATTGTGTTTGCAAACGAGAACACAAAGGACACGATTCTAACAAAGAAAGGCCACCTGCAACATATGGGGGAATTCAAAAATGTATTCCTCCAGAGGGACATGATGAGGGAGGAGAGGGCCATGGCGGCAGAAGCAAGGAAGAAGCGCAGGGCAAGAGGGGAAACCAGGAAACCACAGCTCCCAACACAACACCCCCAGAGGCGAGGGGGGAACCCACAACCAGCTACCCAGTAACACGAGCAGGGAGGGCAACCCCACCACGCTCCTCTGCATAGAAAACCCCCCTTTCCTTCCTGTCCTCCCGCCCCGTTCACCCCATACCCTCCCTGTCCTTCCCCCTTCACTTGACCCCCCACCCCTCATCCCAGTATCCTCTGAGACCCTGGTATCCACCTCACAAATCCTCACACCCATGGCACAGCTTCCCCCACCTGCAGAACATTCACCAAGGAGGAGATTTGAGAAGGGACAGAAGAAAGTGAGCCTCAAGGCAATGTACACTAACATAGACGGTATTACAAATAAAGCAAATGAACTTGGAGAATGAGTACTAGAGGAAAACCCAGACATAATAGCTTTCACAGAAACAAAGCTGACAAAAACAATAACAAATGCAGTGTTCCCACAGGACTATTATGTTATGAGGAAAGAGAGAGAAGGAAGAGGTGGGGGTGGTGTAGCCCTGCTGGTAAGAAAAGGCTGGGATTTCGAGGAGTTGGTTGTTCAGGGATGTGAAGGTTTCAGTGACTACATAATAGGAACAATAACAACTGGAGGGCAAAAAATTATAGTCGTAGTCATATATAATCCCCCACCAAATGACAGAAGACCCAGACAGGAATATGATAGAAACAACATGGCCACCATTAACATAATGGAGAGAGCAGCTTCTGTTGCTAGCAGGAATGGATCTGGACTTCATGGGAGACTTCAACCACGGCAAGATAGGATGGGAGAACAGAGACCCACATGGAGGACCATAAACATGGAGAGCTAAGCTTCTGGACGTGGCCACAAGAAACTTTCTAAGCCAGCGCATCAAGGATCCAACAGGAATGAGAGGAGAGGATGAACCAGCAATGCTTGATCTGATATTTACCCTTAATGAGTGGGATATAAGGGAAGTCAAGATGGAAGCGTCCTTGGGAATTAGTGATCACAGTGTATTGAACTTTGAGTACCTGGTAGAGCTAGAAATTATCCCCCCCAAAAAAGAACTAGGAAACAAAAGGCTGGCATACTGAAAGGGAAATTATGAGGAGATGAGAAGCTTCCTAAGGGAAATACCTTGGGACACAGACCTCAGAGCTAAGTCTGTACAAGATATGGTGGACTATGTCACCCAAAAGTGTCAGGAGGCAGTAAGCAGATACATCCCGGCCCAAAAGGAAAAATCCGAGAAGCAAAAAAAGAATCCATGGTATAATAGGGCATGTATGGATGCAAAGGTACTGAACAAAAGGGCGTGGAGGAACTTCCGGAATAACAGAGCACCAGAAAGCAGAGAGAGATACCAGAAAACCAGGAATGAGTATGTCAGGGTGAGAAGAGAAGCAGAGAAAAGTTATGAAAATGATATAGCAAACAAAGCCAAGACCGAACCAAAGCTACTCCACAGTCATATCAGAAGGAAAACAACAGTGAAAGAACAGGTAGTGAAACTTAGAACAGGCGAGGACAGGTATACAGAGAATGACAAAGAGGTGTGTGATGAACTCAACAAGAGGTTCCAAGAGGTCTTCACAACAGAACAAGGTGAGGTCACTGTGCTAGGAGAAAGGGAAGTAAACCAGGCGGCCTTGGAAGAGTTTGAAATTACGAGAGAGGAGGTCAAGAGACACCTGCTGGACTTGGATGTTAAAAAGGCTGTTGGTCCAGACGGGATCTCGCCATGGGTACTGAAAGAGTGTGCAGAGGCACTTTGCTTGCCACTCTCCATAGTGTATAGTAGGTCACTGGAGACTGGAGACCTACCAGAAATATGGAAGACGGCGAATGTGGTCCCAATACACAAAAAGGGCGACAGGCAAGAGGCACTGAACTACAGGCAAGTGTCCTTAACTTGTATACCATGCAAGGTGATGGAGAAGATCGTGAGAAAAAAACTGGTAGCACATCTGGAGAGAAGGGACTTCGTGACAAATCGACAACATGGGTTCAGGGAGGGTAAATCTTGCCTGACTGGCTTAATAGAATTCTATGACCAGGTAACACAGATTAAGCAAGAAAGAGAGGGCTGGGCGGACTGCATTTTCTTGGATTGTCAGAAAGCCTTTGACACAGTACCGCATAAGAGGCTGGTACATAAGCTGGAGAGACAGGCAGGTGTAGCTGGTAAGGTGCTCCAGTGGATAAGGGAGTACCTAAGCAATAGGAAGAGGAGAGTTACGGTGAGGGGTGAGACCTCCGATTGGCGTGAAGTCACCAGTGGGGTCCCACAGGGCTCTGTACTCGGTCCTATCTTGTTTCTGATATATGTAAATCATCTCCCGGAGGGTATAGATTCATTTCTCTCAATGTTTGCAGACGATGCCAAAATTATGAGAAGGATTAAGACAGAAGAGGACTGTTTGAGGCTTTAAGAAGACCTAGACAAACTGCAGGAATGGTCGAACAAGTGGTTGTTAAAGTTTAACCCAACCAAATGTAATATAATGAAGATAGGTGCAGGGAGCAGGAGGCCAAATACAAGGTATTATCTGGGAGAGGAAATTCTTCAGGAGTCAGAGAAAGAAAAAGACTTGGGAGTTGATATCACGCCAGACCTGTCTCCTGCAGCACATATCAAGAGGATAACATCAGCGGCATATGCCAGGCTGGTCAACATACGAACGGCATTCAGAAATTTGTGTAAAGAATCATTCAGAACTTTGTATACCACATATGTCAGGCCAATCCTGGAGTATGCAGCCTCAGCATGGAGTCCATATCTAGTCAAGGATAAGACTAAACTGGAAAAGGTTCAAAGATTTGCCACCATACTAGTACCCGAGCTGAGAGATATGAGCTACGAGGAGAGACTACGGGAATTAAACCTCACTTCTCTGGAAGACAGAAGAGTTAGGGAGGACATGATCACCACATTCAAGATTCTCAAGGGAATTGATAGGGTAGATAAAGACAGGCTATATAACACAAGGGGCACACGCACAAGGGGACACAGGGGGAACTGAGCGCCCAAATGAGCTACAGAGATATTAGAAAGAACTTTTTTAGTGTCAGAGTGGTTAACAAATGGAATGCATTAGGAAGTGATGTGGTGGAGGCTGACTCCATACACAGTTTCAAGTGTAGATATGATAGAGCCCAATAGGCTCAGGATAAGGTACACCTGTTGATTGACGGTTGAGAGGCGGGACCAAAGAGCCAGAGCTCAACCCCCGCAAGCACAACTAGGTGAGTACAACTAGGTGAGTACACACACACACACACACACACGCCTATGAGACCGGGTAAATATGATTTAACGATCGTGGAGATGGGGAGGGGTTGTTTCCCCCATGTTCCACCCTCTCATGTTTAAAAATAAGTCATTACGGAAGGGGTAGCCTGTCACACCTTCCATAGAGGGTTACTCAAACAGTGCCACAGAACTTAACATCAGATGTGTTATGTCAATGCTTCCGATGTATCTGAGGTGTGTGTGTAAACACTTTTCCACATCTGGGGTATGTTCCCCGCTCTGTTCGAGAGGCTTCAGAGTGTTTACGGTACTGTGTGTCAATTTTCTACCTCCCACACTCCTGTGCACACCCTTACACTTGGCACACATCATCCACTGAGTGTCTGTATATTTTTCTTTGGAAAAACATAGCAGTTATATAAGCTGAGAAATTGATGTAGCATTGACTAGATCTATTTATTCCGTGAAAGTTAAAGAAAATCACCGTCGTCAATCAGTCAACTTTCTCCTAAAAATCTGTCATAGCTATACATTCGTCAGTCCTACACAGCTGCCACTGTTAATCTTGTAACAATAATGGAACATACTGAAACATAACATAACATGAAAACCCTCTATTTCTTAACCCCGAATAGAATTGAAAAAAAATGTAGCTGGGGCTAACCCGTATGCATTATAACACCAAACCCAATAATATTAGTGTGTTTTTCTTCCACTCATTTTTCATCATAGTTTGAGTTTTTACTTTCAAGTAACCGTAGTTTAAAAAGGTGGTACTCATCGCAACTACGGAAAAAATCAGAGGATGGAACTAACGATGAATGATAAATTGGCCATGTCTCGCCGTATCGCAGGGATGACAGCCTATGTCTGCATCAATCAACCCTCAGTAGCGCTGGATCCAGACGTTGTCTAATCAGCAGGTCTGAGTTGAGTGTGAGTGTGTGTTTGAAGAGAGAAACCTAGTTTTTAGTTTGTTTTTAATACTTACATTTGGTAGTCGTTAACTATGAGTCTGTCTCACATCAACATCTGGAATGAACTATGTTGACCCAGTGGTTTGGTCAACCAGAATATTACCCCGAGTCTATGTTCCCTCCCCTATTCAGGCAGTCAGTTGGTCCACCCACCCACTCCCGCAAACGCGTCATTCATTCTTTAAATGTCATGTCAGCGTGGTTAGCCACCTCATTAACGGGTTACAAATGTGCCATTCATTCTTAAACTGATATTTTACTGTGTTTTTATTAATTGTACAGACAATATGAGCGAACATGTTCCCCATATCTTTCCATTTTTACTGTATATATAGGCAAAATGAATCATTAGACCATTGTCATGACTGAATAATGTAACAGAAATATTCACCATCACTGTCCGAGTTTTAACGAGCTCGGTGTGGTTATATATCGGGTAGACTGTTCCATGAGTTACTTAGAGTAGGCGGGTCCATGGTTAGCTTTCAGGTATATATATAGTATATTATATATACCTGATATATTATAGTCATAACAGCACACCGTTATCTTCAGGAGGTGCACTAATCCTGTAGTAATAGAAGGAGCCCTCCAGGTGGCGACGGCAGGTACGACTCCAGGTACGACGGCAGTAGTAGGAGGGCAGCAAAGGCAGTCCTTTGATGCTGTACGACTGCATCAAAGGACCAAGTCATACATGCTTGTTTAGGGGGGTAGTCATCTCTCTTAGCTCACCCCTCAAGTGTTAACAGACTCATTAAGGGGATAGACTACCCCTCCCCTAAATGAGAGAGGAGATGTTCCCTACATCTTTCATTTTTTTACTTGGTATAAGACTGATGAACCATTAGACTGGTAGCAAGACAGAACAATGAAACAGAACATTTACCACTGTTAATACTTTATTCAGTGACTGGTAAACATAACATAACATAATGTAGGTACATATTTTTTATTAACAAGGTAGATCAATCCTTACTGAATCATAAAGGTGATGAATTAGAAATATTTATCTCTTATAATATTCTGTGTATGACATAAACACGGCAACACAACACACATCGTGATGTTTACACTCTCACGTGTGTAGTTTCAACTTTTTTTTTATAGGTACGTGGGTGATAGATCGTTTCATCAGATGTTTAGGAGGTATAGATATTACACTTTCAACATTATCTATCACTGCTTGTGCTATCATTATAGCTACTTCGATTATGATAATCCCCCATTTGAATCCTTCGCAGTGGGGTGAAATTTTCCTCATCACTACTTATTACAACAGACTTTGATATTAATGGTGTGTTCCCAACATCTCGAGCTCTAACCTTAGATAGGGGTTGGTGAGAACTAAGTTGGGGACTGTGGAATAGATTCATATCAACATCAGATAGTAAACCATGTTGCTGACTGTTTGTAAGTAATATACTCCTGTCCAGTAAAGAGTCTACATTCAAATCACATTCTGGTTGATTAGGGATTCAACCTCAGAGAGAGAAATTGCTGCAAACACTCTGTCATCAATACTACCGCTCATGCTAATGAGATGAGCATAGTCAGACTCCTGTGAAATAGCTCCCAACTTTCTTTCAGATTCTTCCTTCCTATTACTACTACTACTGCCATTACCTACTCCAAGCACCCCTGTTAAGAGGCTAGGGGAAAGAACCTCTTCAACTGCTTCCATTAAATGTGTTAAATTACTATTACCACTAGCGGCTACACATAGTTTTTCTCCTCTATTTCCTTCATCATCTCTACTGGTACTAAGCTTAACACCGTAAACACCAGTAGAGATTGTAGAGGGAGGTGTGATACTACTACTAGCAACAGTAGGTACATCATCATCATCAGCAGCAGCAGCATCATCATCATCATCAGCAGCAGCAACAGCAGCAGCAACAGCAGCAGCAGCACCAGCTACTGTTGCTGCTACTGCTGTAGCAACAACAGCAACGTCAGCTTTGCAAGCAACACCACCAGTACTAGCAATGGTTAGTGTAGTAAGTGTGATGGGGGGAAAGGTAACTACCTTACCAGTGCTCGTCTGTATGTGTGTGTTACCCAAGAAAATATAGATTTTCCCCCTTCTAATGATCGTTTGCTATCATTTTCCAGGAAATCTAAAGTGATAAGACCGTATTACCAGCATAACATTTACACTATTACTACTAGCATTATCACCCCATTAATATATTATTGTTATTCCCATCACACATCACAGCTTGACTAAGCATAACTTAGGGGAACGTACAACGAATTGCTGCCATGGCCTGATCTAGGCTCTCAGCAGATGCTTGTGCGGTCATTGTGAAAGGAAGAGGAATGAGAATCTTCACCCACTCTACAGGTATATATACTTTTTCAAGGGGGAGCAGTGTCTCCTTACCATACTCTCTCAACATCCAAATCTCCAATAATGATAATATAGGATAATATAAAGATTCAGCTTATATTTGTTTATTAAGAAATGATAGGGAGAAGCAGATGAGTTACATCTCCACGACATACTGGACTTTTGTTACACCGTGTTATGCAATTTGACCATATCACCGTATGCCTGCAGGGAATCAGAACTTTATTTATTCCACTGCTAAAACATACTTTACATTTAAGTCTACCCACACCATGCATTTGGTTCTCTTCTGCAGCAGCCACACTCTCATCAGACTCCACGACTGCAGGAAATGGATGAGATGCGATAACCCCTAGATTTATTAAAAGTTCTAATTGTGATTCTTCTACTGCATCGGGGTGACTTCTTACACCTTCATCTTGCGTGTCTAAAAAACAGAGCATCAGCTCTGCACAGTTAGTTTCTGCATTGAGAGGTAATAAGTCCTTTGAGGACTTTAGATATTCACATAGCGCAGCTCACACAATAGTGAATGGGAAGCTCATTGTCTTGACCATCGTGTTGAAATACCCCAGTCCTTGTATGAGGGTGATAATCAAAGTATCATCTACAGGCTTCTCAAGCCTAGGAGGGAGAAAGGGGACCATTCTCTCTTAATGAAAGTGCAGTCCTTCATAAGATTAAGGTAAATGCCCTTGGGATAGTATCAAGCATGGAGTGTCCAGGGCTCGTCAGAGGGTTCAAAGTTTGAAATTCCTCCAGCACAGTATAAACAGCTGACATGGTCTCCGACTCCTAAAGAAAATGAAAAGAAAAATATATAAATAAAAAAATAAATAAATAAATGAGCTCAACTCTAACGCTGCTCACACCAACATAACTCGTACTCCCTTCCTCCATCTCCACATGTAATAATGTTACCTCATTATGAGTAGGTCTAATAATAAAAAAAGAAAATAATAATAATAATAACAATAATAATAATAATAATAATAATAATAATAATAATAATAATAATAATAATAATAATAATAATAATGGTAACAATAATAATGTTTGCATTACTCGCCACATGAGAAAAATCCCAGCACGACTAGAGTCTGAAGGCGACTGACAGAGTTTATCAGGCCAGACTATTCCAAATGACGAAAAGCAATCTTTAAACCCTACCATCTCCCGATAGACAGGCAGTGAGAATCGTAGAATTCCAGAGTTTTCACCGGCCCCTTCTACAGCTCCTACAATTTCCCACAGTGAATAATAATAGTATTAATATTAATAATAATAATAAGAATAAAAATAAGAATATGTTCACCCATCCTGTAAACATATCACGAAAAAGATAGCTACGGAAGAAAACACAGTCATAAAATGGTAATCATATTAACAAAGCTATTCACAGAGACAAATGATTATACACACTTTTCACCAAAGTTAATCTCAGAGCCTGAGAGATCACACACTCAAAGAATTCACGAAGCTTACTTATGGGTGTTATCTACTCAACTCCCACTTTCAAGTTGTGGGATGGAATAGGTGAAATCCATTCTATAGGCGAAGGCAATGTCAGTCACTGCGATGCTGACGTTCTCAGCCCGTCTACCGCAGATGAATGGGCAGTGGGGTGACTCCTCCTCCTCATGACAACTGCTTGGGGTGTCCTCCTTTACCCACCCCTCTATTAGTGCATAACAAAAGGCGCAGACTCAAAAGTCGACGGATTTCGTGTAATAAAATCCGTCACTAGCTAGTTCGCGAGAGAGAAAGTCATTCGACAGGCCAGCCTCCGAACGTGTCTGCACGCATCTGTTCACAGCAGTTGCCTTAAGGTGTAATCTAACTAGTTTTAAGCTGGGTTGCTAGGAATGATGGTTTAGTATGCGTCACGTGGATAAAAAAATCTGACCTGCATAAATTAAATTTACTCTCTCTCTCTCTCTCTCTCTCTCTCTCTCTCTCTCTCTCTCTCTCTCTCTCTCTCTCTCTCTCTCTCTCTCTCTCTCTCTTTCTCTGTCTCTCTCTCTTTCTCTCTCTCTCTCTCTCTCTCTCTCTCTCTCTCTCTCTCTCTCTCTCTCTCTCTCTCTCTCTCTCTCTCTCTCTCTCTCTCTCTCTCTCTCTCTCTCTCTCTCTCTCTCTCTCTCTCTCTCTCTCTCTCTCTCTCTCTCTCTCTCTCTCTCTCTCTCTCTCTCTCTCTCTCTCTCTCTCTCTCTCTCTCTCTCTCTCTCTCTCTCTCTCTCTCTCTCTCTCTCTCTCTCTATCTCTCTCTCTCTCTCTCTCTCTCTCTCTGTAGTAAACGTTGCAAACGTGAATGTAGTTTACCAGAGACAGAAGGTGCTATACACAACCACACCCTCGGACCAATTTCTACAGAGAATGAAATGGGAGGAATATATTAATCTCAGTCTAGTTATCTTTAGGAATGCCCCTGCTAAAAATTGATGAGAGTTACAAAGACGATATAAACAGTAGATGAATAGATGATATATCGTCAACTGCGTTGCTTAACATTAAAGTATTGCATATAATCTTACAGCTAGAAAGTCATTCATGTGTGAATATATAATCTACAATTATTAAATAATAAAAACGGTATAATAATAATAATAATAATAATAATAATAATAATAATAATAATAATAATAATAATAATAATATAAAATGCTAACTTTCGGAGGTTAATCAATAGGTGGAAACTTTGACAGGAGCGTGTGCACGAGATGCGCACGCGGTCGAGGATAAAACACGCTGAATTTGCTTTTAATTCATTACTGACTGCTCAACACCCTGCACGTTTCATCTATATCTTGCTGAGAGAAAATTAACTCTGTAGACAAAATGAACTCTGTGGAAGTTCATCATGGGTTTATGACTGACGAGGAGTTTAACAATCAGAAGTGTTGCATCGTTTGATCAGTAAATTGTATATCATGCTCATCCTATGAAATGTCGAAGGACATTGCAGATATGTATCCTCATGCCACTTCTAATGCTAGAACGAAATTGTATAATCTAAACAGAGTAGTGAAGTTGAGGACTAGAACCGCGCGCTGCACCTGCCAGGTGGCACTCAGGTGAGTGCCACCCGACAGGTGGCGCATGGGTGTCTAGTCCTCAGGGGTTTGGGGGAATTTCCCGGAAGTTTGGCGCGTGTCGGAGGTAATTGGAGGGCGCCCACGGGTCTCGTCCTCGGGGGTTGTGGTAAGTGGTCAGGAAAGATTGGAGTTCTTGTTGTGTGAGAGAGTAAGTGGTGGAGTAAATGAATATGTATGTGTGTTTAGCATAGACTTAATCCTGTGTGGGGATAATAATTTGATGATTGTGAGTAAGTAGAGATTGAGTATAGATTGGAGTCATCACAGTCTGTTATGTTGTTTGAGGTATGGGAGGGGTATGGGATGGATGGATTGAGGGAATGGTGAGTGGGGGGCTTCCCCTCGTCGTCGTGAGAGTGCTCTGGTCATTATGCGGTTAGACAAAACCATTAACTCCCCCCTACAGGAAGCCCTTAAGTGGTTGTAAGAAATGCATGGAAAAGACCCGGGACTGCACCTGGCTTTTTTCTGTGTGTTCGGGTCATGAAAGAGTGAAGCCACTCTCGTTGTGAGACTACAGCAGGCCATTATGCGGTTAGACAAACCATTTAACTCCTCTTACAGGAAGTGCTAAGTGTGCGAGGATGGGGGCGAAGACTCCTTCAGGAGGACTGTGTACCATTACCTTAAGCGTTTTTCAATGTCCGCGGAGGGGTAAGCGTACGGGTCGCAGGTTGGAGCCCGACTGAACGACTTTCCAAGTAGCTCGGGTATTTCTCCTCAGACACCCCGGAAGTGGTGGGGCAGCCATTACCAATGCGTTTCGCCAGGGTCCGCGACTCTCTCTATCTGTCTCTGTCTCTGTCTCTGTCCCCGTCTCCGTCTTTCTCTCTCTCTCTTTCTCACTCTCTCTCTCTCTGTCTGTCTGTCTGTCTCTGTCTCTCTCTCTGTCTCTCTCTGTCTCTGTCTCTGTCTCAGAGACAGAGAGAGAGAGACAGAGACAGAGACAGAGACAGACAGAGAGAGAGACAGAGACAGACAGACAGACAGAGAGAGAGAGAGTGAGAAAGAGAGAGAGAGAGAGACGGAGACGGGGACAGAGACAGAGACAGAGACAGATAGAGAGAGTCGCGGACCCTGGCGAAACGCATTGGTAATGGCTGCCCCACCACTTCCGGGGTGTCTGAGGAGAAATACCCGAGCTACTTGGAAAGTCGTTCAGTCGGGCTCCAACCTGTGACCCGTACGCTTACGTGAATGTTCGACAGGCCAGCCTCCGAACGTGTCTGCACGCATCTGTTCACAGCAGTTGCCTTAAGGTGTAATCTAACTAGTTTTAAGCTGGGTTGCTAGGAATGATGGTTTAGTATGCGTCACGTGGATAAAAAAATCTGACCTGCATAAACCTGACCTGTCTCTGTCTCTGTCTCTCTCTATCTCTCTCTCTCTGTCTCTGTCTCTGTCTCTGTCTGTCTCTGTCTCCGTCTCTGTCTCTGTCTCTGTCTCTGTCTCTCCTTCATATTGTTCATTCATAGTTCCTTTTCATTAAAACTATTTCAGTTTTACATATATAAACAAAGCCAGGGACTAGTTTTTACTAATACATCTTCTCTAGTATCCAATGATTTTCTTCGAGATTTAAAACACAGCTATTTCAAACATATTAAAATACAATAATTTGGTATCGAGCTTCAGCTCCTATCCTGCTTTAGTCCCCTGTCGTATAATGAATACGAACAGTCCAATCCCTCTAAAATTAAAAAATAATCATATTTCAAACGTAGTTCAATACAGTAATTTAGTTACCGAGCTCCAGCTCTTGTTCTCCACCTTACTTCCCTCACACATCTTCGTTAATACTTATTCAAATTCCCTGAAATTTCTACCCTCTGTATTTCAGACTTAGTTTAGTAAATCCAAACAATTATCAAACTCTAGCTCTTGTCCCCAGCTTAGTTCATTTGTACAAGATCGTTAGTAACAGATCAATTTTCCCCGAAATTTAAAGCAGACATACTTCAAAGTTAGTAAATAAGATCAAGTCAGTTACTGTGCTCTAGCTCTCGTCCCCCAACTTAGTTCGCTCTCGTATATTTGTAAATAACCCATCAATTTCACTGTAATTTTTACCCTCTGTATTTCAGACACCGTAAATAAGATCAAAACAGTTAACGAGCTCCAGCTCTCGTCCCCCAACTTAGTTCTCTCTCGTATCTTTGTAAATATCCTATCAATTCCCCTGAAATTTTTACCCTCTGTATTTCATAGTAAATATGATGTAAACAATTATAAAACTCTAGCTCTTGTCCCCAGCTTAGTTCATTTGTACAAGATCGCTAGTAACAGACCAATTTTCCCTGAAATTTAAAGCAGACATACTTCAAAGTTAGTAAATAAGATCAAGTCAGTTACTGAGCTCTAGCTCTTGTCCCCCAACTTAGTTCTCTCTTGTAAATTTATTACTATCAGTCCAATTCCCCTGAGATTTGAACACCAACTACATTTTCAGTCATAGTAAATAAAACCGGTTCAGTTATCAAGTTTCAGCTTAGTTCATTTTTGTACAAGTTCTTTATTTTCCATCTAAATCACCCTGAGATTTAAGATCGCCTTATTTCTAACGTAGTAAAATTAATCTGGGCATTAACCAAGCTCCATTTCCTCAGTCTTAGATCATCGAACATAATTATATCCGTTCAAGCCCTCTCCAGCCTAACTGTTTATCAGAGTAAACACCATCCATAGCGTGAGTTTACACGCATCATCAACCATTAGTAATTGTTCGATCCAACAGAAAAAACAGAGTCTCGTGTTAACATAATAGGTGAAAAAAAGTTAATCTTTCTCTTATCACGTTTTATTCAATGACTGGTAGACACTTACATATTTATCTTGGTAAAAAAAACAAAAAAAAAAACATAATAACTCTCAGACAGACAGACAGGAAGACAGACAGACAGACATAGGTGAAAAAGTTAATCTTTCTCTTATTACGTTTTATTCAATGACTGCTACTCACTCACATATTAGCTTGGTAAAAACAAAACGTAATAACTATCAGACAGACAGAGACATATCACTCAGCTTAAAGCAGTTATCAGCGGAGTTTCAAAAAGTTTTTGCTGGCTTTAGACTTAGATTTTAGATTTTTGCTGGCTTTTTTTCTATAGTTAGACGAACATCCTTTCGTTTAATCTGTCGTTTGGGTGGGGGAGGTGCGATTATTTCACGCTCAACTTCACTATCACACTCGCTATCACTGGTGGTGGTGTCAATATAGCGGGATCTATTAAGATCGTCTCCAACTCGAATCCTTCGTAGAGGGGTAAAGTTTTCATCATCACTACTTATTATCACAGTCTGAGACATAGTGCTACACTCATCACGAGGTCTAGCCCGAGATGTGGCTTTGTGTGAACTTAGTTTAGAGTTGTGGGATGTGGAGGAGGAGGGACGAGTGCTGGGTTCGGGGTCAAGGTTAGTAGACATACCTTGGAGTGCGCTAAGTTGGGGGTAGAGGAAAAGATTCACATCAACGTCAGTCAGCAATCCACGTTGCTGACTGTCTGTAAGCATTATACGCTCACCCAGTAAAGCTTCTACATTGAGATCATTTTTGGTTTGAGTAGCGGGGTTATCCTCTGAGAGTGAAATACCAGCAAACACCGAATCATCAAGACTCCGCTCATAGTCAAGAGATCTGGATACTCACCACTCTGTGAAATATCCTCACTCATTCTCACCACTACTTCTTCTTCTTCAGTCCTATTATCCCTAGTAGTACTACTAGTAGTAGGGTCACTACTTACTCCACACCCCCCAGTTAAAAGGCTGGGGGATAACACCTCTTCAACGGTGTTCATAAAATATAATACCTCACCACCCCTCTGATCGGCAGTAGGAGTGGTTGGTACACAATGAGGGATGGTGATACTACTACTTCTATCACCACAATCTCCACCAACCGGAGCAGTAGTGGGGTGTGTAGGGAGACACACTCGCGCGGGGCGTGTGGCGACACCTGTCGCGACCTGATCGCTTCGGTTGGCATCACCAGTGTGTGAGGGGAGGTTGACACCATAGTCGACTGGAGTAGGGGGAGAGGACACAAACACTTCCCCCGTGTTCGTGTGTATGTGGGTGGTTCCCAAGAATATAAAGATGTTGCCACCAGAGGTTGATCTGGAGGGGGCACTGCTGCTGCTGCTGCTGCTGCTGCTGCTCACACTGCCGCGGCCAGCTTTCTCCAGATAATCTAAAAAAAAGTTTACATTACTAGCATAACACACACACACACACACACACACACACACACACACACACACACACACACACACACACACACACACTCTTCACATTATTGTTATTATTTCTTACATCAACATTAGCAAACAACATCAACAAGCATCTTAGCACAATATGACTCAACTTAAGGGAAACGTACCTCGTATTATTGCAATAGCCTGTCCTAAGCGCTCATCGCCCTCTGAGTGAGGAGAGGCCACACCGTTGGAGGCACCAGAGGCACGTGCGGTCATCTTGGATTGGTGGGTGGGTGGGTTGGTGACGGAGTGTTTGCCCTGACAGGTCAAGGGTGAGCTATATACCCCCCGTTCACGAGGGTGCCTCCTTACCACACACCTCCAACTCCCTCAGCCTTAATAATAATAATAATAATAATAATAATAATAATAATAAATAAGGATAATATAAAAGAAACAACTTTGGATTTGTTTTTATTAAGAGATGATTGGAAGAAGTAGATGTACTATATCTCCACAACATACAGGACATTTATCACATCGTGTTACACAATCCAAACATACGACCATATGCCTACACGGAATGAGAACCGTGTTTATTTCTTGAGTGAAACATACCTTACAATAAAACCTAGCTGCACCGTGCACTGCATTCTCTTCCTCTCCTTCATCTACCTCCACTACAGGGGAAACTGGGCGGGGGAAAATAACACCTTGGGATGATAATACTTCTAAGGGAGATTCAGTTACTGCACCTGTGTCCTCACTTTCACCCACGCCATCTAAAAACCACAACATAACCTCTACACAGTTAGATTCGCTAAGGAGAGGTAATACATCCTTTTTAATCTTGAGGTATTCTCTTAGTGCACCTCGCAGGGCGATGTAAGGAAATCCTACAGCAGCGGCGAGTCCATTGTAATAATCGAGACCGTGCAGGAGCGCATTTATCAATGTTTCATCAACTGCCACTGTCGGTTGAGGAGGTGAGAAAGGAACCGCATTTTTAATGAAGGCACGATCTTTCTTCAAGTTTAAGTATACACAGCGTGGGTAGTACCGGGCGTGGAGAGTCCAGGGGTCGTCTGAAGGTGTGAAGTTGGCAAGTCCACCACCACAATAAAAGCATCATATATGGTCTCCAACTCCTAAGAAAAAAGAATATATATATATATATATATATATATATATATATATATATATATATATATATATATATATATATATATATATATATATATATATATATATATAAATGTGAAAGTAAATACTAGCACGTCTCAAACAGCGTGGGCTTGTGTGATTACATTAAGACATCAATAATAATAATAATAATAATATCTTCCAATACTTACCACAAGAGAAAAAGCCAGCTCGAGATAATTCTGCCGGAGACTGACCGCACATATCAGGCCAGATGATGCCGAATGATGCCAAACGAGACTTATACCCTGCCATCTCTGGGTAAATGGGCATAGAGAATGGTAGAATTCCAGAGTTTTCCTCACTCCATTCCACAGTACCTACAATTATTAAAATAATATTATATATATATATATATATATATATATATATATATATATATATATATATATATATATATATACATATATATATATATATATATATATATATATATATATATATATATATATATATATATATATATATATATATATATATATATATATAGGGTATTAATTTCATCAACACAAGACAGAACAAGAGTATTAATAGGGTATTAATTTCATCAACACAAGACAGAACACGAAACAATGGATATTGAATAGAAGTGTTTGTAGAAGGCCTATTGGTCCATATTTCTTGATGCTTCTATATTGGAGCGGAGTCTTGAGGTGGGTAGAATATAGTTGTGCAATAATTGGCTGTTGATTGCTGGTGTTGACTTCTTGATGTGTAGTGCCTCGCAAACGTCAAGCCGCCTGCTATCGCTGTATCTATCGATGATTTCTGTGTTGTTTACTAGGATTTCTCTGGCGATGGTTTGGTTGTGGGAAGAGATTATATGTTCCTTAATGGAGCCCTGTTGCTTATGCATCGTTAAACGCCTAGAAAGATATGTTGTTGTCTTGCCTATATACTGGGTTTTTTGGAGCTTACAGTCCCCAAGAGGGCATTTGAAGGCATAGACGACGTTAGTCTCTTTTAAAGCGTTCTGTTTTGTGTCTGGAGAGTTTCTCATGAGTAGGCTGGCCGTTTTTCTGGTTTTATAGTAAATCGTCAGTTGTATCCTCTGATTTTTGTCTGTAGGGATAACGTTTCTATTAACAATATCTTTCAGGACCCTTTCCTCCGTTTTATGAGCTGTGGAAAAGAAGTTCCTGTAAAATAGTCTAATAGGGGGTATAGGTGTTGTGTTAGTTGTCTTTTCAGAGGTTGCATGGCTTTTCACTTTCCTTCTTATGATGTCTTCGACGAAACCATTCGAGAAGCCGTTATTGACTAGGACCTGCCTTACCCTACAGAGTTCTTCGTCGACTTGCTTCCATTCTGAGCTGTGGCTGAGAGCATGGTCGACATATGCGTTAACAACACTCCTCTTGTACCTGTCTGGGCAGTCGCTGTTGGCATTTAGGCACATTCCTATGTTTGTTTCCTTAGTGTAGACTGCAGTGCAGTCTACACTAAGGAATGATTACTAATGGTTGATGATGCGTGTAAACTCACGCTATGGATGGTGTTTACTCTGATAAACAGTTAGGCTGGAGAGGGCTTGAACGGATATAATTATGTTCGATGATCTAAGACTGAGGAAATGGAGCTTGGTTAATGCCCAGATTAATTTTACTACGTTAGAAATAAGGCGATCTTAAATCTCAGGGTGATTTAGATGGAAAATAAAGAACTTGTACAAAAATGAACTAAGCTGAAACTTGATAACTGAACCGGTTTTATTTACTATGACTGAAAATGTAGTTGGTGTTCAAATCTCAGGGGAATTGGACTGATAGTAATAAATTTACAAGAGAGAACTAAGTTGGGGGACGAGAGCTAGAGCTCAGTAACTGACTTGATCTTATTTACTAACTTTGAAGTATGTCTGCTTTAAATTTCAGGGAAAATTGGTCTGTTACTAGCGATCTTGTACAAATGAACTAAGCTGGGGACAAGAGCTAGAGTTTTATAATTGTTTACATCATATTTACTATGAAATACAGAGGGTAAAAATTTCAGGGGAATTGATAGGATATTTACAAAGATACGAGAGAGAACTAAGTTGGGGGACGAGAGCTGGAGCTCGTTAACTGTTTTGATCTTATTTACGGTGTCTGAAATACAGAGGGTAAAAATTACAGTGAAATTGATGGGTTATTTACAAATATACGAGAGCGAACTAAGTTGGGGGACGAGAGCTAGAGCTCAGTAACTGACTTGACCTTATTTACTAACTTTGAAGTATGTCTGCTTTAAATTTCGGGGAAAATTGATCTGTTACTAACGATTTTGTACAAATGAACTAAGCTGGGGACAAGAGCTAGAGTTTGATAATTGTTTGGATTTACTAAACTAAGTCTGAAATACAGAGGGTAGAAATTTCAGGGAATTTGAATAAGTATTAACGAAGATGTGTGAGGGAAGTAAGGTGGAAGACAAGAGCTGGAGCTCGGTAACTAAATTACTGTATTGAACTACGTTTGAAATATGATTATTTTTTAATTTTAGAGGGATTGGACTGTTCGTATTCATTATACGACAGGGGACTAAAGCAGGATAGGAGCTGAAGCTCGATACCAAATTATTGTATTTTAATATGTTTGAAATAGCTGTGTTTTAAATCTCGAAGAAAATCATTGGATACTAGAGAAGATGTATTAGTAAAAACTAGTCCCTGGCTTTGTTTATATATGTAAAACTGAAATAGTTTTAATGAAAAGGAACTATGAATGAACAATATGAAGGAGAGACAGAGACAGAGAGAGAGAGAGAGAGAGAGACAGAGAGAGAGAGAGAGACAGAGACAGAGAGAGAGAGAGACAGAGACAGACAGAGAGAGAGAGAGAGAGAGAGATAGAGAGAGACAGAGAAAGAGACAGAGACAGAGACAGAGACAGACAGACAGACAGAGAGAGAGAGAGTGAGAAAGAGAGAGAGAGAGAGAGACGGAGACGGGGACAGAGACAGAGACAGAGACAGATAGAGAGAGTCGCGGACCCTGGCGAAACGCATTGGTAATGGCTGCCCCACCACTTCCGGGGTGTCTGAGGAGAAATACCCGAGCTTCTTGGAAAGTCGTTCAGTCGGGCTCCAACCTGCGACCCGTACGCTTACCCCTCCGCGGACATTGAAAAACGCTTAAGGTAATGGTACACAGTCCTCCTGCAGGAGTCTTCGCCCCCATCCTCGCACACTTAGCACTTCCTGTAGGAGGAGTTAAATGGTTTGTCTAACCGCATAATGGCCTGCTGCAGTCTCACAACGAGAGTGGCTTCACTCTTTCATGACCCGAACACACAGAAAAAAGCCAGGTGCAGTCCCGGGTCTTTTCCATGCATTTCTTACAACCACTTAAGGGCTTCCTGTAGGGGGGAGTTAATGGTTTTGTCTAATCGCATAATGACCAGAGCACTCTCACGACGACGAGGGGAAGCCCCCCACTCACCATTCCCTCAATCCATCCATCCCATACCCCTCCCATACCTCAAACAACATAACAGACTGTGATGACTCCAATCTATACTCAATCTCTACTTACTCACAATCATCAAATTATTATCCCCACACAGGATTAAGTCAATGCTAAACACACATACATATTCATTTACTCCACCACTTACTCTCTCACACAACAAGAACTCCAATCTTTCCTGACCACTTACCACAACCCCCCAGGACTAGACCCGCGCGCGCCCTCCAATTACCTCCGACACGCGCCAAACTTCCGGGAAATTCCCCCAAACCCCTGAGGACTAGACACCCGCGCGCCACCTGTCGGGTGGCACTCACCTGAGTGCCACCTGGCAGGTGAAGCGCGCGGTTCTAGTCCTCAACTTCACTACTAAACAGGTGCAAAAAGGAAGATAGACCCATACCGGGAACCATTCACATCAGTAGAGTTAGTCAAGGTCCAAGCATTGTTGTCTTAGCAAGTCAGTATGGCTTTGGGAAACCTATTGAGAAGTAAGTAAGTAATTATCAAAAGAAGGCACCAAACCGGGAAGGCTATGTAGCACCATCAAATACGCAAAATAATCAGAGGGCGCTAAATATCACCAAGGATGCCAATACGAGAACAAAAACGCATAAGGCGAACGATATCAAAAGTATCCGAGTCACCAAGAATTCTATTGAGGGACAGGTGACCGCGAGGAGCGGTCGGAAAGCAAGAAACACGCTCGTCCTGGAAGTCAGGACATTCAAGAAGGACATGCACGACCGTAAGAGGGACAATGCAACTAGGACAATAAGGAGCAGGGCGGCGCTCCATCAAGTGACCATGGGTTAAGCGAGTATGGCCAATACGCAACCTTGCCAGAGCTGTTTCCCACCGCCGGTTACGGTGGAAGGAGGACGGCCACGAGGAAACACAACATTTAAGAGTACGCAGCTTGTTACCAGTAACAGACAACCAAGAAGCCTGCCAACGGGTAAGGACTGAGGAATGGATAACCGGGTAAAAGTCGGAATACGGAATGCCTTTACGAGAGATGGGACAGGAGCGGACAGCTTCCTTAGCGGCAGCATCCGCACGCTCATTTAAAGACACACCAATATGGCTGGGAACCCAACAAAACTCAACCGACTTAAATTTACTGTGAACGAGAAACAGCCAATGCTGGATCTCGACAACTACTGGATGAACCGGATTAAAGGACCCGAGAGCCATGAGGGCACTACGAGAGTCAACAACAACCACAAAGGAAGACTGACAACGAGAAAGCAGGAGACGAAGAGCATAGAGAATAGCATAAAGTTCTGCTGTAAAGATGCTAGTCTCCGGAGGCAAGCGACACCTATTAGTGCGATCAGGAAAAACAACAGAGTAGCCAACACCGTCCGCTGACTTAGACCCATCGGTGAAGACAGAAACGGAGCGGGAGTGAGAAGAAAAGTGCTCGAGGAAAAGGCGTTTTAGAACCGTAGGAGGGGTAAAAGCTTTAGTGATACGGGTCAAGGAAGTACAAAACCGCGGAAGAGGGACCCTCCACGGGGGCAAAGAAGGAACAACACGAGGAGAAACATCAGAAATACGAACGGAGAGAGAATCCTGTAGGCGAGATAACCGGACAGAAAGAGGGAGGTGGTGAAGAGGAACAGGAACCGCAGGAGGGGTAAAAGTTAAAGCACGACAGAGGCGAGAGGAAGGATGTTGCAAGGACCGCGCAAGATAGCGAAGACAGTAGCGATCACGGCGGTCCTGGAGAGACAGGAAGCCAGTGTCAACATATAAGCTAAGGATGGGAGTCGAACGAAAGGCACCAGAACTGAGGCGCAACCCAGTATGGTGCAAAGCATCAAGACGGCGAAGAGTAGAAGGAGAAGCAGACGAGTAAGCAGGGCAACCATAATCGAGCTTAGACAGGACGAGAGAGGAATGTAAAGCAAGGAGAGTGCGCCTATCTGCCCCCCAAGAAGTATGGGACAAGACCCGAAGGAGGGTAAGGGCCTTAGAGCACTCAACACGGAGGTAAGAGATATGGGGAGACCAAGACAAACGAGTGTCAAGGAATAACCCCAAAAGCTTCGCGGAATCTTTGTATTCAAGGGGATGACCATAAAGTGACAAAGAGGGACGAAGAACAACCCGTTTCCTCGTAAAAGTCATGGCACAAGTCTTAGAAGTAGAGAACTTGAAGCCATGACCTGTGGCCCAAGACGACACGGCATCAATTGCAAGTTGAAGCCGGCGTTGAAGGAGAGGCGAATCATCACCCTGACAACAAAGGGTAAGATCATCGACATAGAGAGCGGAGAAGACACCAGAAGGAAGAGAGGAAAGAAGACCATTGAGGGCAACAAGAAAAAGAGTAGTGCTCAGAACACTACCCTGGGGCACACCTTCGTATTGCTGAAAAGAGGGAGAGAGAGCGGTACCAAGGCGCACCCGAAAGGAACGACGAGAGAGGAAGCTGCGGAGAAAGAGAGGGAGATGACCACGAAGGCCAAAAGAATGAAGTTGAGATAGGATATGGTAACGCCAAGTGGTGTCGTAAGCCTTTTCTAGGTCAAAAAGGACGGCAACAACGGAGGTCTTCGCAGCAAAAGCAGTACGAATATAGACCTCCAAGTTCACCAGGACATCTGTCGTGCTGCGGCACTTGCGGAAACCAAATTGAGAAGGGGAGAGGAGGTGATGGTGTTCCAGGAACCACATCAGACGAACGTTAACCATACGTTCAAAGAGTTTGCAGACACAACTTGTGAGAGCAATAGGGCGAAAGTCCTTAGGGGAAGTACCCAGAGACCCCGGTTTGCGAACAGGGAGGACAACGGCATCGAACCAGTCCTCAGGGACTGACGACGACTACCAGATCCGATTATACAGACTCAGTAAATACTGAGACTTGCTCGGAGGGAGATGGCGAAGCATCTCATAATGAATACCATCGGAGCCCGCCGCCGTAGAACCGCAGAGTGCAAGGGCAGAACGAAGTTCAGAGAGAGAGAAGGGATCATTATAGGGAAGCTGAAGATGAGTGCAGAAATCTAAAGGACGAGACTCAAGGACAGGTTTACGAAGAAGGAAAGATTGGGGAAGATGAAGACCAGAGCTAACAGAAGAAAAGTGGGAACCCAGTTCGGAAGCGACCTGCAACGGGTCCGCCACAAGAGTATCATGGAGGTGAAGGACCGGTGAAACATCGGGAACGAACTTACCCGCTATCTTGCGGATACGCTTCCAGATCTGGGCCAGAGGGGTCTCGGACGTAATTGTTGAGACATAAGATGCCCAACATTCACGTTTAGCCGTACGGATGGCCCTACGGGCCACCGCACTCGCTTTCCGAAAGAAAAGAAAAGAATCGGTCGTCTGCCTACGGCGGTGCCTCTTCCAGGCTGCACGCTTACAGCGGACAGCCCGAGCACAGTCCGCATTCCACCAGGGAACACACTTCCGTGGACCCCGAGAGGAAGAGCGAGGAATAGAGCGGAGGGCAGCGTTGAAGACAGTGTCATGAAAAAGGAGGAGAGCGCGAGAGAGAGGCAGAAGGGAGAGGTCAGGGAGAGCAGCACTGAGGGTAAATAGGGTCCAGTCTGCCTTAGCAAACTGCCACCTAGGGAAAGAGAGGGAAGGGCGAAAAGAGAAAAAGGAAACAAGGATGGGGAAATGATCACTTCCATGGAGGTCATCAAGAACCTGCCACGTGAAATCTAAGTAAAGAGAAGAAGAGCAGAGAGAAAGATCAAGACAAGAAAGGGTGCGAGTCCGAGAGTCCAAATGAGTGGGCTCACCAGAATTCAGAAGAGACAGGGAAGAAGAGAGGAGAAACGGCTCAAGGAGGCGACCCCGGGTATTCGTAAGACCGTCACCCCAAAGAGAATGACGACAATTGAAGTCACCCAGCAGGAGCACAGGCTCCGGCAAGGAGTCCAGGAGGTGTTTCAAATCAGGAAGAGAGAGCGGGACACTCGGGGGGAGATAAATGGAACAAACTGTGTACCATTTCCCCACAAAGATACGAGCAGCAGAACAATGGAGAGGCGAAGGAAAAAGTAAAGGAACAAAGGGAACATCAGCCCGAATCAAAAGAGCAGAAGAATTAGAAGCCCCAGCAATGGCTGGGGGGGGGGGGGAGAGAAAGGAATAGCCACGAAAACGACCAGGACGAGCACCAAGCATTGGCTCCTGGAGACAGACACAAAGGGGCGAAAACCGCGAAATCAGAAGTTGGAGTTCGAGGAAATTGGCGTAATAACCTCGAACGTTCCATTGAAGAATGGACAACGACGAGAAGAGACAGGACAAAAACAGAGAACAAGGAAGAAACAAAGGCGAAAGAGCAACAGAGCACGTTAAAGAATATCAGGGTCGGGATCAGGGTCAGCAAAGTCAGGGTTAGGGGGCATGGGTAAACTGAGCAAAGACGGAGGGAAGGAAACGGGAGAACAGATCAGAGGTGGGCGGGCAGGGTCCGGAGGAGGAGGAGGAGGAGGAAGAGGAGGAGACAACGGAGAGGAGCCGTCAAGGACAGCAGCAAGAGGAGGGGGAGTAGAAAGAGGGGAGCGCACCCCAGCAAGAGCAGCAACCGAAAGGGAAGCAGGGGCCAAAGAAACCTCAATAGCAGGAACAGGGGGTGCAAGCACTGAAACGGGAGGGGAAGGAGCAACAGAGCCAGAAGGAGGAGCTGAGGAAGAAAGCGAAGCCTTCTTACCCGCCGGGGAAGAGGAAGGAGAGGAGCCAGGCTTACGCTTCTGACTTAAAGAGACCGGTGTCCCAGCAACTACGTACCGGGCAACGGATTCCAGTGTCTCAACAAGAGAAGCCGAACGAGAGCACACACGACGGCCGTTAGGAGAGCGATGGACATCCGCCCGCACCGACAGGCGGTGGGGAGAGAAGATAGATGGAGGAAGAGGATGGGAAGGAGGATCGGAGGGGGACGAGGAAGAAGACACAGAAGACACGACAGACCGGGTAGAAGGAAGGGGAACCTCAGACAGAGGACCAGGAGGAGGATCCTTCGGGAGAGAACCCAAAGGAACAGAGGAGGGGGCAGTGGGCGCATCAGGGTCCAAGGCCCGGAAACGGTTGTGAGTCTGATGAAGGCGGGAAGGACGAGGAGAGGAAGAGCGCAACACGCGAGCATAAGAGATATTAGCATAAGGCGGGAGCCGGCGAACCTGGCGCCTCGCCTCAGGAAAAGATAAACGCTCCCGGTGCTTCAGGTTGAGGACAGCTGCCTCAAGCTTGTAATGGACACACGCACGGGAGAAGGTAGGATGGGCCTCACCGCAGTTGAGGCAACGAGCCTGGGGAGAAGTGCACTCCGACTTAGAGTGACCTTCGCCACCACACAAAGGACAGAGAGAGACAGTCCCGGAGCAGCGGAGGGCACCATGCCCAAACCTCCAGCACTTGTTGCAGAGCCGAGGAGAAGGAATGTACTCCTGGACAGAGCACCTGGCACCAGCAAGAATGACAGAGGGTGGAAGGGTCCTACCATCAAAGGTAATCTTCACAACCCGGAGGGGTTGACGGCGACTACCACGAGGGGGACGAGTAAACGTGTCCACCTGGAGAATAGAATGGCCCTGGGCAGCGAGGATATGTCGAATATCGTCGTGGCAGTTGCGCAGGTCCCGAACACCGGTCGCAACATGGGGCGGGAGCAGAATAATGCCAACACTGGCATTCAACTGAGCGTTCTTCGAGACCCGAACAGGGGTCTCGCCAAGGCAGGATAAGGCAGCCAAGCGGGAAGCAGCATCCTGAGAAGGAGCAGCAACGACACGTGTACCGAGACGAGTGGGGTTGAAAGTAATGGAGGCATCCACGGAATCAATGAGATGTCGATGAAGGGAGAAATCGTCAGGAGGCGCAGAATCAAGAGGGAGGAGATCAAAATATTTGGCCCACGAAGCGGGACGAAACAAGGCTTGACAGGTAGCAGAACTGGAAGGAATCGAGCGAGGGCGGCCGTGACGAGGACGGCGGTGAGAACCCCCAGAGAGAGAGGGGTTAAAAGGCGCAGTAGTTACAACTAGAGAAGGAGCCGCGCCAGGGGACGAGGTAGTCACCACTGGGGCTTGGGGCTCGACCCAACCACAGAGGAGGGAGGGGAGCCAGGGGAAGGAGTCAGAGAGGCCAAAGGAGGAGCAAGGTCGGGGCCCAATGCAGCGGAGGCTACAGAGCCCGGTCTTCCAATACGGACCGACTCGGGGGCTTGGTCGCCCACCCCACGAGCCTGAGAAGGTAAGCCAGAAGCAGCCGAAACAGGGGTTATCATCTTGACGAAAAGAAGAATTCACTCACGAATGTGCCCCCACACCCACCATGGAGCCACAATTAGAGGCAGGACACCCAACAAGAAGCTATCGCCGATCTTGTCGGGGCCTCCTAGGGGTGCGTCGTGAGTATACGCCCCACAAACGCCACCTTAAGAAACCGACAGTCCGTCGAGATCGGGTTCAGTGACGAAGTGGGGATTGACAATAAAAGGTTCCCCTCGCTCTCGACGTCGGGTACTGCAGTTCTACGGGTGCATGAGTATGCCTCCTCAAGCACCCGGGCGTCAAAATAGAAGAAGTCCATGGAAGAACCAGAACGAGCAAAAGGTCGGCAGGAAACGGCAAGCAGATAGGAGAAGAGGGGGGAGAAAAACGAAACAGAAGGAAAAGGAAAAGGTGCCCAGCAGAATTGGAGAGGACGGCAGCAGGAGCACAAGGCAAGAAAAGGACAGAGGACTGTCCTAAGGAGCATCACACTCCGGCAGCCGCCCACGAAACCCCCACACGGCGACAACGAGCTGAGCGGGGAGGGGGGCCTATTGAGAAGAATGATATTTAACAACCCATTATCGTTAAATCGAAAGACTACTTCATGGTAAAAGGCTTGCGTGAGGATACGATAGAAAACCGGTTGTTAAACTTTGCAAAATCTTTAGAAAAACTCTTATTGTATATCATCTTATTATATTGCTATCATCGTCTTTTGCATGGTCACAGATGGTTCAGTGGTTAAGGTACCATGTACACCTGTTGCATTGTGCTCCTTTCGGTCTGGGTTTGAGTCACTACTGAGGTGTGGAGTTTTCATTCGCATATATGCTTAGGAACCATTCAAGCTTGTTCGCATATGTGTTGCTCATGTTGCCCCACAAAGTGAGGTCATTCGATGAAATAACTACGCCCAAGATTACCATCAAAGTGCAGTCGAGACGGTGGTCAAATAGCCTCGGCTATCATCCTCTTTTGTACGGTCACTGATGGTCGAGTGGTTAAAGTACCATGTACACCAGTTGCATTGTTCTCCAGGTGGTCTGGGTTTGAGTTTCTTCTGGGATGTGGAGTTTTCATTCGCATATATGCTTGGGGACCATTTAAGCTTGTTTGCTTTTTTGTGTTGCTCACGTGGCCCCACAAAGTGAGGTAATTTGATGAAATAACTATGCCCAATGAACAAATCCACAAGTGCTGTGACGAGGGTAGAAAGGGAAAAGAGGTAGAACAGCCTGATGAAATACCTTGAGTGCATGGGGAAATTGCGTAAAGCCTTCGTTTGTGTCTCGGAGAGACAGCAGGATCCGTTGGTAAATAAGGATGATTTCCCGGTTGCAATTCTTTTGACTATGTCGTAGCTCAGTCGATTATGGCAGCATCTTGGATCCTATCGGACGTAGGTTCATACCCTCGTCATTTGTGATGAGTGGATTTGTTCATTTGATGCATCACGCTATTGTGATTTCTGTGTGTAACTATACCCATGATTATCATCAAAGTACCGCCGGGACGGTGGTCAAATAGTTTCGGCTTTCATCGCCTTTTGTACGGTCACTGATGGTCGAGTGGTTAAGGTACCATGTACACCAGTTTTCATTCGCATATATGCTTGGGGACCATTCAAGCTTGTTCACATTTGTGTTGCTCATGAGGCCCCACGAAGTAAGGTCACTTGATGAAATAACTATGCCCAAGATTACCATCAAAGTGCCGTCTCGACGGTGGTCAAATAGACTCGACTATCATCGTCTTTTGTACGGTCATTGATGGTTAAGTGGTTCAGGTACCATGTACACCAGTTTCATTGTGCTCCTGGCTGGCTAAGTCACTTTGAGTCATATATATATATATATATATATATATATATATATATATATATATATATATATATATATATATATATGTCGTACCTAGTAGCCAGAACGCACTTCTCAGCCTACTATGCAAGGCCCGATTTGCCTAATAAGCCAAGTTTTCCATAATTAATATATTTTCTCTAATTTTTGTCTTATGAAATGATAAAGCTACCCATTTCATTATGTACGAGGTCAATTTTTTTTATTGGAGTTAAAGTTAAAGTAGATATATGACCGAACCTAACCAACCCTACCTAACCTAACCTAACCTATCTTTATAGGTTAGGTTAGGTTAGGTAGCCGAAAAAGTTAGGTTAGGTTAGGTAGGTTAGGTAGTCGAAAAACAATTAATTCATGAAAACTTGGCTTATTAGGCAAATCTGGCCTTGCATAGTAGGCTGAGAAGTCCATTCTGGCTACTAGGCCATATATATATATATATATATATATATATATATATATATATATATATATATATATATATATATATATACACAACTGAATAGAACTTACACATCTCCGATTTGTTTATATCTACATTTGAGTGAGGTGGATGGGGTGAGGTGGTATTTAATAGGGTATTAATTTCATCAACACAAGACAGAACACGAAACAATGGGTATTGAAATGGAAGTGATTGTAGAAAGCCTATTGGTCCATATTTCTTGATGCTTCTATATTGGAGCGGAGTCTTGAGGTGGGTAGAATATAGTTGTGCATTAATTGGCTGTTGATTGCTGGTGTTGACTTCTTAATGTGCAGTGCCTCGCAAACGTCAAGCCGTCTGCTATCGCTGTATCTATCGATGATTTCTGTGTTGTTTACTAGGATTTCTCTGGCGATGGTTTGGTTGTGGGAAGAGATTATATGTTCCTTAATGGAGCCCTGTTGCTTATGCATCGTTAAACGCCTAGAAAGAGATGTTGTTGTCTTGCCTATATACTGGGTTTTTTGGAGCTTACAGTCCCCAAGTGGGCATTTGAAGGCATAGACGACGTTGGTCTCTTTTAAAGCGTTCTGCTTTGTGTCTGGAGAGTTTCTCATGAGTAGGCTGGCCGTTTTTCTGGTTTTATAGTAAATCGTCAGTTGTATCCTCTGATTTTTGTCTGTAGGGATAACGTTTCTATTAACAATATCTTTCAGGACCCTTTCCTCCGTTTTATGAGCTGTGGAAAAGAAGTTCCTGTAAAATAGTCTAATAGGGGGTATAGGTGTTGTGTTAGTTGTCTCTTCAGAGGTTGCATGGCGCACTTAAGCGCACTTAAAGTGATCAATACAAATAAAACTTATTAACTGTCACATATACTAAAACTAATTTAAAATCCATTAAACTACAAGATGAAATTTATAACTACTAAAACAAACCATTCTATTAAACTTACGTGAAGTGATCAGAAGTGAAACTTGATACCTAACACATAGATACTAAACACTATAAAAAATATTTATTTAATGACTACAAATCTACAAAAAATGTATGTAAAATACAAACAGAATAAACGACAATTATAAAGTACTAACCAAAATCTTATAAAAAACTCAAATATTAAATAAAATTAAATACCAAAAAATGTATTATATACATTTTATATGTATATTTTTATAAATATAATACATTTTATAAATGTATTATATACCTAAATAAAAGATTATATTAATGTACAATGTTAAGACTTGAAATAAGTAAGAAAGGGCAAAGACATGGTAAACTAAACAAAATTAAACTACCAAAATAAACTAAAAATCAAATTACATGGCCTACTGTGCACTATACAGTGTACAATTGAACAGCTGAAAGGTTGTTATTTAACAGAGGCCGCAGCTCCTTTATATATAAGGATTCCATTACTCTCAAATCTGACTGGCCATTCATACAAGTGTCCAGAATTTTAAAATCAGATTCCAGCAGAGAATGATCAAACTCATAACAATGGTTTCTAATCTCTGAAAATGCTGGTTTAGACAATGGTAATCCAGTCCTAAAAGATAATCCCCGGTGCTCAAGTATCCTAATCTTAAAGTTCCGAATGGAACTCCCGACATATCCAGCATTACAGCTGGAACAATTATACATATATACGACATTTGAGCACAAGGGGGTAGGCACTTTATCTTTAAATTTAAAATAAGAGCCTATGGTATTTGTGTTGACAAAAATAAATCTAAAGTCTACTTGAGGATAACACTGCTGCAACAGTCTCCTCAAACGACTCCTTACAGAAAAGCTAATACTGCCATAAAATGGTAATTTAATATATTTAAGATCCCTTTCCACTGTAGTAATCCTACCGAACCTAACCTATCCTATAAAGATAGGTTAGGTAGGGTTGGTTAGTTTCGGTCATATATCTACGGTAATTTTAACTCCAATAAAAAAATAGACCTCATACATAATGAAATGGGTAGCTTTATCATTTCATAAGAAAAAAATTAGATAAAATATAATAATTCAGGAAAACTTGGCTTATTAGGCAAATCGGGCCTTGCATAGTAGGCTGAGAAGTGCATTCTGGCTACTAGGTACAACATATAATATATATATATATATATATATATATATATATATATATATATATATATATATATATATATATATATATATATATATATATATATATATATATATATATATACATATATACATATATACATATGTCGTACCTAGTAGCCAGAACGCAATTCACAGTCTACTTTGCAAGGCCCGATTTGCCTAATAAGCGAAGTTTTCATGAATTAATGTTTTTTCGAGTACCTAACCTACCTAATCTAACCTAACTTTTTCGGCTACCTAACCTAACCTAACCTATAAAGATAGGTTACGTTAGGTTAGGTAGGGTTGGTTGGGTTCGGTCATATATCTACGTTAATTTTAACTCAAATAAAAAAAAATTGACCTCATACATAATGAAATGGGTAGCTTTATCATTTCATAAGAAAAAATTAGAGAAAATATATTAATTCAGGAAAACTTGGCTTATTAGGCAAATCGGGAATTGTATAGTAGGCTGAGAAGTGCGTTCTGGCTACTAGGTACGACATATATATATATATATATATATATATATATATATATATATATATATATATATATATATATATATATATATTGGTGTATACTGGCAGCAGGTTTTCTTTCAAACATGTTTCATTGAATATGACCGCATATTCTGTATTTATTATTTTCTGGTTTAGGGCTTCTATCCCTCTAACTATTTTCTTAGCATCAGGGCTTAATTGAAATAGGAGTTCTCCAAAACTCATTTTCGTACTTTTAAGGTGAAGAAAAGAAGTGATTTACTATAGAGTGTATTACACTTATTTGTATAATTTGCACGACGTTTCGAACCTCCATGGTTCATTCTCAAGTGAACAGATCTTACAATACTAGTTGATTTTATACCCGCATTAGGTCAGGTGATAATACAATGAAGGTGAAAACATGGGGGGATACATAAGGGATAAACATAGGGGCTGCAGAAGGCTTATTGGCCCATACGAGGCATCTCCTATCTAAACAGTCTCAAACAGTCTCTAAACAGTTAAAACAGTCTCCGTGGTGTAGTGGTAAGACACTCGCCTGGCGTTCCGCGAGCGCTATGTCATGGGTTCGTATCCTGGCCGGGGAGGATTTACTGGGCGCAATTCCTTAACTGTAGCCTCTGTTTAACGCAACAGTAAAATGTGTACTTGGGTGAAAAAACGATTCTTCGCGGCAGGGGATCGTATTCCAGGGACCTGCCCGAAACGCTACGCGTACTAGTGGCTGTACAGGAATGTAACAACTCTTGTATATATCTCAAAAAAAAAAAAAAAAAAAAAAACACAAAGATTAATCCAGTGTAATTGGCCTGTTATGTTGGACATTGTCTTCTGTGTTGGCATCGATATGTTCTTGTCTTGTCCTTACTCTCATGGTGGGTAGAGTAAATAGTTCCGTGATTTGGGTGTTCATGGTAGGTCGCTCTATTCTTATGTGAATTGCCTCAAGAATTTGTAATCTTCTTGAATCTTGGGTTTTGTCTATTATGCAAGTATTCTTGTTCAACATTTCTCTTGTTAGAGTAATGTCACTACTTGACATTAGAGTAATGAACTACTTGCAGAAGCAGGGAAAAAACGAGGAACATATTCATCTACAATCTTAACCCCACGACTCAAAGAAGCAGCGAAACAACTAAAAAATCTGAAAGACGTAACAATAAGAAAAGCCGACAAAACAGCAGCATATGTATTGATTCCTACCCATGAATACATGAACAAAATTAGCGACATCCTAAGTGACGACTCCAAATTTCAACGAATCACGAGGAACCCCGTAGAAGACCTTAAGCGGAAAGTAAACAAAACAATTACAGCAATCAACGCAAAGAAAGGTAGTGTGCATTTCAATAAACTTCAAGGCGACTATGGCTTAGGATATGCCTACGGCAATGTTAAGACGCATAAACCAGGTAACCCACTACGCCCTATAATCAGCCAAATACCAACCCCAACTTATCACCTGGCAAAGAAACTCAATGAAATCCTAACTCCATACAATCCAAGTAAGTTTAGTCTACAATCATCAGCAGATTTCCTAGAATTGATCACCGAATTTCCCACCGAATCCTCCTCCACACGAAGCGGTTGAAAATCCTCCTCAAGGAAGAGATTCACAGGGGGCGACGGCAGCCTCAGACCACCCGGCAACCTGATTCCCCAGCAGGCCACAGCGAAAACATGTTCCTGGTTGTCGGGAATAATACACCCAAACACAATATCCGAGGAGCCGGACAGAGGACGGAATGTCCGCCCTCAGGCGCATCTCCAGGGTCCGAATGTTCGTTCGCAAACCCTGAAACTTCCCCGAGGAAAGCTTGTGCAGCCTGACACTGACGACAGCTCCAAACCTCCTGAAGTAACGCTGCAGGAGGTCCTCGGGAAACTCCAAGGGCGTCCCATGAACACTTACGTACGTCAATACACAACTCCAATCGGAAATATCCACAGTATTGGTACCATCCGGCAGGGGCAAGGATCCCCCCTCGAAGTGCTTGAGAAATGCACGGTACTCCGCGTCCCCACACAAATTTGACAATCACTCGATGAGCTGTAACCAGTTCAGTACTGTAAATCACATCCACGGGGACACGGAGCATGTCACACATTACAAGTTCAACCTCAGGATACCCGGCACGACCAGAAAATTCCAGGCCTACAGAGTGCACATGCACAACAGGGGGAAAAGGTCCTCCCCAACACGGAGCGTCACCGACGAAGCACCACTTGACAGCATATGCAGGCAGGGCAGGAAGATCCACACTCTCTGGCGACCAAAGCGGCAAGTCACCACCAACTGTGGGAGAGGTCAGGCGTCACGTCCTCACTCTACGGAGGCTAGCGGTCCAATGCCATTTTGTAAGTAGTTTAAGTCACCGTTATTTTGCTTGCAAGTAGAGTCACATATTCATTTGTTTTTTTTATATAAGATTGAGTAATTGCCAAGTATTGTTTCAGGAAATATTGTTTTATGTTTAAGGTTACAGTAAATTATTTTAATTTTCATGCTTATTGTTTAATCCTGCAACTTTCAAACCACAAAGGTAAAGCAGCATTTGTTTTTTGCTTATTATTTGTTTAATGAGAGTGAGAGCAATATTGCACCAGCTTAGTATAAGCTGCTCTACCGAAACACGTCATATGAACGTGGGGGCCTGTCCAAGAGTCTGTCTCAGGTTATGCTCCTAGCAACCTTTGCTTAATGTTGTGCTCAGTTACACACAGAAATCACAATAGCGTGATGCATCAAATGAACAAATCCACAATTCTCTGATGAGAGTTCGAACCTACGTCTGAGAGCATCCCAGACGCTGTTTTAATCGACTGAGCTATGACATGGTTAAAAGAATTGCAACCAGAAGTTCTACAGAACCTACTTGGATCCTGCAGCCTATCCAAGAAACAAACTAGGATTTTACAAAATTCCCCCATGCACTTGAGCTCTGTCTATAGACCGGTCTACCTCTTCGCCCTTCAACACACACAGAAATCACAATAGTGTGATGCATCAAATAAACAAATCCACAAGGCCGTGACTGAAAAATCCTGGTTTGTGTCTTGGAGAGGCTGCAAGATCCAAGTAAGTTCAGTAGAACTTCTGGTTGCAATTCTTTTAACCATGTCGTAGCTCAGTCGATTAAGGCAGCGTCTGGAATGCTCTCGGACGTAGGTTCGAACACTCATCACGGAATTGTGGATTTGCTCATTTGTGCTTAGTAGTTTTGCTTAGCTTCTTTACTTCTTTGGGTTTCAGAACTCATTTTGACATTTCCTTATTGGTGACTAAATCTATTTACATTATAGGTGAAACAATTTGTGATCTGTTTATTAAATTGACTTTTGGTTATGTGATGTTTTTTGCACAAATTAATGATCATAATCGTTAGTCTGATGAACATTTGCTATATCTTATTTACCTATATTAGTTTTTCCCTACAGAAGTAACTCACTCAGACAGATCAATCCCCCACCCCCCACAACAAATATGATATCTTGAATTGTCTTCGAACTATTACGTTCCCCTTTGCAGTACAAAAATAGGAAGTATTGGACAACAGATCCTTTCGCATCCAGGACTGTTGTGCATTTGAGACTCGAACCACCATACCCATCACAGTGTTGACACTCTCCGCACTCTAAAGAATTCATTCAAAATCAGTGAATAATTGCTCAAGTAGGGAGTTTACTATTCATTTCCAGAGCACAAGGAATTGTAACTCTGCAGTTAATTTTCTAGATTCTTGTAGGTCACCTTTTGCCCTTATCCTCATCAATAGTAGAGTATGGGGGTATAGACATCCATACACATTTCTTATATTATAATACCCCGAAAAATTAATTGTTTTGTTTCTCGAAGTCCGAACTAAAGTCCACGACTTAGTTTTATTTCAATTTATCTTATACGTTTCAGTAACTTATCTTGTAAAACTTATTATTGCCTTACAGGATAGTTGCATACATACAATGCTGCCAGCTCTATAACTATTCTCGTGCCTGTTGCCACATCACATTTAGGTCAATTTAATAATCCTCATTTATTGGTTCGCCTACAGGGTACAGTCATATTTCTTCCATTAATTAATTATTTGTCTCTGTTATTTATTTGTCTCTGTTATTTATTTGTCTGTTATTTATTTGTCTCTGTTATTTGTCTCTGTTAATTATTTGTGTCTGTTAATTATTTGTACTAATAATGTTTTGTCTAACCGCCTTCCATTCCGACCCGTAGGAGGAACTTGCCAATTTAATTCGTGCTAATGAGGCCGAACTATTAACATTCACCACAGAGTATCATCTCTCTCCTCACCATGGTGCCACTAAAGCTGAACTACGTAGCATGATTCTTGATTATTTAGCTGACAATGATCTTATCACTTTAGAACAGCTGAAACAACATGAAGGTGCTGATATGTCTGCACTCACCAACATGAAACTGAAGATCGAATTAGACCAACATGAAACTGAAGATCGAATTAGACCGCTGGGAATCCGAGACTGATGTACGAAAAAAGGAAATAATGAGTCAGAACGCTGCACTAGCCCGTGAACGAGAACAAGAACAACTCCAGCTTCAAGAGCAGGAAACGACCCTCCAATGTGAACGTGACAAAGAACAACTCCAGCTCTATGAACAAAACGCTGATATAGAACGTGCACAAGAACAGGAAAATCTCCGACTCCACAAGCAAAAAAATTAACTAGAACGTGACATGAACGAGAGCAAATTCAACTCCAAGAACTAGAGGATGCTATCGCTCACCGCTTAGAACAATAGAAAGCTGCCTCCACGCTCGTGTTCCGATGTCAGTAAATGGGAAGTAGAAAGCAAACCTACCGGCACGTTTCATTCCCGTCAGAGTATTAAAATGATGCAGCCTTTTGTAGAGATCTTGAGGTTAACTTGAGATGATTTCGGGGCTTTTTATTGTCCCCGCGGCCCGGTCCTCGACGAGACGAGGAGTGTACAAGAGGAGTGTTGTTAACGCATATGTCGACCGTGCTCTCAGCCACAGCTCAGAATGGAAGCAAGTCGACGAAGAACTCTGTAGGGTAAGGCAGGTCCTAGTCAACAACGGCTTCTTCAATGGTTTCGTCGAAGACATCATAAGAAGGAAAGTGAAACGCCATGTAACCTCTGAAGAGACAACTAACACAACACCTATACCCCCGATTAGACTATTTTACAGGAACTTCTTTTCCACAGCTCATAAAACGGAGGAAAGGGTCCTGAAAGATATTGTTAATAGAAACGTTATCCCTACAGACAAAAATCAGAGGATACAACTGACGATTTACTATAAAACCAGAAAAACGGCCAGCCTACTCATGAGAAACTCTCCAGACACAAAGCACAACGCTTTAAAAGAGACCAACGTCGTCTATGCCTTCAAATGCCCACTTGGGGACTGTAAGCTCCAAAAAACCCAGTATATAGGCAAGACAACAACATCTCTTTCTAGGCGTTTAACGATGCATAAGCAACAGGGCTCCATTAAGGAACATATAATCTCTTCCCACAACTAAACCATCCCTAGAGAAATCCTAGTAAACAACACAGAAATCATCGATAGATACAGCGATAGCAGACGGCTTGACGTTTGCGAGGCACTGCACATTAAGAAGTCAACACCAGCAATCAACAGCCAATTAATGCACAACTATATTCTACCCACCTCAAGACTCCGCTCCAATATAGAAGCATCAAGATATATGGACCAATAGGCTTTCTACAATCACTTCCATTTCAATACCCATTGTTTCGTGTTCTGTCTTGTGTTGATGAAATTAATACCCTATTAAATACCACCTCACCCCATCCACCTCACTCCAATGTAGATATAAACAAATCGGAGATGTGTAAGTTCTATTCAGTTGTGTATGTGTAAAGTCTTTGAAAATGTAATAAGTTTTACGAAACGCGCTCAAGTGTCACGTCAGACTAGAAATAAAAATGAATTTTGGAGAATTGATTTTTTAATTACCTCCAACAGTGAAAAGAAATGTACGAAAGATTGAGAAAATTCGTGTCAGAATTATTAATCTTACTTTTTCGGTCATATTTAATAATATATGTCTACAGGAAAGACTGCTACCAAAATATACTAATATATATATATATATATATATATATATATATATATATATATATATATATTTTTTTTTTTTTTTTTTTTTTTATACCTAGAAGGGGTACCACCTCTGGTGCAAATGTAGGGACCCATAGCCTCGGAGAAGAAAATAAAGAGTACTCAGAGAAGACCTTGTGGATCCTCACTGAACACTTTGATATTTTCTTCTCCTACCACCCCTATTCTTTTGTTAAGTGTGTATATTTATCTAACTTTATTTGAAAATGTCATTACACAAAAAAAGTTACAATATTGATTACATACAGGGTATATATATATATATATATATATATATATATATATATACAACAGGGCTCCATTAAGGAACATATAATCTCTTCCCATAACCAAACCATCGCCAGAGAAATCCTAGTAAACAACACAGAAATCATCGATAGATACAGCGATAGCAGGCGGCTTGACGTTTGCGAGGCACTACACATCAAGAAGTCAACACCAGCAATCAACAGCCAATTATTGCACAACTATATTCTACCCACCTCAAGACTCCGCTCCAATATAGAAGCATCAAGAAATATGGACCAATAGGCTTTCTACAAACACTTCTATTCAATATCCATTGTTTCGTGTTCTGTCTTGTGTTGATACTTTTAATACCCTATTAATATCCTCTAATGCCACATCATCCTTCCCACCTCACTCAAATGTAATGCCACATCACCCTTCCCACCTCACTCAAATGTAGATATAAAATCAGGAAAACGCAAGTTCTAATCAGTTGTGTATTTGTGAAGTCTTTGAAAATGTAATAAGTTTTACGAAACGCGCCCGTGTCGCGTCAGACTAGAAATAAAAATGAATTTTGGAGAAGTGATTTTTGATTTACCTCCAACAGTGAAGCATAATGTACGAAAGATTGAGAAAATTCGTGTTAGAATTATTAATCTTACTTTTTCGGTCATATTTAATAAAATATATATATATATATATATATATATATATATATATATATATGTCAGAATTACATACAGGGTATATATATATATATATATATATATATATATATATATATATATATTTGGTAAAATGCTATGCCCAAGATTACTATCCGAGTGCCGGCGGTGGGGTGGTTCAAATAGCCTCGGCTATCACCTCATTATTGTCCGGTCGTGATGGTCAAGTGGATTAAGGCGTCTTGTACATACCAGTTGCGCTGCTCCTGGGAGTATGGGTTCGAGTCACTTCTGGGGTGTGAGTTTTCAGTTGCATATTGTCCTGGGGACCATTCAGGCTTGTTCGCATTTGTGTTCCTCACGTGTGCCCCAAAGAATGAGGTGATTTGGTAAAATGCTATGCCCAAGATTACTATCCGAGTGCCGGCGGTGGGGTGGTTCAAATAGCCTCGGCTATCACCTCATTATTGTCCGGTCGTGATGGTCAAGTGGATTAAGGCGTCTTGTACATACCAGTTGCGCTGCTCCTGGGAGTATGGGTTCGAGTCACTTCTGGGGTGTGAGTTTTCAGTTATATATATATATATATATATATATATATATATATATATATATATATATATATATATATATATATATATATATATATATATGTCGTACCTAGTAGCCAGAACGCACTTCTCAGCCTACTATGCAAGGCCCGATTTGCCTAATAAGCCAAGTTTCCCTGAATTAATATATTTTCTCTAATTTTTTTCTTATGAAATGATAAAGCTACCCATTTCATTATGTATGAGTTAAATTTTTTTTTATTGGAGTTAAAATTAACGGAGATATATGACCGAACCTAACCAACCCTACCTAACCTATCTTTATGGGTTAGGTTAGGTTAGGTAGCCGAAAATGTTAGGTTAGGTTAGGTTAGGTAGGTTAGGTAGTCGAAAAACAATTAATTAATGAAAACTTGGCTTATTAGGCAAATCGAGCCTTGCATAGTAGGCTGAGAAGTGCGTTCTGGCTACTAGGTACGACATATATATATATATATATATATATATATATATATATATATATATATATATATATATATATATATATATATATATATATATATATATATATATACATACATACATATAACTAAACTAAACTAACAGTATGGGAGTTAACTAAAGACCCCATTACAAATCCTAACTTAATTTCAATTCCTTCCTTTTACATGTTGGAGAGTAAAGATATTACTATTTTGGCTGTCACCGGATAAATAATGACTCAGTTTTTTTGGCTGCTCTCATCACATTCCCCATTCTTTTTTATCCTAAAATTGCTTTGAGAAAATTGCAGTAATTAACAGCTTGTTTAAATTATTTAAGTTGGCACACATGCTGCCGTTGTTGCTTCTGTTAGATATTGTCAGCATTTCTGGAACTTATTTTTTCAATAAAGATTATTTTTATTAAAATCCATAGTAATGTAAAAAGGAAGACGGAAAAAAAGAGAATTTCTGCCTGCATATAACGCCAAAGGAAGCAGTGCACTGTGGATAAAAAAAGAAACCTGTATATATTAGGCTTCATTGAGACTTTTCAAGTATCTATTGACAAATAAACTCACCCTGTGCATTTTATAAGAACATATATATTAGTCTTGGATAGTGAGTAGAGTTTTCGTGTCTGTATATGAACATTGCTAAATTAAGAGATTTTGTGCGGAGCTACAAAAATAATATCAATACTTAAAAGCGAGCTCGTTTGAAATAGCTGAATTTTATTTAGCCTTGAAAGAAGAAGACTTAGAGGAGAATTTTGATATATTTTCAAGCTTATTAAAAATATTTTGACATGGAAAAATAATTTAAATCAATAATGTCTAATGTAACTGAACAGTTGCTGTTAAATTGTTTTTAATAAGTTTACCGCTCTTAATGTACATTATTAAACTTTCTCATTCATTAGTAAACTTTATTGCTGTTTTCCCCTTCACTATAGAGTTCTTTATGAGAGCACATCCGGTCCAAGCAGACTAATGTGCACGTCTTTCACGGAAACATGGAGCAGTGAAGCGTAGATAATTAACAAGGATAAGAGAGCACTGAATACTAGTTCCTTAATAAAGATAAAGGAACACTCATACTAGTTCCTTAACAAGGATAAGGGAGCACTGAACAGAAGTTCATTAACAAGTATAAGAGAGCACTGAATAGTAGTTCCTTAATAAAGATAATGGAACACTAATAGTAATTCCTAAACAAGGGTAAGGGAGTACTGAACAGTATTTCTTTAATAAGGATCAGGGACCACTGAACAGTAGTTCCTAAACAGGGATAGGGAAACACTGAACAGTGGTGCATTACCGAGGATCAGGCAGCACTGAACAATAGTCTCTCAAACAGACAATGAGTCACAATAACGTAGCAAAAGACATAATGACCCAGCCACACACCAGATGTTGAGAAGACGACGACGTTTCGGTCAGTCGTGGACCATTATCAAGTTGATTGTGAGGGGAGCGAGTTGTTGTTGTTGTTGCTATTTTAGATTTAGCTACTCAGTACAAGATGCCCTGTAGCACGGGCTATGGAGTGGAAGTGACGTTGTTGTTGTTATAGATTCAGCTACTGGGAACAAAAAGTTCCACGTAGCACGGGCTATGGTGAGCCCATAGTGGACTTATCTGGCACAGGAGCGGGGCTGTAACTGATCGTGGAAGTGAGGAAGGCGCGGGCATTAAGTAAGGCAAGACAGAGGTGAGGAGCAGATAAGAGGAAACAATTTTTAAACGAAGATAAGAGCAAGACAAAAGGTAAGAACAAGAAGAAAGGCTACGGATGAGATGGGTGTAATAATGAGTGACAGAAGAATGGGAACGTAAGAATAAGAGAGGATAAAAAGAAAAAAGGGGAATAGGCTTATGTCATCTCACGTTTGTTAGAGAGGTTAGAGCATTTAAGTATGTACTGTGAAAGTTAGGACTAAGGCTCATGTTGGTGGTGTTGTGAATCAGAGCCGGCGTCTGTGATGAGTGGAGGGTGAAAATACTATTTTAGAAGACCAATCAATAGGATGATTAGAGTTCCTAACATGACAGAAAAGAGCATTGTTTACGTTTGCAGACTTAACTTCTTTTATGATCTGATAGACATATGATAGAGCTGAGGCAGATAGACTGGGGAAGCTTTTGTCTGTGGTCTAATTTTCAAAAATACCACTAAGTAGGGAATGGAAGGATATTAAGAAGATCAAAGGAAAAATGCTGCTGAGATCTCACACCCTAATACCCTGCATAGAGCAAATGAGCTTGTTTATGCTTGGGCCACAACTTACAGCTTTCACAGTCTTCCTCTACCTGCACAGAATGAATTACATAGTAGAAATGATGATAGAGCAAGGCTCCTTGACTTCACGATTCATCAAGAGGATGACTGTGCTATGCTTTTTCCTGAATATGAACTAGACTCTGTTCTACATGAAGGCAGAGCTACATCTTCTGGGAAGGATGGATTTACTTACGGCATACTGCGTATGAATTGTACTCACCTAGTTGTGCTTGCGGGGGGTTGAGCCTCTCAACTGTCAATCAACTGGTGTACAGATTCCTGAGCCTTTTGGGCTTTCAAATCTACTTTTGAAACTGTGTATGGAATCAGCCTTCACCACATAACTACTTAATGCATTCCATTTGTTAACTACCGTGACACTGAAAAAAATCTTTCTAATGTCTCTGTGGCTCATCTGGGTACATAGTTTCCACCTTGTTCGTGTTCCACCCGTGCTGAAGAGTTTTTCTTTGTCCACCCTGTCAATTCCCCTGAGACTTTTGAAGGTGGTTATCAGGTCTCCACTTACTCCTCTGTTTTCCAGGGATTTGAGGTTCAGCTCCCTTAGCCTTTCCTCGTAGCTCATACCTCTCAGTTCCAGGACCAGTCTGATTGTATACCTCTGAATCTTCTCTAACTTTGCCTTGTGTTTAACTTGGTACGGACTACAGGCAGAAGCTGCATACTACAGGATTGGTCTTACATAAGTGGTATACAAGATCCTGAGCGATCCTTACACACGTTTCTAAAGGTAGTTCTTATGTTGGCCAGTCTACCATATGTCGCTGATGATATCCTTTTGATGTGAGCCTCTGGGGACAGGTTCGGTGTGAAATCAACCCCCAGATCTTTCTCACTATTTGACTCTTGCAGGATATCACCTCACAGATGGTACATTGTATTCACCCTTCTGTTCCCTTCGCCTAATTTCATTACTTTACACTTTCCTAAGTTGAACTTTAGTAGCCATTTTCTAGACTATTCCACCAATTTGTCCTGGTCGTCCTGTAGTCTCTGTCTATTTTCATCTGTTTTGATTCTTCTCATAATTTTGGCATCATCAGCAAACATTGAGAGGAATGTGTCTATACCCTCTGGAAGGTCGTTTACATATATTAGAAACAGGATGGGTCCAAGTACAGAGACCTATGGAACCCCGTTGGTGACATCTCGCCACTGTGATATCTCCCCCTCAAATTACTCGCTGTTTCTTGTTGCTTAGATACTCCCTTATCCACTGAAGCACCTTGCCTTTTACTCCTGCCTGTTGCTCCAACTTTTCTAACAGCCTTTTGTGAGGTACTGTGTCAAAGGCTTTCTGACAGTCCAAGAAAATGCAGTCTGCCCACCTTTTTCTTTCTTTCTTAATTTTTGCTGATTGTTTATAGAATTCTATTAGACTTATGAGGCACGATTTACCATCTCTGAACCCATGCTGGTGGTGTGTTACAAAGCTATTTCCCTTCAGTAGCTCTACGAACCTTTTCCTCACGATCTTCTCCATCACCTTGCATGATATACAAGTTAGGGACACTGTGCTGTAGTTCAGTACCTCCTACCTGTTACCCTTTTTGCATATTGGGACTACATTAGCTGTCTTCCAGCTTTCCGGTAGGCTTTCCATTTTCAGTGACCACAGAGACCAATACATCATAGAGAGTGGCACACTTAGTACCTCAAAACCTTCTGTCAGTATCCAAGGTGAGATTCTGTCAGGCCCAACAGCCTTTGTGACATTCTGCTCCAATAAATTCCTTTTGACCTCTTCACTGAAAAGGTCAAATTCCTCCAAGGTTGCTTGGTTGGCCTCCCCATTTATTGCAGGGACTTCTTCTTCTTCTATTTTGAAGACCTCCTGGAATCTCTTTTTGAGTTCTTCACACACACCTCCTTGCCGTTCTCTGTGTATCTGTTCTCCCTTTTTCCTTGTTTCATCACTTGTTCCTTCACTGCTGTTTTCCTCCTGATGTGCCTATGGAGCAGTTTTGGTTTGGTCTTAACTTTACTCGCAATGTCATTTTCATACTGTCTCTGCTTCTCTCCTCACTCTGAGGTACTCATTTCTGGCCCTCCGGTATCTCTCCCTGCTCTCCGGTGTTCTGTTGTTCCTGTAGTTACTTCATGTTCTTTTACTCAACTGCTTCACTGCCGCACATTCCTGATTGAACCATGGATTCTTCTGTTACTTTTCATTATTATCTTTTTGGGCTGGGATAACCGGTCTGCAGCTTCCTGGCACTTCTGGGTGGCATAATCCATCATATACTGTACAGTCTTTTTCTGAGTTCTGTTTCCCATGGTATTCCCATCAGGAAGTTCCTCATCTCGTTATATTTTCCGCTTTGGTAATTTAGTCTTTTCCCGTCAAATCCCATCCTTGAATAGGTTATCCCTACCTCTACCAGATACTCAAATGTCAATACACTGTAGTCATTCCTTCCTTCCTATGGGGGCTTCATATTTGACTTCCCGTATTTCTGAATCATTCAAGATGAATATCAGGTCAGCTATAATTATATAATATGAGGTATGTAATTGGGGAGCTTCCAAAGTCGTGGACCAACAGCCTTAATATTTCCATTCTTAAACATAACCAGCAGACTGCTTTTCACCCAATCTCCCTCACTAGTTGTCTCTGAAAGTGCCATGAGAGGAAGGTTCTAAACCAACTGCTTTACAGATTTTTTTATTTATAAAAATAAATACATAATAGTCATAGAACAAAACAGGCAAGTTCCTAATGAAACAAAACATAAAACAATAAGAACACACATAAAAGAGTAACAATACATAAAATGAAACAGGATACACACAACAAGGACACAAATAGTGAAGCACACAATAAATAGCACAAAGAATATACAACCCTGAATCGGGCACGGCACATAAACAAAACATTAAGAGCATTAAATCAAAAACTACATAAACATGAACAAGGGAAGTTCTGTTGACATGCTCAACAGTTGGAGAATATGAAGACGACGTACAGAGATCCACCAAAAGACACACGGGACTCTCAGGGTGGGAGCAGGCTGAACATCCGAAGGCACTATAACCCCAGGAAGAGGGGCTACCACAGCCGGAGACACGTCGGGCGCCACAGGGGGGCCCCCAGGAGCCAACGGGAAGGCCACATCCCCGCCCACCGAATCCTCCTCCACACGAAGCGGTTGAAAATCCTCCTCAAGGAAGAGATTCACAGGGGGCGACGGCAGCCTCAGACCACCCGGCAACCTGATTCCCCAGCAGGCCACAGCGAAAACATGTTCCTGGTTGTCGGGAATAATACACCCAAACACAATATCCGAGGAGCCGGACAGAGGACGGAATGTCCGCCCTCAGGCGCATCTCCAGGGTCCGAATGTTCGTTCGCAAACCCTGAAACTTCCCCGAGGAAAGCTTGTGCAGCCTGACACTGACGACAGCTCCAAACCTCCTGAAGTAACGCTGCAGGAGGTCCTCGGGAAACTCCAAGGGCGTCCCATGAACACTTACGTACGTCAATACACAACTCCAATCGGAAATATCCACAGTGTTGGTACCATCCGGCAGGGGCAAGGATCCCCCCTCGAAGTGCTTGAGAAATGCACGGTACTCCGCGTCCCCACACAAATTTGACAATCACTCGATGAGCTGTAACCAGTTCAGTACTGTAAATCACATCCACGGGGACACGGAGCATGTCACACATTACAAGTTCAACCTCAGGATACCCGGCACGACCAGAAAATTCCAGGCCTACAGAGTGCACATGCACAACAGGGGGAAAAGGTCCTCCCCAACACGGAGCGTCACCGACGAAGCACCACTTGACAGCAAATGCAGGCAGGGCAGGAACATCCACACTCTCTGGCGACCAAAGCGGCAAGTCACCACCAACTGTGGGAGAGGTCAGGCGTCACGTCCTCACTCTACGGTGGCTAGCGGTCCAATGCCATTTTGTAAGTAGTTTAAGTCACCATTATTTTGCTTGCAAGTAGAGTCACATATTCATTTGTTTTTTTTATATAAGATTGAGTAATTGCCAAGTATTGTTTCAGGAAATATTGTTTTATGTTTAAGGTTACAGTAAATTATTTTAATTTTCATGCTTATTGTTTAATCCTGCAACTTTCAAACCACAAAGGTAAAGCAGCATTTGTTTTTTGCTTATTATTTGTTTAATGAGAGTGAGAGCAATATTGCACCAGCTTAGTATAAGCTGCTCTACCGAAACACGTCATATGAACGTGGGGGCCTGTCCAAGAGTCTGTCTCAGGTTATGCTCCTAGCAACCTTTGCTTAATGTTGTGCTCAGTTACACACAGAAATCACAATAGCGTGATGCATCAAATGAACAAATCCACAATTCTCTGATGAGAGTTCGAACCTACGTCTGAGAGCATCCCAGACGCTGTCTTAATCGACTGAGCTATGACATGGTTAAAAGAATTGCAACCAGAAGTTCTACAGAACCTACTTGGATCCTGCAGCCTATCCAAGAAACAAACTAGGATTTTACACAATTCCCCCATGCACTTGAGCTCTGTCTATAGACCGGTCTACCTCTTCGCCCTTCAACACACACAGAAATCACAATAGTGTGATGCATCAAATAAACAAATCCACAAGGCCGTGACTGAAAAATCCTGGTTTGTGTCTTGGAGAGGCTGCAAGATCCAAGTAAGTTCAGTAGAACTTCTGGTTGCAATTCTTTTAACCATGTCGTAGCTCAGTCGATTAAGGCAGCGTCTGGAATGCTCTCGGACGTAGGTTCGAACACTCATCACGGAATTGTGGATTTGCTCATTTGTGCTTAGTAGTTTTGCTTAGCTTCTTTACTTCTTTGGGTTTCAGAACTCATTTTGACATTTCCTTATTGGTGACTAAATCTATTTACATTATAGGTGAAACAATTTGTGATCTGTTTATTAAATTGACTTTTGGTTATGTGATGTTTTTTGCACAAATTAATGATCATAATCGTTAGTCTGATGAACATTTGCTATATCTTATTTACCTATATTAGTTTTTCCCTACAGAAGTAACTCACTCAGACAGATCAATCCCCCACCCCCCACAACAAATATGATATCTTGAATTGTCTTCGAACTATTACGTTCCCCTTTGCAGTACAAAAATAGGAAGTATTGGACAACAGATCCTTTCGCATCCAGGACTGTTGTGCATTTGAGACTCGAACCACCATACCCATCACAGTGTTGACACTCTCCGCACTCTAAAGAATTCATTCAAAATCAGTGAATAATTGCTCAAGTAGGGAGTTTACTATTCATTTCCAGAGCACAAGGAATTGTAACTCTGCAGTTAATTTTCTAGATTCTTGTAGGTCACCTTTTGCCCTTATCCTCATCAATAGTAGAGTATGGGGGTATAGACATCCATACACATTTCTTATATTATAATACCCCGAAAAATTAATTGTTTTGTTTCTCGAAGTCCGAACTAAAGTCCACGACTTAGTTTTATTTCAATTTATCTTATACGTTTCAGTAACTTATCTTGTAAAACTTATTATTGCCTTACAGGATAGTTGCATACATACAATGCTGCCAGCTCTATAACTATTCTCGTGCCTGTTGCCACATCACATTTAGGTCAATTTAATAATCCTCATTTATTGGTTCGCCTACAGGGTACAGTCATATTTCTTCCATTAATTAATTATTTGTCTCTGTTATTTATTTGTCTCTGTTATTTATTTGTCTGTTATTTATTTGTCTCTGTTATTTGTCTCTGTTAATTATTTGTGTCTGTTAATTATTTGTACTAATAATGTTTTGTCTAACCGCCTTCCATTCCGACCCGTAGGAGGAACTTGCCAATTTAATTCGTGCTAATGAGGCCGAACTATTAACATTCACCACAGAGTATCATCTCTCTCCTCACCATGGTGCCACTAAAGCTGAACTACGTAGCATGATTCTTGATTATTTAGCTGACAATGATCTTATCACTTTAGAACAGCTGAAACAACATGAAGGTGCTGATATGTCTGCACTCACCAACATGAAACTGAAGATCGAATTAGACCAACATGAAACTGAAGATCGAATTAGACCGCTGGGAATCCGAGACTGATGTACGAAAAAAGGAAATAATGAGTCAGAACGCTGCACTAGCCCGTGAACGAGAACAAGAACAACTCCAGCTTCAAGAGCAGGAAACGACCCTCCAATGTGAACGTGACAAAGAACAACTCCAGCTCTATGAACAAAACGCTGATATAGAACGTGCACAAGAACAGGAAAATCTCCGACTCCACAAGCAAAAAATTTAACTAGAACGTGACATGAACGAGAGCAAATTCAACTCCAAGAACTAGAGGATGCTATCGCTCACCGCTTAGAACAATAGAAAGCTGCCTCCACGCTCGTGTTCCGATGTCAGTAAATGGGAAGTAGAAAGCAAACCTACCGGCACGTTTCATTCCCGTCAGAGTATTAAAATGATGCAGCCTTTTGTAGAGATCTTGAGGTTAACTTGAGATGATTTCGGGGCTTTTTATTGTCCCCGCGGCCCGGTCCTCGACGAGACCTCCACCCCCCGGGAAGCAGCCCGTGACAGCTGACTAACACCCAGGTACCTATTTTACTGCTAGGTAACAGGGGCATAGGGTGAAAGAAACTCTGCCCATTGTTTCTCGCCGGCGCCCGGGATCGAACCCGTGACCACAAGTCCAGTGTGCTGTCCGCTCGGCCAACCGGCTCCCAAAGATAGGTGGATTCATTTTTTATTTCATTTGAGGGTTTGGCTACTTAACTCAGTTGGCCTCAGAACCAATGGTCTGTACTTCTAAAAGCTCATCTTACTATAAAGCCAATTTGTATACTATATACAAATTCAATAGATCGAATAATAATGACCCAAAATGGATAACATAGGATTTGAGGAACCTCATTGGTAGAAAGAGAGCATGGTGCAAAAGGATAAAGAATGAGGAAGTCAGTTTAGAAAAAGAATTCTACCAACTGGTTAAAAATGTTAAAATAGAGATAAGGTGGGAAAAAGAAAATATGAAGTTCGCATAACAGGCAAAGACAAATCCTAAAGTTTTTTTCAGTTAAATTGAACAAAAATTAGGGAAAGGATAGGCCCATTAAAAATTTAGACAGATCAGATGACTAATAATGACCAAGAGGTGAGTAGTATTTTTAATAAATATTTAATCTCTATATTTACTAAAGAAGAACCTAACATTATGCCTTCAGCCTAACAAGTTTATGTGGGTGAAGAAGGAGACAGATTGGCTAGTTTAGCAGTTACCAGGGAGGATGTTATTAAACAAATAGTGAAAATGATGCCGAACAAATCCCCAGGATCGAAAAAGGTGTTTGTCAGGTTGCTGAAAGAATGCAAAGAGGAACTTTTCGAGGTGTTGTCTACCCTCTACATAAATAAAAATGTATATATTTGTTTGCTCAAAATCGCTGATCTCCGAAATTTCTTCACCGATTGCTTTGAAATTTTCACACAAGGTTCCATTCGCATCCAAGCAGGCTTTTATATACATACTATATAGATGTCACGTCTGTGACGGGAAAAAACATGTTTTTTTTTTAACTGTGTTTTTCATGTGAGAGGTATCTTCGAAACCTCTTTACCGATTGCTTTGAAATTTTGTCACAACTTTGCATTTGGATAGGCGAGTGTTTTTATGTACCTACTATATACATGCTAACCTGTGACAGGAATTTTTTTTTTTTTAAATTGCGCCATCTGTTGGACGGAAGAGCAACACACTCTGTAAGTTCTTCACTGATTTCTTAGAAATTTTGACACAATGTTCCATTGGAATACGAGCATGTTTTTACATACCTACTATATAGACAGATAAAAACTTGTTTTGTTTTTTAAAAACAGCACCAACTGTTGCACGTAAGAGCAACACCCTATTCTAAATATGTTACAATTCCATTTCTATGTTTCCGAATGTATTGATAAATTAAATTTTCATAGATTTCAATTTATTTTAATTTTGATATAAATATTTTGTGTTATATTGCCTTGGATCTGAGCTGTGTTGTTTACCATACTGTTCATTTCCTGGGTATAGTTATTTTTTTTATTTTTTTTCATTGTTTTTCATTACGTTTTTTCTAACTGTTCTTCTTACTTTTCAGTGATGGGAACATCAGATAATTTGATGGTTCTAATTTTCTTATGGGAATATCAGATCATTTGGAAATGCATCGAGCGAAGGAGTAGGGAATGGTGGGAAAGGAAGAGGGAACTGAGTGGGGGATGGTGGGGAGGAGGAGGGGACCAGGTAGGGGGTAATGGTGGGGAGGGCGAGAGGACAGGGGAGCTGGGGATGGTGTTCACAGATATCAATATTGCATTTGATTTGCAATATTTGTTGAATCGGCAATTGAGACCAAGTGCCCTCGACACCATTCATTTCCAACTCTCTCTCTCTCTTGGAAAAATGCCACATATGATCGGGATTCCTCCCTTGTTCCTAACTAATTCTATGGCTGTCTTAAACTTATACATCTGTGCCTCACTCCTAACTCGCCCTACATCTTTTCCACCGGCACTGTTACAAATAATGGGTTTGTTCCCATTTGCAGCCATAATATCATTCATGTTGTTAACAATATCACCAATTCATGCTCCCGGATAGCAAACCCTTAACCTGTTCCCTCTATCTCCGGCACAAAAAGCTGTCCAAATACCTCACATGCGAATCTCCCACAACCAAAATTTGCTTAGGTACTTCCTTTAGTTTGTTAGAACCTTGAGGGACCAGCGCTCCCTTCGTTGATTTGCCTTTTGAGCGAACTGCAGTCTCCCTATAACACTCGTCTTTCAGCAAGGCGAATGAGTTGGAAGTCTTAGGACATCTTTGGGATGCCTTGTCAGGGTCTTCTTAAGATCTCTGTCCTTTGCGACATTCCAAGACGGAGCCTTTATAATATTATTCTTCTCCTCTGTTTCCCCTTGATGCTGTTTCAGCTGTAGAAGCTCATCCAGCAGAGACACTAAAAGTCTGTTTTTAGAGCGCCACATAGCTGCCATCAGTTCACTCACTAAACCTTCCATCATTAGTATCAAGACACAATCGGGACTCCAACTAACACACGCTCTCACTGTGACTGCTTGCGCCTCACTCTGTCATGTTATCCCAAATTCTTCACCTGTCTACAGAATATAATTTAAGCTTTGCCAATCTTTTTTCACATGACAGGTATTAAATTTGTGTGATTAACTTCGAAATCCTACGCTTTAAGCGTTCTAGTGAGTTTATTCTCTTTCTATAGTATGGTGACCAAAACTGAACTGTATAATCTAAATGAGGCCTAACAAGAGCAAGATAAGCTGAAGAACAACATCAAGTGTCTTATTACTAACACTTCGACAAATAAATCCCAGTGTACTATTTGCCTTATTATGAAGATATATGCATTGATTTCTTTGGTTTTAAATTCTTACTAATCATAACTCCCTGATCCCATTCGTAATCCGTCCTTGCATTCTCAACACCATTTAGCTCATATTGTGTAACTCTATCATCAATACCAAGCTTTTAAACCTTATATTGGTCAGCATTAAACTGCATCTGCCAATCTTTTGGCCATTTCAAAACCCTATTCAGATTGTCTTAAAGTGATAGTGATTCACTTTCCGTTTTTTCCACTCGATTTTTTTATCATTGTCAAGTTTGCAAATATTGCTGCTCAAACTTGAATCTAAATCATTTATACATATTGTGAATAGCAGAGGTCCCCAGGGACAGAGTCTTGAGACACCCCACTTACAACATTTTCCCACTCTGACTTAACGCCTTTTATATTAACTCTTTGTTTCCTTTGGTATAGCCATTACCTAATCAAACTTAATATAGCACCCCAAATACTGTGAGTGTCTATCTCTTAAATCTATCTTTCATGTGGTAATTAATCAATAGGTTTGCTAAGATCCAAGTACTCATGATCACAAACCTAACCACTATTAACTCACTCAAATATGCTTGAATAAAATGATAACAAATTTGTTAAACATGAACTGACATTTGTAAAACCATGTTGTGAATCATTTAAATGAAGACGATCGGTATTTGCAATTATCGATTGAAGAAGGTTTCCCACAAGAGACGTTAAGATTATTGGCTGATAGTTTGATGCAAGTGATTTATCACTTTTCTTGAAAATTGGTACCACATTAGCAACCTTCCACGACTCTGGCACTCTGCCTGTCTGCCTACCTGCCACTATCACTTCAAGAAAATCTAAATAGGGTTCTGCCTGCCTACCACGACGTATATGGCAGCTTTCTCAAAACCCAGCTGTGAAATGCATCATGTGTCAACCTAGTGAAAGAGAAAAACATGCACTGCCTTGAACATTATGTTGTAGAATGTCCCATACTGACTGACTTTCGCCCTCGTGGGCTGAGATATGCTGAACTCTGTAAATACTATATGAATACTTTAACACTTGATGATATATTGGACTTGTACCCAAGATTGACTATGTAATACTTTTGTTATACAATGTATTGTACCTATTCAATATGTAATACATCTGTTATGCAATACATGTACCTATAACCTGAGCTTGTAAAAACATTTTTAATCAACTTCAGTCGTAAAGGGTTTAATATCACACAAGTTTCTATAGAAGCTATCTCACCCTGTCAAAGTAGTAGAGGCATAAGTTTATGTATATATATGTGGATATGTTTCGGAATGTGTGTATATCTGTATATATGTGTGTATTTGTATACAGGGTATGTGGAAGCTGGTCAGAATTGTCAGAATTCTCCTTTGTAAACACACATTAACGAAACTTTGTAGAAAGTCACATCGAACACCGTTTATGTAGGACAGACGTAAATCTATGTATTTATGTTTGTAAGTTAGCTTAGCATTTGAAATGCACTACTATCATCATATTTGGTTGATCGTTCAATAAGTCACTGAACTATATTTTTAGCAAATTTCTAACCCTGTTCATGGACACAGAAGAAAATGTATATAGTTAGCATTGCAAATGTGTTGCCACATTTGTGGTAGAAAAAAACTCTACCTGACTCTAATGATTTATTAAGGACTAGCTGTACCATGCCATGCGTTGTTTTGGCTCAGCAATGCGTTGCATAGTGACAGAAACCTTTCTCTGTCCCCATGTCCTCCCCACCATTCCCCCCTCCCCCGTTCCCTTGTCCTCCCAACCATTCCCCACTCCCCCATCCCCTCGTCCTCCCACCATTTCCCCCCTCCCCCGTCCCCTTGCCCTCCCCACCATACCTCACTCCACCATCCCCTCGCCCTCCCCACCATTCCCCACTCCACCATCCCCTCTTCCTCCTCACCATCCCCAGCTCCCCCGTCCTCTCGCCCTCCCCACCATTACCCCCTACCCGGTCCCCTCCTCCTCCCCACCATCCCCCACTCAGTTCCCTCTACCTTTCCCACCATTCCCTACTCCTTCGCTCGATGCATTTCCAAATGATCTGATATTCCCATAAGAAAATTAGAACCATCAAATTATCTGATGTTCCCATCACTGAAAAGTAAGAAGAACAGTTAGGAAAAAACGAAATGAAAAACAATGAAAAAAATAAAAAAAATAACTATACCCACGAAATGAACAGTATGGTAAACAACACAGCTCAGATCCACTGCAATGTAACACAAAATATTTATATCAAAATTAAAATAAATCGAAATCTATGAAAATTTAATTTATCAATACATTCGGAAACATTGAAATGGAATTGTAACATATTTAGAATAGGGTGTTGCTCTTACGTGCAACAGTTGGTGCTGTTTTTTAAAAAAAATAGCAAGTTTGTATCTGTCATAGGTGTGACATCTATATAGTAGGTATGTAAAAACATGCTCGTATTTCAGTGGAACATTGTGTCAAAGTTTCTAAGAAATCAGTGAAGAACTTACAGAGATTACAGTGTGTGTTGCTCTTCCGTCCAACAGATGGCACGGTTAAAAAAAAAAAAAATCCTGTCACAGATTAGGCATGTATTTAGTAGGTATATAAAAACACTCGCCTATTCAAATGCAAAGTTGTGACGAAATTTCAAAGCAATCGATAAAGAGGTTTCGAAGATATCGCTCACATGAAAAACACAGTTAAAAAAAAGCATGTTTTTTTCCCGTCACAGACGTGACATCTATATAGTATGTATATAAAAGCCTGCTTGGATGCGAATGGAACCTTGTGTGAAAATTTCAAAGCAATCGGTGAAGAAATTTCGGAGATCAGCGATTTTGAGCAAACAAATATTTACATTTTTATTTATATAGAGGGTAGACAACACCTCGAAAAGTTCCTCTTTGCATTCTTTCAGCATCCTGACAAACACCTTTTTCGATCCTGGGGATTTGTTCGACTTCATTTTCACTATTTGTTTAATAACATCCTCCCTGGTAACTGCTAACCTAGCCAACCTGTCTCCTTCTTCACCCACATAAACTTGTTAGGCTGAAGGCATAATGTTAGGTTCCTCTTTAGTAAATATAGAGATTAAATGTTTATTAAAAATACTACTCACCTCTTCGTCATTATCAGTCATCTGATCTGTCTAAATTTTTAATGGGCCTATCCTTTCCCTAATTTTTGTTCAATTTAACTGAAAAAAACTTTAGGATTTGTCTTTGCCTGTTATGCGAACTTCATACTTTCTTTTTCCCACCTTATCTCTATTTTAACATTTTTAACCAGTTGGTAGAATTCTTTTTCTAAACTGACTTCCTCATTCTTTATCCTTTTGCACCATGCTCTCTTTCTACCAATGAGGTTCCTCAAATCCTATGTTATCCATTTCGGGTCATTATTATTCGATCTATTGAATTTGTATATAGTATAAAAATTGGCTTTATAGTAAGATGAGATTTTAGAAGTACAGACCATTGGTTCTGAGGCCAACTGAGTTAAGTAGCCAAACCCTCAAATGAAATAAAAAATGAATCCACCTATCTTTGGGAGCCGGTCGGCCGAGCGGACAGCACACTGGACTTGTGGTCACGGGTTCGATCCCGGGCGCCGGCGAGAAACAATGGGCAGAGTTTCTTTCACCCTATGCCCCTGTTACCTAGCAGTAAAATAGATACCTGGGTGTTAGTCAGCTGTCACGGGCGGCATCCTACATTCTAGTTAAGATTCTATTATTTCACTACACCATTAATGAACTGGAGACGAACCACACTGGTTCCTAGATATATATGAACTTCTAGATATTACCCTTCCCCCCCAATGTTTATATTTGAGGCTTTTAACTTTAATCAATAAATAATACAGTCCATTCATTCTCTTTAAGTGATTGTTAACTAATTTTAACATACATCGTGTCACGTGGAGGTGGGCCGGGGCTCTGCTAGCACTCAGCAGCTAGGGGCTCAAATAACCAAATACTCAGCCCCTCCGACTCCCGGGATTCACCAGAGTCCTTTGGTCACACAGAAGAGGACCAACAATGCCTACCTCCGCAGGTCTTTGCTTCCACCACAAAAGGGGGTGCCACTGATTCACCCTGGAAGCCCGTCAGTCAAACACGGGGAAACTGCTGTTAACAGTTCCGGCCTAGACCCGTGGAGGAGTGAAGGAAGACTCAGGCTTACCTTATAACCATAACCTCCCTGAGTCTTGCCTGCCAGACAAAAAGGTTGCAGGAACTCCTTTCCCGCCGGTCTTCTCTATCTTCTTCTTAACAAGGTCGCCAGCTGGGTTATTATATCTGCACCCCAGCAATGCAGTTCAGTGGGTGTATTATATATTGTTTGTAGCCAGAAGATTGCTACTCCCATAGATCTGCTACTAGACTGTCGGCCCAGGGTACTCTCCCAGGAAGGTCTGTGTGGCTTTACCTCTCTCTGGCCACCACGTTACTAGTTGCCACCATTCAGGCACTGATACTGATCGGATGGCTTAGGGTACACTTTTATATAGGTCCGTGCTGTCTTTACCACTCTCCAGGCAATAAGAACTTCTATAGAGAACATAGTGTTCCCTAGGTGGTACTATGATAACCTTCGTGTATGCTCATAGAGAAATATTAAAAATGGAGGCACACTTAAACACAATGATAAAAGTGTGAATTTACTGATGCAAATTACATGATCACACATACAATCACAAGTAATACATGAATATGAAAATAAGGATAATAAGTCTGGAGATCGTCAGCCTCTTCTTCCACGACCTCCAACACTCCTTCAACTGGGCAGAAAGACAGGAGTCCCACACTCTCTCACAGGAGGGCCTCTTCACCACGTCGGCGCCTCTTCTTCACTGTCCTGCCATCCTTACACATTGTCCCCTCTGACAGTCCTGGACACAAGCTGCCTTGCAGCCTATTCTACTACTAAAGCATTAATGTCCTATTGCCACATACATAAGTAAATATTGTGGCCTAACTAGCCTACTCGCACAAGGGGTAATGGGAGGGAAAAAAGATCTACCTTACATTCCTGGCTCACGACGCCTGTCCCTCGATGATGTGAGGTTCCCACGCTTCCTGAGTCGATCCTTGACGATCCAGAAACGTTCCACAGGTCCTCAGGTGTCGTGGAGCCTTCGCGTCGTCGCCGTTCCAATCCCTGAGATTCAGCTACCACAATCCTGGTTCATCGATGGGCGCTGAGCTAATCACTATTTTCCCACACTCGCCCCTTCCACAAGGCGTTGCTCCTTGTCCTAGGAACGGTGTCGTCCTTCCAAAACCCTCAGTGGATGTGACCCGGTCACAGCTAGGCTTGCCCGCCACACCTTTCCAGGCCCTCAACGTCCAGCGTCGCCGCCCAGCGTCGTCGCCGAATATTTTCCTAGTTTGGCACTCTTTTGCTCAATAAACTTGGTTCCTTTTTGCTTCCCAGAAGCGCGGGGTCTCCAATATGTGAGATGGGCTGCGATAGCCAGCTCTAATCCACTAAGAAAGGCTTGTAGAGCCTCAAATCCTTGAGAGCAGACTGAGGTGCGTCCTCTCGCCTTCACGGTCAGGTCAACTCTGACGTTGGCGCCGCCCGGGACACTCGGTGACGTCATGGCGGGCCCTGATTGGTCGCCCGCGACCTAAGTCGGCCAATCCGCGATCGGCTAGTGTCCCTTCCAAAACGTCATATCTGCAGTAGGGGATACTCTTTCATTTTATATCAGGGCACCAATTTCCCCTTGCTTACAACTTATAATGTAACGTTCTCCCTTAACTGGCAGCCGGTCTGGTCGCCACATATATCAATAGACTCCCTAAACCTCAGAGAATCAGTAGGGAGAGCTGATATGACTCTTTAAGCCGGCAAACGAAAGAAATAGGAGAGGGCACCGTAATAATAGGCACTGGTTCTACAGTGTCAGTCCTATTATCACTTTTATTTGTTTTCCCTCTTTTCTCAAAAGTGGGTGGTCCTTCGATTATATTAATTTCATAATTAAGTAATTCCATATATGAGTCAAAGCCCCAGATACCCAACAGACGAGGTCAATCACTTTGTAACCACACTAGAAACGACATGGGCTAGAATCAAGAAGGGGCTTGCATCCTAAGAGCTTCACATGTCCCTTCAACAGCAGGCTATATTTGAGTGAAAAACTATCTGTGAACTCTGTGATGAACCTTTCAATGGGGATGATGTAATCAAAGTCAGACATCACAAACACACAATAAAATTTCACAATTATAAAGCAGCCTACTGTGATAGATGTAATTTGCAGTGTATAAATTCATACAAGTTCCTGTACACTTTTTCCCACAACGCTTCCTATGATTTAGAAGTAATCCTAAACGAGATGAAAGAGAGATCAGGGATGGAAATAGATATATTAGCTAGGGATGAATTTAAGTTTATGAAAGTCAATGTGAACAACTTACGATTTTTGGACAGTTTAGCCCTTCTCAATGGATCACTAGGATTGCGAAAGACCATATGATGCGTGATGCGTTGCTAGAGCAAGGCTTGGAGAATATCTCATGCAACTGCTCAAACAGCTATTGGGTGTTGTGTGATACATTGCAGGTTAGTCCTGAGGTTGCGAGGTATACAGATGAACTCCCCCTTGTTCTTTCCCATACTTGCATTACCGAGGAACACATTTTTCTCTACAGTAAGAATATTCTTACAGAAGAAAGACGCGGCTTGCCTAAAAAAACACTACATTAATTGCTTCTCATCTCCCTCAGAAAGATTACCTGGTTAGTCTGGACTTGTTACAGTTGCTCATGCGTATTGGATTAGAAGTATCTAAAGTTCACGACATCTACGAATTTGAGCAGGAGACCTACCTTAAAGACTTCATTGAAATCAATGTTCGTGAAAGTGCCAAGACGAAATGAGCGATTAAAAAAAAAGGCTTTCAAACTCTATATATGGGAAGAGTCTCACGGATATTTCTAAATATGGGAACAAACACTGTCGGGTCATGGATCGAAGATATTTCCTGAAAAACGCTCGAAGCCCTTTCTTCAAGCGGAGCCTTTTGCTGAGGTAGGATCGTGTGATATGCACTATCAAGCAGAAGTTTCTCCTAGTCAACACTCCTATTTATCTGTGTTATCATATACTTCAAATCGCTAAGAGGCATCTCTATGAGTTCTGGTATGATGTGGTAAAACCTGCATATGGGATTGACACACGCACACATACACACACACTACGTGCTCACCATAGCCCGTGCTACTTGGAACTTTTTGTTCCAAGAAGTGAATCTTTAACAACAACAAAATGCAAATGGGAATAAAGATAGTCTGTTATATACAGACACAGACTCTTTCATCTTTAAACTCGACTACCAGGATGTGTTTGAAGAGTTGAATAAGTCTCCTCTCTTTGACTCTATGGATTTTAGTAACTTTCTTGGCAGACATCCATCCTACTCGAAAGCACCTGAAGGTGAACTAGGATTGCTCAAGTCAGAAATAGGGTCTAAGATTATTAACTAATTAATTGCTCTCAGACCTAAAACATATTCTTTCACCACTCAAGATGGTGTACACACTTGTAAGGGTAAACCATACCACCTACAAGAGAGTCTCTCGCATGACTCGTTTCATCACACTCTTGAAACAAACACTTCAATCAGGTTTTTCTCTAGATCTATACATAATGAACAAGGAAAGATCTGCATATGTCGCAGTATATGCAGAGGTTTGTCGGCTTTTGACGATAAACGCTACATTCTAAGTCCCACATTCTCTAGCGTATGACCATCCAGATATCCCCAATAACAATGATGATGAGATGGATGTAGAAGTGTGCGAGGAAGGGTTTGGGGGGATAGAAGAAGTATTTATGGAGAAGGAGGATGAAGTGGTAGAAGTGGAACAGCCACAGAGACTCTACCCCGTTCTCCACCCCTGGAGCAAACGAGACGCTTCAGCTCAAAAACTATTCAACCCTCACTAGATTTACGTTAAGTTTATTCAGTATTAAGATAGATAAATAGTTGGATAACACACACACACACACACACACACACACACACACACACACAAGTGTGTGTGTGTGTGGAAGTGTACTCACCTAGTTGTGTTTGTGGGGGTTGAGCTCTGGCTCTTTGGTCCCGTCTCTCAACCGTCAATCAACAGGTGTACAGATTCCTGAGCCTATCGGGCACTGTCATATCTACATTTGAAACTGTGTAAGGAGTCAGCCTCCACCACATCACCCCCTAATGCATTCCATTTGTCAACCACTCTGACACTAAAAAAGTTCTTTCTAATATCTCTGTGGCTCATTTGGGCACTCAGTTTCCACCTGTGTCCCCTTGTGCGTGTTCCCCTTGTGTTAAATAGACTGTCTTTATCTACCCTATCAATTCCCTTCAGAATCTTGAATGTGGTGATCATGTCCCCCCTAACTCTTCTGTCTTCCAGCGAAGTGAGGTTTAATTCCCGTAGTCTCTCCTCGTAGCTCATACCTCTCAGCTCGGGTACTAGTCTGGTGGCAAACCTTTGAACCTTTTCCAGTTTAGTCTTATCCTTGACTAGATATGGACTCCATGCTGGGGCTGCATACTCCAGGATTGGCCTGACATATGTGGTATACAAAGTTCTGAATGATTCTTTACACAAGTTTCTGAATGCCGTTCGTATGCTGGCCAGCCTGGCATATGCCGCTGATGTTATCCGCTTGATATGTGCTGCAGGAGACAGGTCTGGCGTGATATCAACCCCCAAGTCTTTTTCCTACTCTGACTCCTGAAGAATTTCCTCTCCCAGATGATACCTTGTATCTGGCCTCCTGCTCCCTACACCTATCTTCATTACATTACATTTGGTTGGGTTAAACTCTAACAACCATTTGTTCGACCATTCCTTCAGCTTGTCTAGGTCTTCTTGAAGCCTCAAACAGTCCTCTTCTGTTTTAATCCTTCTCATAATTTTAGCATCGTCGGCAAACATTGAGAGAAATGAATCGATACCCTCCAGGAGATCATTTACATATATCAGAAACAAGATAGGACCGAGTACAGAGCCCTGTGGGACTCCACTGGTGACTTCACGCCAATCGGAGGTCTCACCCCTCACCGTAACTCTCTGCTTCCTATTGCTTAGATACTCCCTTATCCACTGGAGCACCTTACCAGCTACACCTGCCTGTCTCTCCAGCTTATGTACCAGCCTCTTATGCGGTACTGTGTCAAAGGCTTTCCGACAATCCAAGAAAATGCAGTCCGCCCAGCCCTCTCTTTCTTGCTTAATCTGTGTCACCTGATCGTAGAATTCTATCAAGCCTGTAAGGCAAGATTTACCCTCCCTGAACCCATGTTGGCGATTTGTCACGAAGTCCCTTCTCTCCAGATGTGTTACCAGTTTTTTCTCAAGATCTTCTCCATCACCTTGCATGGTATACAAGTCAAGGACACTGGCCTGGACACTTCAGTGCCTCTTGTCTGTCGCCCTTTTTGTATATTGGGACCACATTCGCCGTCTTCCATATTTCTGGTAGGTCTCCCGTCTCTAGTGACTTACTATACACTATGGAGAGTGGCAAACAAAGTGCCTCTGCACACTCTTTCAGTACCCATGGTGAGATCCCATCTGGACCAACAGCCTTTCTAACATCCAGATCCAGCAGGTGTCTCTTGACCTCCTCTCTCGTAATTTCGAACTCCTCCAAGGCCGCCTGGTTTACCTCCCTTTCTCCTAGCACAGTGACCTCACCCTGTTCTATTGTGAAGACCTCCTGGAACCTCTTGTTGAGTTCCTCACACACCTCTCTGTCATTCTCTGTTTACCTGTCCTCGCCTGTTCGAAGTTTCAATACCTGTTCTTTCACTGTTGTTTTCCTTCTGATGTGACTGTGGAGTAGCTTTGCTTCGGTCTTGGCTTTGTTTGTTATATCATTTTCAAAATTTTTCTCTGCTTCTCTTCTCACCCTGACGTACTCATTCCTGGTTCTCTGGTATCTCTCTCTACTTTGTGGTGTTCTGTTATTCCGGAAGTTCCTCCACGCCTTTTTGTTCAGTTTCTTCGCTTCCATACATGCCCTATTATACCATGGATTCTTCTGTTGCTTCCCGGATTTTTCCCTTTGGGCCGGGATGAACCTGTTTACTGCCTCCTGACACTTTTGGGTAACATAGTCCATCATACCCTGTACAGACTTGTCTCTGAGATCTGTGTCCCAAGGTATTTCACTTAGGAAACTTCTCATCTGTTCATAATTCCCCTTTCGGTATGCCAGCCTTTTGATTCCTAGTTCTTTTTGGGGGGAGATAAGTCCTAGCTCTACCAGGTACTCAAAGTTCAATACACTGTGGTCACTCATTCCCAAGGGCGCTTCCATCTTAACTTCCCTTATATCCCATTCATTTAGGGTAAATATCAAATCAAGCATTGCTGGTTCATCTTCTCCTCTCATTCTTGTTGGTTCTTTGGTGTGCTGGCTTAGAAAGTTTCTTGTTGCCACGTTCAGCAGCTTAGCTCTCCATGTTTCTGGCTTTCCATGCAGGTCTCTGTTCTTCCAATCTATTTTCTCATGGTTGAAGTCTCCCATAATTAGTAGTCCAGATCCGTTCCTGCTAGCAACAGAAGCTGCTCTTTCTATTATGTTAATGGTGGCCATGTTGTTTCTATCATATTCCTGTCTAGGTCTTCTGTCATTTGGTGGTGGATTATTTATGACTACGACTATAATTTTTTTCCCTCCATTTGTTACAGTACCTGCTATGTAGTCACTGAAACCTTCACAGCCCTGAATATCCATCTCCTCAAAATCCCAGCCTTTTCTTACCAGCAGAGCTACACCACCGCCACCTCTTCCTTCCCTCTCTTTCCTCATAACATAATAGTCCTGTGGGAATACTGCATTTGTTATCGTTTTCGTGATCTTTGTTTCTGTGAGGGCTATTATGTCTGGGTTTTCCTCTAGTACCAGTTCTCCAAGCTCATTTGCTTTATTTGTAATTCCATCTATGTTAGTGTACATCGCTTTGAGGCTCACTTTCTTCTGTCCCTTCTCAAATCGCCTCCTTGGTGAGTGTTCTGCTGGTGGGGGAGGCTGTTCCATGGGTGTGAGGACCTGTGTGGTGGATAACAGGGTCTCAGAGGATACTGGGATGAGGGGCGGGGGATCCAGTGAAGGGACAGGGAGGGTATGGGGTGAAAGGGGAGGGAGGACGGGAAGGAAAGTGGGGGAGGGAGGACTCGGGAGGAGGGGAGGGGTAGAAGGGTGGGGATTGGGTGTGGGGGGAGGGAGATTTGGCTGAACATTTGAGTGGGGGCAGGGGGGGTTTGGGGTAGGGGGGTTTTCTATGCAGAGGACGGAGGCGGGGTTGTCCTCCCTTCTGGTGTTACTGGGTAGCTGGTTGTGGGTTCCCCCCTCGCCTCTGGGGGTGTTGTGTTGGGAGCTGTGACTTCCTGGTTTTCCCCTCTCGCCCTGCGCCTCTTCCTTGCTTCTGCCGCCACGGCTCTCTCCTCCCTTGTCATGTCTCTCTGGAGGAATACATTTTTGAATTTTCCCACGTTTTTCAGGGAGCTCTTCCTTGATAGGATCTTCTCCTCTGTGTTCTCGTTTGCAAACACTATCTTTATCATTCGGTCTCGGTCTTTGTTGTACCAGCCTAGCCTGAACACCTTCTCAATGCTATGCTCAGCCCCTTCCATGTCTAGTGCCTTTAGTACTTCATTCACTGCTGCTTTGTCCTTGTCATTCCACTCTGTCCTATTAGATCCTTCCTGCTCTTTAATACCCACAGCAACCACTGATCTGTTCCTTTCCAGCAGTTGGCTAGTGGAGCGTGCCGCCTCCTGTGAGGTGGCTGCTTTCATGGCCACCTCCATCACTGCAGTCATTACTTCAGAGTTATTTTTTTTAGTATTTCCGCAAATGTTTCTTTTCTTGTGGCATTCTCATCCAAAAAACGATTACCACCTTCTCCCTAGATGGTTTTCTGATTCTCAGCCTCGATACCATTCTCTTTGAGGGCTCTAATCTCCTCCTTTGCTGCTGTCAGCTCTCTTTTCAGGTTGCTTATTTCGTTTTTCATTTCCTGCATCATTTCTTGCATCTCACTCATGATGTTCTCCAGAAACTGGGCGAACATTTCCTTCATCTCGTCACCTTGGCTCTTTCCTGTTCCCCTGGTACCTCTGGCTGCCATGCTTGACCCTGTTGGGATGGGGGAGGGAGAGAGAGAGAGAGAGAGAGGAAGAGAGAGAGAAAGAGAGAGAGAGAGAGAGAAAGGGAGTGATAAAGGGAGAGATAAATTATCCGACCCTTCCACTGAAGTGAGAAGAAAGTAGAAGGGGAGGGGGGGGGTAGGAGATGGAGAGAGAGGCGGGAGGGAGAGAGGGAGAGAGAGGAGAGGGAGAGAGATGGAGAGGAAGAGAGTGGGTGAGGGAGAGAGCGGGTGAGGGAGAGAGGGGGGGAGGTGTGTGTGTGTGTGTGTATGTGCGTGTGTGTGTGTGTGTGTGTGTACTCACCTAATTGTACTCACCTAATTGTGCTTGCAGGGGTTGAGCTTTGGCTCTTTGGTCCCGCCTCTCAACTGTCAATCAACTGGTGTACAGATTCCTGAGCCTACTGGGCTCTATTATATCTACATTTGAAACTGTGTATGGAGTCAGCCTCCACCACATCACTTCCTAGTGCATTCCATTTATTAACTACTCTGACACTGAAAAAATTCTTTCTAACGTCTCTGTGGCTCATCTGGGTACTAAGTTTCCACCTGTGTCCCCTTGTTCGTGTCCCACCCGTGCTGAAGAGTTTGTCTTTGTCCACCCTGTCAATTCCCCTGAGAATTTTGTAGGTGGTTATCATGTCTCCCCTTACTCTTCTGTTTTCCAGGGATGTGAGGTTCAGCTCCTTTAGCCTTTCCTCGTAGCTCAATCCTCTCAGTTCCGGGACGAGCCTGGTGGCATACCGCTGAATCTTCTCTAACTTTGTCTTGTGTTTAACTAGGTATGGACTCCAGGCTGGAGCTGCATACTCCAGGATTGGTCTTACATAAGTGGTATACAGGGTTCTGAAAGATTCCTTACACAAGTTTCTGAAGGCAGTTCTTATGTTGGCCAGTCTAGCATATGCCGCTGATGATATTCTTTTGATGTGGGCCTCTGGGGACAGGTTCGGTGTGATATCAACCCCCAGATCCTTCTCTCTATTTGATTCTTGCAGGATTTCCCCTCCCAGATGATACCTTGTGTTCAGCCTCCTGCTCCCTTCGCCTAATTTCATCACCTTACACTTTCCAGAGTTGAACTTCAGCAGCCATTTTCTAGACCATTCCTCCAGTTTATCCAGGTCATCCTGTAGTCTCTGTCTATCTTCATCCGTCTTGATTCTTCTCATAATTTTTGCATCATCAGCAAACATCAAGAGGAATGAGTCTATACCCTCTGGAAGATCGTTCACATATATTTGAAACAGGATGGGTCCAAGTACTGAGCCCTGTGGGACTCCGCTGGTGACATCTCGCCACTCTGATGTCTTCCCCCTCACCGTTACTCGCTGTTTCCTGTTGCTTAAGTACTCCCTTATCCAATGGAGCACCTTCCCTTTTACTCCTGCCTGTTGCTCCAACTTTTTTAACAGCCTTTTATGGGGTACTGTGTCAAAGGCTTTTTGGCAATCCAGGAAAATGCAGTCGGCCCACCCTTCTCTTTCCTGCCTAATTTTCGTTGCCTGATCATAAAATTCTATTAAACCTGTGAGGCACGATTTACTATCTCTGAACCCATGTTGGTGGTGCGTTACAAAGTTATTTCCCTCCAGATGCTCTACGAGCCTTTTCCTCACGATCTTCTCCAGCACCTTGCATGGTATACAAGTTAAGGAAACTGGCCTGTAATTCAGGGCCTCTTGCTCTCACCCTTTTTGTATATTGGGACCACGTTAGCTGTCTTCCAACTTTCTGGTAAGTCTCCTGTTTCCAGTGACCTGTTATACACCATAGAGAGTGGCACACTTAGTGCTTCTGCACCTTCCTTTAGTATCCATGGTGAGATTCTATCAGGCCCAACAGCCTTTGTCACATCTAGCTCCAGCAGACACCTTTTGACCTCATCACTGGTGAGGTCAAATTCCTCCAAGGTTGCTTGGTTTGCCGCCTCCTCATTTAGTGCAGGGGCTTCTCCTTGTTCTATTGTGAAGACCTCCTGGAATCTCTTGTTGAGTTCTTCACACACCTCCTTGTCATTCTCTGTGTATCTGTTCTCCCCTTTCCGCAGCTTCATCACTTGTTCCTTCACTGCTGTTTTCCTCCTGATATGGCTGTGGAGCAGCTTTAGTTGGGTCTTGGCTTTACTTGCGATGTCATTTTCAAACTGTCTCTCTGCTTCCCTCCTCACTCTGATGTACTCATTTCTGGCCCTCTGGTATCTCTCCCTGCTCTCTGGTGTTCTGTTATTTCTGTAGTTTCTCCATGTTCTTTTACTCAGTTGTTTCGCTACCTTACATTCCTGGTTGAACCATGGGTTTTTCTGTTGTTTTTCGTTTTTCCCCTTTTGGACGGGGATAAACCTGTCTGCAGATTCCTGGCACTTTTGGGTGACAATATCCATCATGACCTGCACATTCTTGTCTCTAAGTTCTGTTTCCCATGGTATTCCCCTGAGGAAGTTCCTCATCTCATCATATTTTCCTCTTCGGTAATTCAGTCTTTTCCCCTCCACTCCCATCCTTGGATAGGTTATCCCTACCTCCACCAAGTACTCAAAGGTCAGTACACTGTGGTCACTCATTCCTATGGGGGCTTCAACTTTGAATTCCCTTATTTCTGACTCATTCAGGGTGAATATTAAGTCGAGTCTAGCTGGTTCATCATTGCCTCTCATTCTTGTGGGTTCCTTGACATGCTGGCTCAGAAAATTCCTTGTTGCCACTTCCAAGAGTTTAGCTCGCCACGTATCTGCACCACCATGTGGGTCCCCATTCTCCCAGTCTATCTTTCCATGGTTGAAATCACCCATGATTAAGAGTCTTGAGCCATTCCTGCAGGCAACTGAAGCTGCTCTCTCTATTATATTAATGGTTGCCATGTTGTTCCTATCAAACTCCTGTCTAGGTGTTCTGTCATTTAGGGGAGGGTTGTAAATGACTGTCACTATTATCTTAGGTCCACCCATTGTTATAGTTCCTGTTATGTAATCTCTGAATCCGTCACAGCCCGGAATTTCCATCTCATCAAAACTCCAGTCCTGGAGTCAAAACTCCAAAACTCCTGTGTGTGTGTGTGTGTGTGTGTGTGTGTATGTGTGTGTGTGTGTGTGTGTGTGTGTGTGTGTGTGTGTGTGTGTGTGTGTGTGTGTGTGTGTGTGTGTGTGTGTGTGTGTGTGTGTGTGTGTGTGTGTGTGTGTGTGTGTGTGTGTGTGTGTGTGTGTGTGTGTGTGTGTGTGTGTGTGTGTGTGTGTGTGTGTGTGTGTGTGTGTGTGTGTGTGTGTGTGTGTGTGTGTATGTGTGTGTGTGTGGGCAGAGAGGGAGGGGGAAGGAAAGAGAGGGAGGGAGAGGGGGAGAGAGAGAGAGAGAGAGAGAGAGAGAGAGAGAGAGAGAGAGAGAGAGAGAGAGAGAGAGAGAGAGAGAGAGAGAGAGAGAGAGAGAGAGAGAGAGAGAGAGAGAGAGAGAGAGAGAGAGAGAGAGAGAGAGAGAGAGAGAGAGAGAGAGAGAGAGAGAGAGAGAGAGAGAGAGAGAGAGAGAGAGAGAGCAGGAGAGAGATAGTGGGAGTGGGAGAGAGGGAGAGTGGGGAGGGGAAGAGTGTGTGTATGGGCGATGCGGGGGACTGGGGGTGGGGGGGGGGCGGAGATGGCGACTAGGTCAGGTCAGGTCAGATGGTGGGGTCAAGAGGGGGGGGGGGGATAGTAAGGTCCTGATCCCAGGTGTTAATGCCTTTTCCCCCTGACTGAACAATTGTGTGTGTGTGTGTGTGTGTGTGTGTGTGTGTGTGTGTGTGTGTGTGTGTGTGTGTGTGTGTGTGTGTGTGTGTGTGTGTGTGTGTGTGTGTGTGTGTGTGTGTGTGTGTGTGTGTGTGTGTGTGTGTGTGTGTACTCACCTATTTGTGCTTGCAGGATCGACCATTGACTCTTGGATCCCGCCTGTGCACGTGTGTGTGTGTGTGTGTCTGTTTTAGCGTGTGCACACTTGTGTGCGTGTATACATACGTGGGCGGGCGTGCTTGTATGTGTCAAGATATCCCTTATGCGTTACCTCTGCCCAAATGAGCCACTCTGAGATTTTTAAATATATATGATATCCTGAACAAGAATTTGATAATATTTTACCTCAATCTGTACACCTGATTAATTGACCAGAGAGGGGGTACATACCAGTCTCCTCCCGCTCACACAAACAGATGAGTAAGGACGATGTATGATGACGATGGTTATCCGTCGTTGTCTCCCACTAGGTGATTCACTAAGTGCTGGTAGATTGATGAGGTCGGTTCTTCTCTGTCTACACAAAGCTCTGGAGTCAGTCACTGTATCGTTATGTGACAGTTCACTAATTCACTGTACCACTGATCACAGTCACCACTCAACAGCACAATCAGGTAGTTCCACGGCGGGGCGTCCCACCCGGTCAGGTCACACACTTACATGCACCGGTGATGCCCTAGCTCCACTTTGGTTTCTTCACCAAATCTTCGCACTATCGCTAGCGATATGACTATGCTATGTTGCACCCTGCTAGCTACACACTGCGAGAGGCCAAATACTATGATCTAGCCTCTATACTCCTTCAATGTCCCGAGAAATTGACGAATTTCCGCGGACCTCACTAATCGTGTGTCTCTCCTACCGTCTCCCGTGTGTGTGTGTTATCACACACCCACACACCCAAGTGTGTGTGGGTGTGGGTGTGTGTGTGTGTGTTTAGGAAGTGATGTGGTGGAGGCTGATTCCATACACAGTTTCAAGTGTAGATATGATAGAGCCCAATAGGCCCAGGAATCTGTACACCTGTTGATTGACGGTTGAGAGGCGGGACCAAAGAGCCAGAGCTCAACCCCCGCAAACACAACTAGGTGACTACACACACACACACACACACACACACACACATACACACACACACACACACACACACATACATACACACACACATACACACACACATATGACTAGAACTGTATACTAAAACGAATAGGATGTTTATTATTATTAATATTTTTGAATTGTGTTAACTGTAAGAACTATGATTATTTAAAAAATGCCGCTTTACATATATTTATGTGAATAAACACCTGTAAATGACTAATCTTTGTATTATTAATGTAATGTAACCTACACAATTTCCTTTTTTTGTAGTCTTAACGTAGCATCTATCATGGACAGTTCCTATGATATAATCCATGAGGAACATCTAGATATATTCCGAGAACCATCTCGGGTAATTATAGCTGGGTATTCAAACAGCGGAAAATCGTTTTTGTGCAGTAAACTTGTAAGGAAGTACCAACACAATTTCTCCTCAGTAATTGTATGCGAAGGGGGGTACTCTGAATTGCTGTCAGACCCACAAATTAAAAGGAAGCTGATCGAACATTCAACCATTATTGATCCTTTGGAGGAGCGAGTGGATAAGGACTCACATATCTTTGTAATCTATGATGATATTTTTACAGAGTCTGCGAATTCAAAAATAGTATCTGACGTCTTTACTAGAGGTCGACATTTCATGATTTCCGTCACATTAATTACTCAAAATATATTTTTTAGTAGTAAATATTCGAGGAATATTAGTTTAAATGATTCTAATTTCATATTAGGTAAATCAGGAAACTTCTCACAAATTGAAACACTAGGACGACAAATATTTGGCAAACAGGATTTAAATAAATTTGTGGAGTTATATAAGAAAGTTATTAGCAAAGCTTATGGGCATTTGACAGTAGATCTAGGCTCAAACACACCCTCTAGTATAACATTTGTGGGAATATCATTCACGAACCGCCCTATAAGATAGTTTGGCAATGGTGAGCAAGAAAGATGTATACAAACGAGTATATAACGACCACTCATATACCGGGAGGTTTGGAGGCGTTCAGAGGTTGTATAATGCAGCCAAATTAATTAACTCTAGTATAACTCTATCCGATGTAAATGATTATCTGAAAACCTGAGTCCTATACACTGCATTATTTACAACCACGTAAATTCCCACGGCGATGGGAATTAAGTCCTGAACCATGCTTGTTTCAAGCTATAGACCTGGCTGAGATGAGTTTATTGGACAAACATTATGGCGGGGTGAAATACTTACTCGTATGTGTAGATATATTCTCCAGGTTCGCCCAAGTAGTACCCTTACGCGGCAAGGATGGGAAAAGTACGAGTAAAGCTCTGGCTTTAATTCTAGATTCACCTCATTCTCAGGGGGTGCGAAAAATTATTTCTGATTGAGGCGGGGAATTTTATACCGCTGTTAAGAAAGTGTTGGCATGAAAGAGAGTTAAGTTATATAGTGTATTTTCTCAGGAGACAAAGGCTTCCATTGCTGAGAGGTTCATTCGTACTTTAAAAATCAAACTTTACAAGTTTATGACGGCGCACAATTCCTTAAAATACATGCAGGCTCTACCAGATCTCGTGAAAACGTATAATTTAACCCCTCACAGAAGATTGAAGGGGAAGACCTCCGAGGGGGGGTACATGCTCTATCTACACCTAGCTAGCATGCCGAACAATTTGATTTAATATATAAAAGCCAGAGCAAATCAAAGAGATCTATCATTCCTCGATTGACCGTCGGTGATTCAGTACGTCTCACACGATCTGATCGCATTTCCAAGTTTAACAAAGGGGGTTTAAGCAGCAGAAGACACGAGAGATATTTAGAGTTACATGTATTGATCGGAGACAACACATCCCTTCATACTTCCTGAAAAATTGGAATGGGGAGGAAATTATGGTGGCATCTATAAGCAAGAATTAACACCCGCACACATTCCTCAAACCTTTAATATTGAAATGGTATTGAGGCAACGCAGAGTTTCTGGTAAACTTCAGTATAAAGTCAGATACGCTGGATATGATCAGTCATTCGATCAATGGATCGATGCTGGAAACATTATATTTATAATGAAGAAGCCCTCAGTTTATAAATACAAGGAATTGATTCAGCTACTATCAAAACTTCAGTACTCCTCGAGAAAACACTTGTGTGAAAAATTTAACAACAAGGAACAACATATATTTTGTTTATCAGAAATTTTTAATAACTTTAAAAAAAAATTACCCTGTGCCTGACAAGGAAATTAAAAGTTGAAAAAATATAAATTGCTTATTCGCTCACTAACCTGTAAGAAGCCTTCTGTAACAACTAAGACACAGATATTAACCAGTAAACGAGGGGGCAGTATTTTATCCATTATCCTGCCAATAGCGGTTAGTTTAATTACACAGGTGTTTAGTAAGAAAAAAATGAGAGTATTATCTCATTCCGTGTATAATAATTGATAACCAGAGAGCTGCACTCAGTCCTGCTCACCCAACTGTGAAACCTGCTTATCATCAAACTGTGAAAACTGCTCCTCAGTTGCATACAAACCCTTCCATAACAGATTTGAAATTAAAAATAAAAGACCATGCATATGCGAAATCCTTGTTAAATCATTATGATGCTAGTAGAATCATTTGTTGGGATCTGAATGGGAATTTATTGGCTCCCGTATCTGGCATTTATTTAATAAACGACATTATACATAAAATGACTGTACTTAAACCTGCTTTTTTTACCTGATAAATTACATGTTGTTCAACTGTTTTTCACGATAGCTTCTACACCATGAGATTTATTCTACAATACTACGGCAAGCAGTCAAATGTATGACACTCCTTCAGTTAAGAGAAAGGCAACTGCGAAGGTTGATTCCCACAATAAAAGGAATGCTTCCTGGATTGTATATTAACAGGTGAGTGTGTATATATATGTGTATGTAATGTGTAAGTAGCTTTACTCGGTAAAAAGCAATCTAAGAAGATAGAGCGATGGACACTCATGAGATATACGCCACCAGTGTATCAGATACGCATTTTTTCCCAATTAACAGTCCTGCATCTTTCCAAAGTCGATTGTTTAATCAGCTAGAATTAAATCCAAGGAGGTCTTATGAAATGTGTCTACAAAAATTACTCATCCCCACATCCCATTATGTTATTAAGCGTAATAATCCCTAGGCCTATATACGTGTCGGGGTTACGTATGCGAAAGAGCGTGTGAAAAGATATTTGTATTGAAAGTATTTATTGTCATCTGATGTTTTAGTTGGAACTATAAACAAAATTAATAACATGATTAATACATAAATAGCCACCACATTTTCAAAAGTTAAACTAAGTTTTTTAGGAAAGGCATTTAAACAATTTTCACCTAAATACGAACACATTTTATTAAGTATGATTCTTCCTCCAATCTAAAGAAGTTCACTGCTGTGACTATTAAGAAGAATATTAGCTCAGCAACGGAGCATAGAAACGTCAGAAGAGTTACATTATCATTTGGCGCAGCTCTTGGGAAAGTGCTAGACGTAGTTCCAGAAAGAGAATATGACATATTCGCAAAACGGCGGTATGCCTCGAGTGTAGTTGACACATGCCTATTCCCGCCAATGCCTAGAGGAGGAGTTGATATTCTATGCGTTTATTGCGATAAGATCTCTTCTACTAGATATGGGAATCAGTCTGTAAATATTTTGGATGTAATCTCCCTAAATGGAAGAGATAACCGCAAACATAAAAAAACTATATGTGCAACTTAACACGAATATGATAAACGGTGTCAGCCTCACTATTAGGGATCATGATGGTAACACAATGCATTTTGATGAACGTGCATGTACCATAGCAGTCTTGCATGTATGTCTTGCAGCAGGAGGTTTATAACACCAACACATTTCCCCCACTCCACTTTCGACTGAAACAAGCGGAGAAATGCATGTCAACTTTATTCCCCCCACCCCTCTCTGTTGAGGAACTATTCATTCTGCTAACCCCTCTTAGAGGAGCGGGGAACGATGATATACGGATTTTCAACAGCAGTAGGCGTTATACGCGTGAAGGGGGAAATATTATCCTTTTTAAGAGGGATAACGCGTCGAGCGGCCCCCTTTATAATGAGGACGCTGGCTCCAGCTGCCTCAACTTGGGGCAAAACGTACTAGACGACATTAATAAATGACAAACAAACTTTCAAACAGTCACTTAAGAAACGCGGAGTTGAATCATTGAAAGGAGTGGGGAAGCAAATGATTGGGGGAAGAGTGCAGAAGAATAAAACAAGAAAACAAAAAACAAACAAAAATAGTAAACATCCAACGTTTTACTAAAGCGAAATATAATGATGTGTTGTCATAAAATTCTTCTCACTCAGCTAGTGTTGTCTGAAGAGTGAACATGGCTGGATATAACGCTCTGGGCCTCCAGGTCTCATTAGAACACTATACCACCGCTGTTAGTGAAGCCTTTCCTAAAATATTTTCCCCCTGATTGGTAGAATCAACAATTGCAAGCAGACAAACGGTGGATGTATTACCTGTGAATTCTGGGGTCAATAATATGTTTACAGACACCTATCTGGAATTTATCATAAAGGGGGTGAATGGTCAGCTGGTAGATTTATCATCTATTGTTTTGGAGTTGTCTATTGATCTAACTGAAGAAGATGGAATAACACATTTAGGAGATATTATAAACATTTCGTTAGAGAATGGATGGTCGCAAACACTATTCAAATCTGCAGTTGTTCATTTAAGCGAAACAGTAGTTAAAACCTGCTCATTATTCTCATTCTAGTCATACGTTAAGCTGTTATCTACGCTTTCATGGTGTAAGGCTATGTGCTATGATAAACTGTCTCAGTTTTTTAATCGTGTTGATCCTGGCAAAATTGAAGCGGGGTATTTCACTAATGCTTTGGTTGGAGAGAAACAGCGGATGGCTGATATTAAAACAAGTGGCGTAAATACTTGCTTGAAACTAATGTTGGATGTTACATCAATAAGTGAATACGTTTTGGATAATGTAGACATTCGAGTGCGTCTTGAACTACAACCCAATAAATGGCTTGTACTCAGTGATAATGAACAAGCTAATTTTAAATATAACATCAAGTCTACACGTCTTTGGGTGGATCGGGTATTGCCTTACCCTGAAGGATTAATAGGCATTAATAAAGCCATGTTGCAGAACAGCTCTCCTATTACGAATACTTTTAATAAAACTTTATATAAAACATGTATATTGGGTACGGGTCAATGCTCGATAACATTGGACCAACCATGGAGAACAGTGATACCAGAACATTTATATATGATAATCCGTGATATGGAGGCTGTGTCTGGAGCGTATAATCGCACCCCGCTTTATTTGGAAAACTGCACACTTAGTAAGATATTAATATCGCAGAAAAGCACTAATATTGTCAATATTGGGTGTGACTTCCCTCATAACTGTGCCAAGTTGTATTACACAGCATTACAAGCCTTAGGTTTCGATGAAGACAATATATTGTTTTATGATACATATGTGAATTGTAGGACTATAGTATACTTTAATTTACAACCTGAGGATATAGATGACAACATCCCCGTATGAAAAGAGCAGAAATCTATGGATTGCTTTGGAATTTAAACGCGGTGTAGATAGAAATAAAGTCATTCTACTTTAAGGATCTATCTACAACTGGAGTGATCAACATTAATGCAGACCGACGAGTTACTTGCGATACACGAGGATTCACTTTGATGAGGCGTTTAGATATGGTCGATTTCGGAAGAACGATGAAGAAGTAGTGAAATTCGCCAATGCTCGGATGAAAATTCCGCTGTATAGCAGTCTGCTTAAACGATTTTGATAATTGTGAAATGCTGTGTGACGAAATCGACTAGGATATTAATACGGTGAGTAATACTTATGATAAGAATGAATGAATGAAAGAATGAATGAAGGCTGCACATAATAATGACTGTATTTATTTATAACATTAACAACAACAACGACAAAAAAACTCATAACCTTTTTTCATTCTACAGATTGGTTGACTTGGATGGCGAGAAGGTTCAATGAGAGGCTGATGAAACTATGTTGGTCGAGATGATGGCCTCTCTACCTACTTGCAAAGCTGAACAAAGAACTATTATTATTATTATTATTATTATTATTATTATTATTTTTATTATTATTATTATTATTATTATTATTATTATTATTATTATTATTATTATTATTATTATTATTATTAATATTATTATTTTTATTATTATTATTATTATTATTATTATTATTATTAATATTATTATTATTATTATTATTATTATTATTATTATTATTATTATTATTATTATTATTATTATTACTAGTACTACTAGCAGTACCCGGCCACGTGTTGCTGTGGCTCAGCAACGCATGTGCGTTGCTGAGCCACAGCAACCTTCCCTGTCCCCCAGTCTTCCCCATCCTTCCCTCCTCACCCGTCTCCTCGGCCTCCCAACCATTCACCACTTCACTGTCCCCTCGTCTTCGCCACCATTCCCCACTCCACCATCCCCTCTTCCTTCCCACCATGCCCCATTCCCCTGTCCCTTGGTCCTCCCCACCGTTCTCCATTCCCCCATCCCCTCGTCCCCACCATCCCAATCTCCCCCGTCCCCTCGTCCTTCCTCACCATTACCCCCTCCCTTGTCCCCTTGTCCTCCCCACCATCTCTCACTTCCGTCCCCTCGCCATCCTCACCATTCACCACTCCCTCCTCCGATGCTTTCCCAAATGGTCTGATGCTCCCATCAAGAACAAAAAAATAAATTGGGAACATCGAGTGATCTGATGTTCCCATCACTGAAATATAAGAAAAACGAAATTAAAAAATGAAATTAAAATATGAACAAATAAAAAATAAACTATACTCATGAAATGAACGGTATTGTAAACAACACAGCTCAATTCCAATGTAATTCACGCAAAATAATTAAATCAAAATGAAAATAAATAAAATTCTATGAAAATTCTATTTATCAATGCAATCAGAAACACTGAAATGGAATTGTAACATATTTACATATGAGATGAAGACATTGATGTGAAGAAAACAAACCATCCATCGATCTAAGCATCAATGCATCCATCCTTATGCCTGGTATATCTAAGTTAATTGTCACGAGTAGCGGTAGCGAGCGAAGGTTGTAACGATCCATGCATCCAGACATCCATCTATCCTTATGTCAGCCAAATCTTAAGTTAATTGACACGAGTAGCGAAGGTAGTATCAGACATCAGTTTGTAATGAGATGAAGAAAACAAACTATCCATTGATCCATGCATCCAACAATCCATGCATCCATCTATCCTTATGCCTGATATATCTAAGTTAATTGACACGAATGGCGGTAGAGAGCAAAGGACGTAACGATCCATCCATCCATCCATCTATCCTTATGTCAGCCAAATCTTAAGTTAATTGACAGGAGTTGCGAAGGTAGTATCAGACATCGCTCTGTAATGAGACGAAGAAAACAAACTATCCATCGATCCATGCATCCATCCATACATGCATCCATGCATCCATCTATCCTTATGCCTGCTATATCTAAGTTAATTGTTACGAGTGGCAGTAGAGAGGGAAGGTCGTAACGATCCATGCATCCAGTCATCCAGACAACCATCCATCCTTATGACAGCTAATTCTAAGTTATTTGATACGAGTAGCGAAGGTCATATCAGACGTTACTTTGTAATGATGTGAAGAAAACCATCTATCCAACGATCCATGCCATCCATGCATGCATGCATCCATCCATCCATCTATCCTTATGTCTACTGATTCTTAAGTTAATTGACACAAGTAGCTGCAGAGATGAAGACATTCGTGTTAACATGGCCTGTCCCCAACGAGCGAGCTTGCAGCATTGCTGTCACTTAGTCTGTCAGACGAGCAAGCAAGCGCGCTCGTGCGTGACGGAGACATACATTATGTGGTGAATGCAATTTTCGAAAGCTTGGACCTACAAAGTGAAGGAGAGAATAGCTGTTTACCTAAACTACTTGTTTTATTCAGAAATAGTGAAGAACCAGCGCGCGGGTGCGCGTGTTACCGTCAACCGTATCCATTTCCGGCCTACCTCCCAGCTCCTCTGTCCAAGCGGGCGCGTCGCTCAGACAGTGAGCAACTGCCATCTTGTGGTTTTTGGGTGCAGGCAATGTACAGTGGAAAATGTTCAGTATGTTTTTGACTTTTGTGCGAGTAACACATTACGGCTCCGCTCCGCTACGCTTATTTATTACTTATTATTCTATTTATTACTTCCCTATTTATTACTGATTATTCCTGTATTCTATAGTGCTCACCTCCTAATGTTCATTCCCTATTTATTCCTGTATTCTATATTGCTATCCTCCTAATGCCGATGCTGCTGCTTCCCTATATATTCCTTATTCTTGCTGTATTCTGTAGTGCTCTCCTCCTATTGCTGCTGCTGCTTCCCTATTTATCCCTTATTGCTCTCCTCCTAATCCATATCACATCTTTCTTCTTTCCACTCTCAGAAGCGCGTCCGCTCCTAATCTCTTTCCCCCTCACTGTCAAAAAAGTTGGGGGCGGAGCCTAAAATCTTTATGACCCTTTCACCCACTCACCACCATCTTCAGACTTCATCCTCCTCCCACTTCTCCATCCACCAATCTCGTCCTCTCATTGACTAAAGAAAATGGGTCTTTTCCTAAATTTCAACAGAAAACGTCAAATTTCGTCTAATAAAAAAAAAAACCTTACTACGTTCTCGCGAGCTTCTCACAACAATACACACCTCAGGGACGGGGACGGGCTACGTCGTAAAACTCCCTACTAGTGCAAGTTTTTAGTGGTAGAAAAAGAAACATTGGCGCTAGTGTTAGCCTGTCAAATATTTGAGATATATTTCACGGTAAATATAGTGGAAGTGTATATGAACCATCTGGTGAATTCATTCATCTGATGAAATAACACTAGTGTTCATTCATCAGATGAATAATGAAAGCAGTTGGACCTGACAATGTATCACCGTGAATACCAAAAGAGGCAGCGCAAACCCTCAGCATGCCTCTAGCAAGGATCTATTATGAGTCACTTACGAAGGGAGAGTTGCCCAGTTGCTGGAAGAAGGCAAATGAGGTACCAATTTTCAAGAAAAAAGATAGGGAAGAGGCACTTAACTACCGACCAGTATCACTGACAAGTATCATCTGTAAAATACATGAAAGAATAATCAGGTTACGACTGGTCACACATTTAGAGAAAACTTGGTATGTAAACAAACAACAACATGGGTTCTGAGAAGGGAAATCATGCCTAACAAACTTTCTGAAATTTTATGATGAAATATCATAAATAATAAGACAGGATAGGGAATGATAGGCTAACTGCTTATTTCCGAACTTCCAAAAAGCCTCTGAAACAGTGCCGCACAGGAGACTGCTATTCAAACTTGAGAGGCAGGTGGAAGTAAGAAGAAAAGCTCTAGATTGGGTAAGGAAATATTTAACAGGCAGGAGCCAGAGAGTAACAGTCATAGGGAAGAAGTCAGGTTGGCGAACCTTAACGAGTGAAGTACCTCAAGAATCGGGGCTGGGACCAGTTCAATTTCTAATACAGTATACGTAAACGACATGTCTTCAGGAGTCCAGTACTATATGCCCATGTTAGCAGATGACGCGGAATTAATAAGACGAAATGAGACGAGTTATGATCGATGAGGATTGTATGATATTCCAACATGAACAAGCTGCAGAGATATGGCAACTGCTATGGGAGTGAGCTAGTGATCAGTGATCACAAGCTAGTGTGCTAGTAACAGTGATCACAAAGTAATCAGATTTAGCATAGAATGGAATAGACCTGTAGGAGAAAATTCTGTTAAAGTGCCAGATTTTCGAAAAGCTGATTTAATAGCCTAAGAAATTTTTTGGGTCAAATAGATTGGAAAGTCTTGGGTATGGGGTGTGGGCCGGTCTTGGAGCGAGACATGAACCCAGCGATAGGTGACGTAAAAGGGAATTTCGATGTGGATTTAATAAATAACTTATTTAAGAATATTCTAAACAATGCACAAGAACGTAGTATACCATACAAATTGAATAGATGGAATACTAATGACCCAAAGTGGATAACAAATAATTTAAAGAACCTTATAGGTAAAAAGAGAGCTTGGTACAAAAGGATTAAGAATGGGGAAGTCAGTTTAGAACAGGAATTCATGCAACTGGTTAGAAATATTAAAAAAGAGATTAGGAAAGCAAAAAGAAACTATGAAGTTCGCAGAGCAGAGCAAGCAAAGTCAAATCCTAAAGGGTTTTTTCAGTTATATCGAGCTAAGAATAGGGAAAGAATAGGTCCATTAAAATCTTAGACAGGTCAAATAACGGATATTGACAAGGAGGTGAGTAGTATTTTTAACAAATATTTTATATCTGTATTTACTAAAGAAGAACTTAACAATATGCCTTCAGCCGAACAAGCCTATGTGGGTGGGGATGAGGACAGGTTGAATAGTTTAGCAGTTACCAGGGAGGATGTAATTAAACAATTAGAAAAACTAAAACCAAACAAATCCCCAGGGCCGGATGAAGTGTTTGCCAGGGTGCTTAAAGAATGCAAAGAGGAGCTTTCCGAGCCACTGTCTACCATATTTAATAAATCAGTAGAGTCAGGCAGAGTGCCAGAGTCATGGAAGGTAGCTAATGTGGTACCAATTTTTAAGAAAGGAGATAGATCACTTGCGTCAAACTATCGGCCAATTAGCCTAACGTGTATTGTGGGAAAGTTACTTAAATCAATAATTGCTAATACAATTCCTCTCCATATTGATAAACATAAATTAATAAATGAGTCGCAACATGGTTTTACAAATGGCCGTTCATGTTTAACAAATTTGCTAACTTTTTATTCCAGCATAGTTGAGGCAGTTGATAGTGGTAAGGATTGTGATGTTGTGTACCTTGACTTTAGCAAAGCTTTTGATACAGTGCCACATGAAAGACTAATTAAAAAAATAGAAGCTCATGGTATTGGGGGTGCTATATTAACTTGGATTAGGGCATGGCTATTCCAAAGGAAACAGAGAGTTAGTATAAATGGGGTTATGTCAGAGTGGGATAATGTTGTTAGTGGAGTACCTCAGGGCTCTGTCCTGGGACCTCTGTTGTTTATAATATATATAAATGATTTAGATTCAGGTTTGAGTAGCAACATTTGCAAATTTGCTGATGATACGAAAATCGGTAGGGAAATTAATTCGGAAGAGGACTCACTATCACTTCAAGTTGATCTAGATAGGGTTTTGAAATGGTCAAAGGATTGGCAAATGCAGTTTAATGCTGTTAAATGTAAAGTTCTGAGGCTAGGTAATGATGATAGAGTTACAAGATACGAGCTAGATGGTGTAAAAAAAAGAGAAAGAGATGCAGATTGGAACGGGAACGTCGTTCCCTATATAGGCGAAGAAAACGAATCGCGGAACAACTTGAGAGTCGCACCCTATCTCAAGAACGGCGAAGAAGGTTAGGTAGAAAAATAGAAACAATTGAACTCAAGCTACAAGAATCATACAAAACCCAGGAGAGGCAAAGAGAGCAAAAGGCCATCAGTGAAATAGAGAGAAATCCGAAATATTTTTTCTCCTATGCAAAATCAAGATCAAAAACCACATCTAGTATCGGGCCCCTGCGAGAGATGGAACTTTCACCGATTACAACAAAGAAATGAGCGAGTTACTGAGGAAGCAGTACGACTCTGTTTTCAGCGAGCCATTAAATGCACTAAAGATTGATAACCCAAATGAATTTTTCATGGATATGATACCAACATCAAATCATATATCAGACGTCGCCCTATCCCCACTAGATTTTGAAAAAGCCATAAACAGTATGCCTCGTATCCTGGTGGAAAGGGCCTCGTAGCCTGGTGGAAGGGCCTCGTAGCCTGGTAGATAGCACGCAGGACTCGTAATTCTGTGGCGCAGGTTCGATTCCCGCACGATGCAGAAACAAATGGGCAAAGTTTCTTTCACCCTGAATGCCCCTGTTACCTAGCAGTAAATAGGTACCTGGGAGTTAGTCAGCTGTCACAGGCTGCTTCCTGGGGGTTGAGGCCTGGTCGAGGACCGGGCCGCGGGGACACTAAAAAAAAAGCCCCGAAATCATCTCAAGATGCCTATGCACTCTGCACCAGGCCCGGATTCTTGGAACTCCATATTCATCAAGAACTGTAAAAAACCACTATCGCAGGCCCTTCACATTCTGTGGAGACAAAGCCTAGATACTGGCATTATCCCTGACATACTATAAACAGCAGAGATAGAACCACTCCATAAAGGAGGAAATAAGACAGAGGCAAAAAATTACAGACCCATAGCACTAACATCGCACATCATAAAAATTTTTGAGAGAGTGCTAAGAAGTATGATCACAAAATACATGGAATCACAGCATCTCCATAACCCCGGACAACATGGTTTCAGAACAGGGCGCTCTTGCCTGTCGCAGTTGCTGGACCACTATGATATTGCATTAGATGCTATGGAAGACAAACAAAACGCCGATGTAATTTACACAGATTTCGCAAAAGCTTTTGATAAATGTGACCATGGTGTTATTGCACATAAAATGCGTTCAAAAGGAATTACCGGGAAAATAGGCAGATTGATCTACAATTTCCTGACTAACAGAACCCAATGTGTAATAGTCAACAAAATAAAATCCAGCCCATCAACCGTGAAGAGCTCAGTTCCCCAGGGTACTGTGCTTGCTCCAGTACTTTTTCTCATCCTCATATTGGACATAGACCAGAACACAACCTATAGCACTGTGTCATCCTTTGCAGATGACACTAGGATTTTCATGAGAGTTGGCAAACATAGAGGACACGGCAAACCTCCAATCAGATGTAGATCAGGTCTTTCTATGGGCTACAGAAAATAATATGGTGTTTAACGAGGATAAGTTCCAGCTCATGCGCTACGGAAAAATTTAAAATATAAAAACAGAAACCACGTACAAAACTCAGGCAAATCATAACATAGAACGAAAGGCAATGTAAACGATCTGGGTGTACTCATGTCGGAAGACCTTACCTTTAAAGAACACAATAAAGTAGCCGTCACAACTGCAAGAAAAATGACAGGTTGGATAACAAGAACTTTTCACACTAGAGATGCTATACCGATGATGATACTTTTCAAACCGCTTGTGCTCTCTAGAGTGGAGTACTGCTGCACAATGACAGCCCCTTTCAAAGCTAGAAAAATTGCTGACCTGGAGAGCGTGCAGAAATCCTTTACTACTAGAATCCACTCAGTAAAACATCTAAATTACTGGGACCGACTAAAGAGCCTAAATCTGTACTCCCTTGAGCGCAGGCGGGAGAGATACATAATAATTGACACGTGGAAAATAATTGAGGGGCTGGTCCCAAACCTGCACACAGAAATAACATCACATGAGACCAGAAGACATGGCAGGATGTGCAGAATACCCCTGTTGAAAAGCAGAGGTGCAAAAAGGAACTCTGAGAGAGAACTCCATCAACATCAGAGGCCCGACACTGTTCAACACGCTTCCACTACACATAAGGGGCATAACTGGCCGACCCCTCACAGTGTTCAAGAGAGAACTGGATAAGCACCTCCAAAGGATACCTGATCAACAAGGCTGGGACTCATACGTCAGGCTGCGAGCAGCCGCGTCTAACAGCCTGGTTGATCAGTCCAGCAACCAGGAGGCCTGGTCGACGACCGGGCCGCGGGGACACTAAGCCCCGGAAGCACCTCAAGGTAACCTCAAGGTAAGGTGTTGAGATTGCGAAAGGGATCTGGGAGTTATGATTAGTAAGAATTTAAAACAAAAGGATCAATGCATGAATGTTAACATAAGAACATACGAACAAAGGTAACTGCAGAAGGCCTATTGGCCCATACGAGGCAGCTCCTATTCTATAACCACCCAATCCCACTCATATACTTGTCCAACCCGTGCTTGAAACAATCGAGGGACCCCACCTCCACAATGTTACGCGGCAATTGGTTCCACAAATCAACAACCCTGTTACTGAACCAGTATTTACCCAAGTCTTTCCTAAATCTAAACTTATCCAATTTATATCCATTGTTTCGTGTTCTGTCCTGTGTTGATACTTTTAATACCCTATTAATATCCCCCCGGTTATGTCCATTCATCCACTTGTAAACCTCTATCATGTCACCCCTAACTCTTCGCCTTTCCAGTGAATGCAACTTAAGCTTTGTTAATCTTTCTTCATATGAAAGATTTCTAATTTGGGGAATTAACTTAGTCATCCTACGCTGGACACGTTCAAGTGAATTTATATCCATTCTATAATATGGCGACCAAAACTGAACTGCATAATCTAAATGGGGCCTAACTAGAGCAAGATATAGCTTGAGAACCACACCAGGTGTCTTGTTACTAACGCTGCGATTAATAAATCCAAGTGTCCGATTTGCCTTATTACGAACATTTATGCATTGATCCTTTTGTTTTAAATTCTTACTAATCATAACTCCCAGATCCCTTTCGCAATCCGACTTCGCAATCACAACACCATCTAGCTCGTATCTTGTAACTCTATCATCATTACCTAACCTCAGAACTTTACATTTATCAGCATTAAACTGCATCTGCCAATCCTTTGACCATTTCAAAACCCTATCTAGATCAACTTGAAGTGATAGTGAGTCCTCCTCCGAATTAATTTCCCTACCGATTTTCGTATCATCGGCAAATTTGCAAATGTTGCTACTCAAACCTGAATCTAAATCATTTATATATATTATAAACAACAGAGGTCCCAGGACAGAGCCTTGAGGCACACCACTTACAACATTTTCCCACTCTGACTTGATTCCATTTATACTAACTCTCTGTTTCCTTTGGTATAGCCATGCCCTAATCCAGCTTAATATAGCACCCCCAATACCATGAGACTCTATTTTTTTAATCAGTCTTTCATGTGGCACTGTATCAAAAGCTTTGCTAAAGTCAAGGTATACAACATCGCAATCCTTACCACTATCAACTGCCTCAACAATGCTAGAATAAAAAGATAACAAATTTGTTAAACATGAACGGCCATTTATAAAACCATGTTGCGACTCAATTATTAATTTATGTTTTTCAAGATGAAGACGAATTTTATTTGCTATTATAGATTCGAGTAACTTTCCCACAATAGACGTTAGGCTAATTGGTCGATAGTTAGACGCAAGTGATCTATCTCCTTTCTTAAAAACTGGTATCACATTAGCAACTTTCCAAAACTCTGGCACTCTGCCTGACTCTATTGATTTATTAAATATGGTTGACAGTGGGTCACAAAGCTCCTCTTTGCATTCTTTAAGCACCCTAGCAAACACTTCATCCGGCCCTGGGGATTTGTTTGGTTTGAGTTTTACTATTTGTTTAAGAACATCCTCCCTGGTAACTGCTAAACTCGTCAACCTGTCCTCGTCCCCACCCACATAGACTTGTTCGGCTGAAGGCATATTGTTAAGTTCCTCTTTAGTAAATACAGATACAAAATATTTATTAAAAATACTACTCATCTCTTCATCACTATCTGTTATTTGACCTGTCTCAGTTTTTAATGGACCTATCCTTTCCCTAGTTTTAGTACGATATAACTGAAAAAACCCTTTAGGATTTGTCTTTGCTTGCCCTGCTATGCGAACTTCATAGTTTCTTTTTGCTTTCCTTATCTCTTTTTTAACATTTCTAACCAGTTGTACGAATTCCTGTTCTAAAGTGACCTCCCCATTTTTAATCCTTTTGTACCAAGCTCTCTTTTAAGAACATAAGAACATAAGAACAAAGGTAACTGCAGAAGGCCTATTGGCCCATACGAGGCAGCTCCTATTCTATAACCACCCAATCCCACTCATATACTTGTCCAACCCGTGCTTGAAACAATCGAGGGACCCCACCTCCACAATGTTACGCGGCAATTGGTTCCACAAATCAACAACCCTGTTACTGAACCAGTATTTACCCAAGTCTTTCCTAAATCTAAACTTATCCAATTTATATCCATTGTTTCGTGTTCTGTCCTGTGTTGATACTTTTAATACCCTATTAATATCCCCCCGGTTATGTCCATTCATCCACTTGTAAACCTCTATCATGTCACCCCTAACTCTTCGCCTTTCCAGTGAATGCAACTTAAGCTTTGTTAATCTTTCTTCATATGAAAGATTTCTAATTTGGGGAATTAACTTAGTCATCCTACGCTGGACACGTTCAAGTGAATTTATATCCATTCTATAATATGGCGACCAAAACTGAACTGCATAATCTAAATGGGGCCTAACTAGAGCAAGATATAGCTTGAGAACCACACCAGGTGTCTTGTTACTAACGCTGCGATTAATAAATCCAAGTGTCCGATTTGCCTTATTACGAACATTTATGCATTGATCCTTTTGTTTTAAATTCTTACTAATCATAACTCCCAGATCCCTTTCGCAATCCGACTTCGCAATCACAACACCATCTAGCTCGTATCTTGTAACTCTATCATCATTACCTAACCTCAGAACTTTACATTTATCAGCATTAAACTGCATCTGCCAATCCTTTGACCATTTCAAAACCCTATCTAGATCAACTTGAAGTGATAGTGAGTCCTCCTCCGAATTAATTTCCCTACCGATTTTCGTATCATCGGCAAATTTGCAAATGTTGCTACTCAAACCTGAATCTAAATCATTTATATATATTATAAACAACAGAGGTCCCAGGACAGAGCCTTGAGGCACTCCACTTACAACATTTTCCCACTCTGACTTGATTCCATTTATACTAACTCTCTGTTTCCTTTGGTATAGCCATGCCCTAATCCAGCTTAATATAGCACCCCCAATACCATGAGACTCTATTTTTTTAATCAGTCTTACATGTGGCACTGTATCAAAAGCTTTGCTAAAGTCAAGGTATACAACATCGCAATCCTTACCACTATCAACTGCCTCAACAATGCTAGAATAAAAAGATAACAAATTTGTTAAACATGAACGGCCATTTATAAAACCATGTTGCGACTCAATTATTAATTTATGTTTTTCAAGATGAAGACGAATTTTATTTGCTATTATAGATTCGAGTAACTTTCCCACAATAGACGTTAGGCTAATTGGTCGATAGTTAGACGCAAGTGATCTATCTCCTTTCTTAAAAACTGGTATCACATTAGCAACTTTCCAAAACTCTGGCACTCTGCCTGACTCTATTGATTTATTAAATATGGTTGACAGTGGGTCACAAAGCTCCTCTTTGCATTCTTTAAGCACCCTAGCAAACACTTCATCCGGCCCTGGGGATTTGTTTGGTTTGAGTTTTACTATTTGTTTAAGAACATCCTCCCTGGTAACTGCTAAACTCGTCAACCTGTCCTCGTCCCCACCCACATAGACTTGTTCGGCTGAAGGCATATTGTTAAGTTCCTCTTTAGTAAATACAGATACAAAATATTTATTAAAAATACTACTCATCTCTTCATCTCTATCTGTTATTTGACCTGTCTCAGTTTTTAATGGACCTATCCTTTCCCTAGTCTTAGTACGATATAACTGAAAAAACCCTTTAGGATTTGTCTTTGCTTGCCCTGCTATGCGAACTTCATAGTTTCTTTTTGCTTTCCTTATCTCTTTTTTAACATTTCTAACTAGTTGTACGAATTCCTGTTCTAAAGTGACCTCCCCATTTTTAATCCTTTTGTACCAAGCTCTCTTTTTACCTATAAGGTTCTTCAAATTCTTTGTTATCTACTTTGGGTCATTAGTATACGATCTATTCAATTTGTATGGTATACTACGTTCCTGTGCTTTGTTTACAATATTCTTAAATAAGTTATATATTGAATCCACATCGAAATCCCCATTTAAGTCACCTATCGCTGGGTTCATGTCTCGCTCCAAGACCGGCCCACACCCCATACCCAAGCCTTTCCAATCAATTTGACCCAAAAAATTTCTTAGGCTATTAAAATCAGCTTTTCGAAGATCTGGCACTTTAACAGAATTTTCTCCTACTGGTCTATTCCATTCTATGCTAAATCTGATTTCTTTGTGATCACTGCTCCCTAGCTCACTCCCTATTTCGATGTCATTAATTTGCGTTTCCCTGTTAGTTAACACTAAATCTAAAATATTATTTTCCCGTGTTGGTTCCTTAATGTGTTGCGTAAGAAAGCAATCGTCAATTAATTCTAGAAAATCTTCTGCTTCACTATTCCCTGTTTTGTTCAACCAGTTTATTCCGCTAAAATTAAAGTCACCCATGACATAAATACTGTTAGATCTAGATGCTCTAGATATTTCATCCCATAGATGCTTTGCTTCCATTCTGTCTAAATTTGGTGGCCTATATATTACTCCTATTATAATATTATTAGCTTTTTCGTTTAATTCAATCCAAATAGTTTCTGTGTGTGGCTCTGTTTTGATTCCCTCTTTGAGACTACATTTCAAATTGTCCCTAACATATATGGCTACTCCACCTCCTCGTCTAATATATCTATCTGTGTGAAATAGTTTAAATCCATATATTTGATATTCAGCTAATAGTTCTCTATTTTCTACATTCATCCACGTTTCGGTAAGTGCAATAATATCTATTTTTTCTGTGCAGACAAGAGCATTTAATTCGTTAATTTTATTTCTTAGACTTCTACTGTTAGTGTAATATACCCTAAGTGAATTGTTATTTTGCGGACCTTCTCTTTCCCTGATCGTTTTGCCAATTCCTTTCTCCCACAAACACATACTTTTATTACCTCCTTCCTCCAAATCAATTCCCATACCTCTATCTACTAACAGTTTAAACCCAAACAAACACCTCTAACCACTTCTTAAACACCTCTAACCACTTCGTAATAAGGCGAATAGGACACTGGGATTTATTAATCGAAGCGTTAGTAACAAGACTCCTGGTGTTGTTCTTAAGCTATATCTTGCTCTGGTTAGGCCCCATTGAGATTATGCAGTTCAGTTTTGGTCGCTGTATTATAGAATGGATATAAATTCACCTGAAAGTGTCCAACGTAGGATGACTAAGTTAATTCCCCAAATTAGAAATCTTTCATATGAAGAAAGATTAACAAAGCTTAAGTTGCATTCACTGGAAAGGCGAAGAGTTAGGGATGACATGATAGAGGTATACAAGTGGATGAATGGACATAACAGGGGAGATATTAATAGGGTATTAAAAAATATCAACACAAGACAGAACACGAAACAATGGGTATAAATTGGATAAGTTTAGATTTAGGAAAGACTTGGGTAAATACTGGTTCAGTAACAGGGTTGTTGATTTGTGGAACCAATTGCCGCGTAACGTGGTGGAGGTGGGGTCCCTCGATTGTTTCAAGCGCGGGTTGGACAAGTGTATGAGTGGGATTGGGTGGTTATAGAAGGAGCTGCCTCGTATGGGCCAATAGCCCTTCTATTGAACCACACCAGGAGTCTTGTTACTAACGATTTCTAATCCACATTTCAATGTGGATTTAAAATATTACATATTTCAAATTATTCTAAGCAAAGCACAGGAACGTAGTATACTATAAAAATTGAATATATCGAAAAATAATGACCTGAAATGGATAAAAAGGATTGCCTTGATAATAACAGAGGATTGCCTCCTCTGTTGTTCAAAGAGGAGGCAAAGCAATGAGGAGCATTGAAGCGCAGGTCCCTCAAACTGCTCGAAAGGAAAAGGGAGAATCGAAGCGAATTTTGGTTGTGGGAGATTCCCAGGTGAGGTATTTAGACAGTACGTTTTGTGCCAGAGAGAAGGGGGGAACAGATTAAGGGTTTGCTATCCGGGAGCTGGAATTGGTGATATTGTTGGAAACATGAAAGATATTATGACATAAGAACATAACATAAGAACATAAGAACAAAGGTAACTGCAGAAGGCCTATTGGCCCATTCGAGGCAGCTCCTATTCTATAACCACCCAATCCCACTCATATACTTGTCCAATCCGCGCTTGAAACAATCGAGGGACCCCACCTCCACCACGTTACGCGGCAATTGGTTCCACAAATCAACAACCCTGTTACTGAACCAGTATTTACCCAAGTCTTTCCTAAATCTAAACTTATCCAATTTATACCCATTGTTTCGTGTTCTGTCCTGTGTTGATACTTTTAATACCCTATTAATATCCCCCTTGTTATGTCCATTCACCCACTTGTAAACCTCTATCATGTCGCCCCTAACTCTTCGCCTTTCCAGTGAATGCAACTTAAGCTTTGTTAATCTTTCTTCATATGAAAGATTTCTAATTTGGGGAATTAACTTAGTCATCCTACGCTGGACACGTTCAAGTGAATTTATATCCATTCTATAATATGGCGACCAAAACTGAACTGCATAATCTAAATGGGGCCTAACTAGAGCAAGATATAGCTTGAGAACCACACCAGGTGTCTTGTTACTAACGCTGCGATTAATAAATCCAAGTGTCCGATTTGCCTTATTACGAACATTTATGCATTGATCCTTTTGTTTTAAATTCTTACTAATCATAACTCCCAGATCCCTTTCGCAATCCGACTTCGCAATCACAACACCATCTAGCTCGTATCTTGTAACTCTATCATCATTACCTAACCTCAGAACTTTACATTTATCAGCATTAAACTGCATCTGCCAATCCTTTGACCATTTCAAAACCCTATCTAGATCAACTTGAAGTGATAGTGAGTCCTCCTCCGAATTAATTTCCCTACCGATTTTCGTATCATCGGCAAATTTGCAAATGTTGCTACTCAAACCTGAATCTAAATCATTTATATATATTATAAACAACAGAGGTCCCAGGACAGAGCCTTGAGGCACTCCACTTACAACATTTTCCCACTCTGACTTGATTCCATTTATACTAACTCTCTGTTTCCTTTGGTATAGCCATGCCCTAATCCAGCTTAATATAGCACCCCCAATACCATGAGACTCTATCTTTTTAATCAGTCTTTCATGTGGCACTGTATCAAAAGCTTTGCTAAAGTCAAGGTATACAACATCGCAATCCTTACCACTATCAACTGCCTCAACAATGCTAGAATAAAAAGATAACAAATTTGTTAAACATGAACGGCCATTTATAAAACCATGTTGAGACTCAATTATTAATTTATGTTTTTCAAGATGAAGACGAATTTTATTTGCTATTATAGATTCGAGTAACTTTCCCACAATAGACGTTAGGCTAATTGGTCGATAGTTAGACGCAAGTGATCTATCTCCTTTCTTAAAAACTGGCATCACATTAGCAACTTTCCAAAACTCTGGCACTCTGCCTGACTCTATTGATTTATTAAATATGGTTGACAGTGGGTCACAAAGCTCCTCTTTGCAATATGGTTGACAGTGGGTCACAAAGCTCCTCTTTGCAATATGGTTGACAGTGGGTCACAAAGCTCCTCTTTGCAATATGGTTGACAGTGGGTCACAAAGCTCCTCTTTGCAATATGGTTGACAGTGGGTCACAAAGCTCCTCTTTGCACGGGAAAGATGGAAATGGAAAATGACGGGAAATGGAAACAAACCCATTATTTGTATTAGTGCAGGGGGTAATGATGTTGGGCGAGTTAAGAGTGAGGAACCAATACAGAGATTCAGGACAGCCATTGAATTAGTTAGGAGCAAGGGAGGAATCCCGATCATGTGTGGCATTCTTCCAAGAAAAGGAGTGGGAAATGAATGGATGTCGAGGGCACTTGGTGTCAATTGCCGGCTGGAAAGATATTGCAAATCAAATGCAATATCTTTCATAGACAACTGGGAACACTTCTATGGAAGAAATGAAATGTATGCTCGTGATGGGGTGCATCTATCGAGGGTTGGGGTTGTTGCTGTTGCGAACTCGTTGGAAGAAGTGGTTAGAGGTGTTTGTTTGGGTTTAAACTGTTAGTAGATAGTGGTATGGGAATTGATTTGGAGGAAGGAGGTAATAAAAGTATGTGTTTGTGGGAGAAAGGAATTGACAAAATGATCAGGGAAAGAGAAGGGCCTCAAAATAACAATTCACTTAGGGTATATTACACTAACAGTAGAAGTTAAGAAATAAAATTAACGAATTAAATGCTCTTGTCTGCACAGAAAAAAATAGATATTATTGCACTTACCGAAACGTGGATGAATGTAGAAAATAGAGAACTATTAGCTGAATATCAAATAAATGGATTTAAACTATTTCACACAGATAGATATATTACATGAGGAGGTGGAGTAGCCATATATGTTAGGGACAATTTGAAATGTAGTCTCAAAGAGGGAATCAAAACTGAGCCACACACAGAAACTATTTGGATAGAATTAAACGAAAAAGCTAATAATATTATAATAGAAGTATATATAGGCCACCAAATTTAGACAGAATGGAAGCAAAGCATCTATGGGATGAAATATCTAGAGCATCTAGATCAAACAGTATTTATGTCAAGGGTGACTTTAATTTTAGTGGAATAAACTGGTTGAACAAAACAGGGAATAGTGAGGCAGAAGATTTTCTAGAATTAATTGACGAGTGCTTTCTTACGCAACACATTAAGGAACCAACACGGGAAAATAATATTTTAGATTTAGTGTTAACTAACAGGGAAACACAAATTAATGACATCGAAATAGGGAGTGAGCTAGGGAACAGTGATCACAAAGAAATCAGATTTAGCATAGAATGGAATAGACCTGTAGGAGAAAGTTCTGTTAAAGTGCCAGATTTTCGAAAAGCTGATTTTAATAGCCTAAGAAATGTTTTGGGTCAAATTGATTGGAAAGTCTTGGGTATGGGGTGTGGGCCGGTCTTGGAGCGAGACATGAACCTAGCGATAGGTGACTTAAATGGGGATTTCGATGTGGATTCAATATATAACTTATTTAAGAATATTCTAAACAAAGCACAGGAACGTAGTATACCATACAAATTGAATAGATCGAACACTAATGACCCAAAGTGGATAACAAAGAATTTGAAGAACCTTATAGGTAAAAAGAGAGCTTGGTACAAAAGGATTAAAAATGGGGAGGTCACTTTAGAACAGGAATTCGTACAACTGGTTAGAAATGTTAAAAAAGAGATAAGGAAAGCAACAAGAAACTATGAAGTTCGCATACCAGGGCAAGCAAAGACAAATCCCAAAGGTTTTTTTCAGTTATATCGTACTAAGACTAGGGAAAGGATAGCTCCATTAAAAACTGAGACAGGTCAAATAACAGATAGTGATGAAGAGATGAGTAGTATTTTTAATAAATATTTTGTATCTGTATTTACTGAAGAGGAACTTAACAATATGCCTTTAGCCGAACAAGTCTATGTGGGTGGGGACGAGGACAGGTTGACGAGTTTTGCAGTTACCAGGGAGGATGTTCTTAAACAAATAAGAACATAAGAACATAAGAACAAAGGCAACTGCAGAAGGCCTGTTGGCCCATACGAGGCAGCTCCTATTTATAACCACCCAATCCCACTCATACTTGTCCAACCCGCGCTTGAAACAATCGAGGGACCCCACCTCCAACACGTTACGCGGCAATTGGTTCCACAAATCAACAACCCTGTTACTGAACCAGTATTTACCCAAGTCTTTCCTAAATCTAAACTTATCCAATTTATACCCATTGTTTCGTGTTCTGTCTTGTGTTGATATTTTTTATACCCTATTAATATCCCCCCCTGTTATGTCCATTCATCCACTTGTAAACCTCTATCATGTCACCCCTAACTCTTCGTCTTTCTAGTGAATGCAACTTAAGCTTTGTTAATCTTTCTTCATACGTAAGATTTCTAATTTGGGGAATTAACTTAGTCATCCTACGTTGGACATGTTCAAGTGAATTTATATCCATTCTATAATACGGCGACCAAAACTGAACTGCATAATCTAAATGGGGCCTAACTAGAGCAAGATATAGCTTGAGAACCACACCAGGTGTCTTGTTACTAACGCTGCGATTAATAAATCCAAGTGTCCGATTTGCCTTATTACGAACATTTATGCATTGATCCTTTTGTTTTAAATTCTTACTAATCATAACTCCCAGATCCCTTTCGCAATCCGACTTCGCAATCACAACACCATCTAGCTCGTATCTTGTAACTCTATCATCATTACCTAACCTCAGAACTTTACATTTATCAGCATTAAACTGCATCTGCCAATCCTTTGACCATTTCAAAACCCTATCTAGATCAACTTGAAGTGATAGTGAGTCCTCCTCCGAATTAATTTCCCTACCGATTTTCGTATCATCGGCAAATTTGCAAATGTTGCTACTCAAACCTGAATCTAAATCATTTATATATATTATAAACAACAGAGGTCCCAGGACAGAGCCTTGAGGCACTCCACTTACAACATTTTCCCACTCTGACTTGATTCCATTTATACTAACTCTCTGTTTCCTTTGGTATAGCCATGCCCTAATCCAGCTTAATATAGCACCCCCAATACCATGAGACTCTATTTTTTTAATCAGTCTTACATGTGGCACTGTATCAAAAGCTTTGCTAAAGTCAAGGTATACAACATCGCAATCCTTACCACTATCAACTGCCTCAACAATGCTAGAATAAAAAGATAACAAATTTGTTAAACATGAACGGCCATTTATAAAACCATGTTGCGACTCAATTATTAATTTATGTTTTTCAAGATGAAGACGAATTTTATTTGCTATTATAGATTCGAGTAACTTTCCCACAATAGACGTTAGGCTAATTGGTCGATAGTTAGACGCAAGTGATCTATCTCCTTTCTTAAAAACTGGTATCACATTAGCAACTTTCCAAAACTCTGGCACTCTGCCTGACTCTATTGATTTATTAAATATGGTTGACAGTGGGTCACAAAGCTCCTCTTTGCATTCTTTAAGCACCCTAGCAAACACTTCATCCGGCCCTGGGGATTTGTTTGGTTTGAGTTTTACTATTTGTTTAAGAACATCCTCCCTGGTAACTGCTAAACTCGTCAACCTGTCCTCGTCCCCACCCACATAGACTTGTTCGGCTGAAGGCATATTGTTAAGTTCCTCTTTAGTAAATACAGATACAAAATATTTATTAAAAATACTACTCATCTCTTCATCTCTATCTGTTATTTGACCTGTCTCAGTTTTTAATGGACCTATCCTTTCCCTAGTCTTAGTACGATATAACTGAAAAAACCCTTTAGGATTTGTCTTTGCTTGCCCTGCTATGCGAACTTCATAGTTTCTTTTTGCTTTCCTTATCTCTTTTTTAACATTTCTAACTAGTTGTACGAATTCCTGTTCTAAAGTGACCTCCCCATTTTTAATCCTTTTGTACCAAGCTCTCTTTTTACCTATAAGGTTCTTCAAATTCTTTGTTATCCACTTTGGGTCATTAGTATACGATCTATTCAATTTGTATGGTATACTACGTTCCTGTGCTTTGTTTACAATATTCTTAAATAAGTTATATATTGAATCCACATCGAAATCCCCATTTAAGTCACCTATCGCTGGGTTCATGTCTCGCTCCAAGACCGGCCCACACCCCATACCCAAGCCTTTCCAATCAATTTGACCCAAAAAATTTCTTAGGCTATTAAAATCAGCTTTTCGAAGATCTGGCACTTTAACAGAATTTTCTCCTACTGGTCTATTCCATTCTATGCTAAATCTGATTTCTTTGTGATCACTGCTCCCTAGCTCACTCCCTATTTCGATGTCATTAATTTGCGTTTCCCTGTTAGTTAACACTAAATCTAAAATATTATTTTCCCGTGTTGGTTCCTTAATGTGTTGCGTAAGAAAGCAATCGTCAATTAATTCTAGAAAATCTTCTGCTTCACTATTCCCTGTTTTGTTCAACCAGTTTATTCCGCTAAAATTAAAGTCACCCATGACATAAATACTGTTAGATCTAGATGCTCTAGATATTTCATCCCATAGATGCTTTGCTTCCATTCTGTCTAAATTTGGTGGCCTATATATTACTCCTATTATAATATTATTAGCTTTTTCGTTTAATTCAATCCAAATAGTTTCTGTGTGTGGCTCTGTTTTGATTCCCTCTTTGAGACTACATTTCAAATTGTCCCTAACATATATGGCTACTCCACCTCCTCGTCTAATATATCTATCTGTGTGAAATAGTTTAAATCCATATATTTGATATTCAGCTAATAGTTCTCTATTTTCTACATTCATCCACGTTTCGGTAAGTGCAATAATATCTATTTTTTCTGTGCAGACAAGAGCATTTAATTCGTTAATTTTATTTCTTAGACTTCTACTGTTAGTGTAATATACCCTAAGTGAATTGTTATTTTGCGGACCTTCTCTTTCCCTGATCGTTTTGCCAATTCCTTTCTCCCACAAACACATACTTTTATTACCTCCTTCCTCCAAATCAATTCCCATACCTCTATCTACTAACAGTTTAAACCCAAACAAACACCTCTAACCACTTCTTAAACACCTCTAACCACTTCGTAATAAGGCGAATAGGACACTGGGATTTATTAATCGAAGCGTTAGTAACAAGACTCCTGGTGTTGTTCTTAAGCTATATCTTGCTCTGGTTAGGCCCCATTGAGATTATGCAGTTCAGTTTTGGTCGCTGTATTATAGAATGGATATAAATTCACCTGAAAGTGTCCAACGTAGGATGACTAAGTTAATTCCCCAAATTAGAAATCTTTCATATGAAGAAAGATTAACAAAGCTTAAGTTGCATTCACTGGAAAGGCGAAGAGTTAGGGATGACATGATAGAGGTATACAAGTGGATGAATGGACATAACAGGGGAGATATTAATAGGGTATTAAAAAATATCAACACAAGACAGAACACGAAACAATGGGTATAAATTGGATAAGTTTAGATTTAGGAAAGACTTGGGTAAATACTGGTTCAGTAACAGGGTTGTTGATTTGTGGAACCAATTGCCGCGTAACGTGGTGGAGGTGGGGTCCCTCGATTGTTTCAAGCGCGGGTTGGACAAGTGTATGAGTGGGATTGGGTGGTTATAGAAGGAGCTGCCTCGTATGGGCCAATAGCCCTTCTATTGAACCACACCAGGAGTCTTGTTACTAACGATTTCTAATCCACATTTCAATGTGGATTTAAAATATTACATATTTCAAATTATTCTAAGCAAAGCACAGGAACGTAGTATACTATAAAAATTGAATATATCGAAAAATAATGACCTGAAATGGATAAAAAGGATTGCCTTGATAATAACAGAGGATTGCCTCCTCTGTTGTTCAAAGAGGAGGCAAAGCAATGAGGAGCATTGAAGCGCAGGTCCCTCAAACTGCTCGAAAGGAAAAGGGAGAATCGAAGCGAATTTTGGTTGTGGGAGATTCCCAGGTGAGGTATTTAGACAGTACGTTTTGTGCCAGAGAGAAGGGGGGAACAGATTAAGGGTTTGCTATCCGGGAGCTGGAATTGGTGATATTGTTGGAAACATGAAAGATATTATGACATAAGAACATAACATAAGAACATAAGAACAAAGGTAACTGCAGAAGGCCTATTGGCCCATTCGAGGCAGCTCCTATTCTATAACCACCCAATCCCACTCATATACTTGTCCAATCCGCGCTTGAAACAATCGAGGGACCCCACCTCCACCACGTTACGCGGCAATTGGTTCCACAAATCAACAACCCTGTTACTGAACCAGTATTTACCCAAGTCTTTCCTAAATCTAAACTTATCCAATTTATACCCATTGTTTCGTGTTCTGTCCTGTGTTGATACTTTTAATACCCTATTAATATCCCCCTTGTTATGTCCATTCACCCACTTGTAAACCTCTATCATGTCGCCCCTAACTCTTCGCCTTTCCAGTGAATGCAACTTAAGCTTTGTTAATCTTTCTTCATATGAAAGATTTCTAATTTGGGGAATTAACTTAGTCATCCTACGCTGGACACGTTCAAGTGAATTTATATCCATTCTATAATATGGCGACCAAAACTGAACTGCATAATCTAAATGGGGCCTAACTAGAGCAAGATATAGCTTGAGAACCACACCAGGTGTCTTGTTACTAACGCTGCGATTAATAAATCCAAGTGTCCGATTTGCCTTATTACGAACATTTATGCATTGATCCTTTTGTTTTAAATTCTTACTAATCATAACTCCCAGATCCCTTTCGCAATCCGACTTCGCAATCACAACACCATCTAGCTCGTATCTTGTAACTCTATCATCATTACCTAACCTCAGAACTTTACATTTATCAGCATTAAACTGCATCTGCCAATCCTTTGACCATTTCAAAACCCTATCTAGATCAACTTGAAGTGATAGTGAGTCCTCCTCCGAATTAATTTCCCTACCGATTTTCGTATCATCGGCAAATTTGCAAATGTTGCTACTCAAACCTGAATCTAAATCATTTATATATATTATAAACAACAGAGGTCCCAGGACAGAGCCTTGAGGCACTCCACTTACAACATTTTCCCACTCTGACTTGATTCCATTTATACTAACTCTCTGTTTCCTTTGGTATAGCCATGCCCTAATCCAGCTTAATATAGCACCCCCAATACCATGAGACTCTATCTTTTTAATCAGTCTTTCATGTGGCACTGTATCAAAAGCTTTGCTAAAGTCAAGGTATACAACATCGCAATCCTTACCACTATCAACTGCCTCAACAATGCTAGAATAAAAAGATAACAAATTTGTTAAACATGAACGGCCATTTATAAAACCATGTTGAGACTCAATTATTAATTTATGTTTTTCAAGATGAAGACGAATTTTATTTGCTATTATAGATTCGAGTAACTTTCCCACAATAGACGTTAGGCTAATTGGTCGATAGTTAGACGCAAGTGATCTATCTCCTTTCTTAAAAACTGGCATCACATTAGCAACTTTCCAAAACTCTGGCACTCTGCCTGACTCTATTGATTTATTAAATATGGTTGACAGTGGGTCACAAAGCTCCTCTTTGCAATATGGTTGACAGTGGGTCACAAAGCTCCTCTTTGCAATATGGTTGACAGTGGGTCACAAAGCTCCTCTTTGCAATATGGTTGACAGTGGGTCACAAAGCTCCTCTTTGCAATATGGTTGACAGTGGGTCACAAAGCTCCTCTTTGCACGGGAAAGATGGAAATGGAAAATGACGGGAAATGGAAACAAACCCATTATTTGTATTAGTGCAGGGGGTAATGATGTTGGGCGAGTTAAGAGTGAGGAACCAATACAGAGATTCAGGACAGCCATTGAATTAGTTAGGAGCAAGGGAGGAATCCCGATCATGTGTGGCATTCTTCCAAGAAAAGGAGTGGGAAATGAATGGATGTCGAGGGCACTTGGTGTCAATTGCCGGCTGGAAAGATATTGCAAATCAAATGCAATATCTTTCATAGACAACTGGGAACACTTCTATGGAAGAAATGAAATGTATGCTCGTGATGGGGTGCATCTATCGAGGGTTGGGGTTGTTGCTGTTGCGAACTCGTTGGAAGAAGTGGTTAGAGGTGTTTGTTTGGGTTTAAACTGTTAGTAGATAGTGGTATGGGAATTGATTTGGAGGAAGGAGGTAATAAAAGTATGTGTTTGTGGGAGAAAGGAATTGACAAAATGATCAGGGAAAGAGAAGGGCCTCAAAATAACAATTCACTTAGGGTATATTACACTAACAGTAGAAGTTAAGAAATAAAATTAACGAATTAAATGCTCTTGTCTGCACAGAAAAAAATAGATATTATTGCACTTACCGAAACGTGGATGAATGTAGAAAATAGAGAACTATTAGCTGAATATCAAATAAATGGATTTAAACTATTTCACACAGATAGATATATTACATGAGGAGGTGGAGTAGCCATATATGTTAGGGACAATTTGAAATGTAGTCTCAAAGAGGGAATCAAAACTGAGCCACACACAGAAACTATTTGGATAGAATTAAACGAAAAAGCTAATAATATTATAATAGAAGTATATATAGGCCACCAAATTTAGACAGAATGGAAGCAAAGCATCTATGGGATGAAATATCTAGAGCATCTAGATCAAACAGTATTTATGTCAAGGGTGACTTTAATTTTAGTGGAATAAACTGGTTGAACAAAACAGGGAATAGTGAGGCAGAAGATTTTCTAGAATTAATTGACGAGTGCTTTCTTACGCAACACATTAAGGAACCAACACGGGAAAATAATATTTTAGATTTAGTGTTAACTAACAGGGAAACACAAATTAATGACATCGAAATAGGGAGTGAGCTAGGGAACAGTGATCACAAAGAAATCAGATTTAGCATAGAATGGAATAGACCTGTAGGAGAAAGTTCTGTTAAAGTGCCAGATTTTCGAAAAGCTGATTTTAATAGCCTAAGAAATGTTTTGGGTCAAATTGATTGGAAAGTCTTGGGTATGGGGTGTGGGCCGGTCTTGGAGCGAGACATGAACCTAGCGATAGGTGACTTAAATGGGGATTTCGATGTGGATTCAATATATAACTTATTTAAGAATATTCTAAACAAAGCACAGGAACGTAGTATACCATACAAATTGAATAGATCGAACACTAATGACCCAAAGTGGATAACAAAGAATTTGAAGAACCTTATAGGTAAAAAGAGAGCTTGGTACAAAAGGATTAAAAATGGGGAGGTCACTTTAGAACAGGAATTCGTACAACTGGTTAGAAATGTTAAAAAAGAGATAAGGAAAGCAACAAGAAACTATGAAGTTCGCATACCAGGGCAAGCAAAGACAAATCCCAAAGGTTTTTTTCAGTTATATCGTACTAAGACTAGGGAAAGGATAGGTCCATTAAAAACTGAGACAGGTCAAATAACAGATAGTGATGAAGAGATGAGTAGTATTTTTAATAAATATTTTGTATCTGTATTTACTGAAGAGGAACTTAACAATATGCCTTTAGCCGAACAAGTCTATGTGGGTGGGGACGAGGACAGGTTGACGAGTTTTGCAGTTACCAGGGAGGATGTTCTTAAACAAATAAGAACATAAGAACATAAGAACAAAGGCAACTGCAGAAGGCCTGTTGGCCCATACGAGGCAGCTCCTATTTATAACCACCCAATCCCACTCATACTTGTCCAACCCGCGCTTGAAACAATCGAGGGACCCCACCTCCAACACGTTACGCGGCAATTGGTTCCACAAATCAACAACCCTGTTACTGAACCAGTATTTACCCAAGTCTTTCCTAAATCTAAACTTATCCAATTTATACCCATTGTTTCGTGTTCTGTCTTGTGTTGATATTTTTTATACCCTATTAATATCCCCCCCTGTTATGTCCATTCATCCACTTGTAAACCTCTATCATGTCACCCCTAACTCTTCGTCTTTCTAGTGAATGCAACTTAAGCTTTGTTAATCTTTCTTCATACGTAAGATTTCTAATTTGGGGAATTAACTTAGTCATCCTACGTTGGACATGTTCAAGTGAATTTATATCCATTCTATAATACGGCGACCAAAACTGAACTGCATAATCTAAATGGGGCCTAACCAGAGCAAGATATAGCTTAAGAACCACACCAGGTGTCTTGTTACTAACGCTTCGATTAATAAATCCCAGTGTCCTATTCGCCTTATTACGGACATTCATGCATTGATCCTTTTGTTTTAAATTCTTACTAATCATAACTCCCAGATCCCTTTCGCAATCGGACTTCGCAATCTCAACACCATCTAGCTCGTATCTTGTAACTCTATCATCATTACCTAGCCTCAGAACTTTACATTTATCAGCATTAAACTGCATTTGCCAATCCTTTGACCATTTAAAAACCCTATCTAGATCAACTTGAAGTGGAAGTGAGTCCTCCTCCGAATTAATTTCCCTACCGATTTTCGTATCATCGGCAAATTTGCAAATGTTGCTACTCAAACCTGAATCTAAATCATTTATATATATTATAAACAACAGAGGTTCCAGGACAGAGCCCTGAGGTACTCCACTAACAACATTATCCCACTCTAACTTAACCCCATTTATACTAACTCTCTGTTTCCTTTGGAATAGCCATGCCCTAATCCAAGTTAATATAGCACCCCCAATACCACGAGCTTCTATTTTTTTAATTAGTCTTTCATGTGGCACTGTATCAAAAGCTTTGCTAAAGTCAAGGTACACAACATCACAATCCTTACCACTATCAACTGCCTCAACTATGCTGGAATAAAAAGTTAGCAAATTTGTTAAACATGAACGGCCGTTTGTAAAACCATGTTGCAACTCATTTATTAATTTATGTTTATCAAGATGGAGACGAATTGTATTTGCAATTATTGATTTAAGTAACTTTCTAACAATAGACGTTAGGCTAATTGGCCGATAGTTTGACGCAAGTGATCTATCTCCTTTCTTAAAAATTGGTACCACATTAGCTATCTTCCATGACTCTGGCACTCTGCCTGACTCTATTGATTTATTAAATTATGGTAGACAGTGGCTCGGAAAGCTCCTCTTTGCATTCTTTAAGCACCCTGGCAAACACTTCATCCGGCCCTGGGGATTTGTTTGGTTTTAGTTTTTCTAATTGTTTAATTACATCCTCCCTGGTAACTGCTAAACTAGTCAACCTGTCCTCATCCCCACCCACATAGACTTGTTCGGCTGAAGGCATATTGTTAAGTTCTTCTTTAGTAAATACGGATATAAAATATGTGTTAAAAATACTACTCATCTCTTTGTCATTATCCGTTATTTGACCTGTCCCAGATTTTAATGGACCTATCCTTTCCCTAGTCTTTGTTCGATATAACTGAAAAAAACCTTTAGGATTTGACTTTGCTTGCTCTGCTATGCGAACTTCATAGTTTCTTTTTGCTTTCCTAATCTCTTTTTTAACATTTCTAACCAGTTGTATGAATTCCTGTTCTAAACAGACTTCCCCATTCTTAATCCTTTTGTACCAAGCTCTCTTTTTACCTATAAGGTTCTTTAAATTATTTGTTATCCACTTTGGGTCATTAGTATTCGATCTATTCAATTTGTATGGTATAAGAACTTAAGAACAAAGGCAAATGCAGAAGGCCTATTGGCCCATACGAGGCAGCTCCTATTTATAACCACCCAATCCCACTCATATACATGTCCAACCCATGCTTGAAACAATCGAGGGACCCCACCTCCACAATGTTACGCGGCAATTGGTTCCACAAATCAACAACCCTGTTACTGAACCAGTATTTACCCAAGTCTTTCCTAAATCTAAACTTATCCAATTTATACCCATTGTTTCGTGTTCTGTCTTGTGTTGATACTTTTAATACCCTATTAATATCCCCTTTGTTATGTCCATTCACCCACTTGTAAACCTCTATCATGTCACCCCTAACTCTTCGCCTTTCCAGTGAATGCAACTTAAGCTTTGTTAATCTTTCTTCATATGAAAGATTTCTAATTTGGGGAATTAACTTAGTCATTCTACGCTGGACACGTGTAAGTGAATTTATATCCATTCTATAATATGGCGACCAAAACTGAACTGCAAAATCTAAATGGGGCCTAACTAGAGCAAGATATAGCTTGAGAACCACACCAGGTGTCTTGTTACTAACGCTGCAATTATTAAATCCAAGTGTCCGATTTGCCTTATTACGAACATTTATGCATTGATCCTTTTGTTTTAAATTCTTACTAATCATAACTCCCAGATCCCTTTCGCAATCCGACTTCGCAATCTCAACACCATCTAGCTCGTATCTAGTAACTCTATCATCATTACCTAACCTCAGAACTTTACATTTATCAGCATTAAACTGCATCTGCCAATCCTTTGACCATTTCAAAACCCTATCTAGATCAACTTGAAGTGATAGTGAGTCCTCCTCCGAATTAATTTCCCTACCGATTTTCGTATCATCGGCAAATTTGCAAGTGTTGCTACTCAAACCTGAATCTAAATCATTTATATATATTGTAAACAACAGAGGTCCAAGGACAGAGCCTTGAGGCACTCCACTTACAACATTTTCCCACTCTGACTTGACTCCATTTATACTAACTCTCTGTTTCCTTTGGTATAGCCATGCCCTAATCCAGTTTAATATAGCACCCCCAATACCATGAGCCTCTATCTTTTTAATCAGTCTTTCATGTGGCACTGTATCAAAAGCTTTGCTAAAATCAAGGTACACAACATCACAATCCTTACCACTATCAACTGCCTCAACTATGCTAGAATAAAAAGATAACAAATTTGTTAAACATGAACGGCCATTTATAAAACCATGTTGCGACTCAATTATTAATTTATGTTTTTCAAGATGAAGACGAATTTTATTTGCTATTATAGATTTAAGTAACTTTCCCACAATAGACGTTAGGCTAATTGGTCGATAGTTAGACGCAAGTGATCTATCTCCTTTCTTAAAAACTGGTATCACATTAGCAACTTTCCAAAACTCTGGCACTCTGCCTGACTCTATTGATTTATTAAATATGGTTGACAGTGGGTCACAAAGCTCCTCTTTGCATTCTTTAAGCACCCTGGCAAACACTTCATCCGGCCCTGGGGATTTGTTTGGTTTGAGTTTTACTATTTGTTTAAGAACATCCTCCCTGGTAACTTCTAAACTCGTCAACCTGTCCTCGTCCCCACCCACATAGACTTGTTCGGCTGAAGGCATATTGTTAAGTTCCTCTTTAGTAAATACAGTTACAAAATATTTATTAAAAAACTACTCATCTCTTCATCACTATCTGTTATTTGACCTGTCTCAGTTTTTAATGGACCTATCCTTTCCCTAGTCTTAGTACGATATAACTGAAAAAACCCTTTAGGATTTGTCTTTGCTTGCCCTGCTATACGAACTTCATAGTTTCTTTTTGCTTTCCTTATCTCTTTTTTAACATTTCTAACCAGTTGTACGAATTCCTGTTCTAAAGTGACCTCCCCATTTTTAATCCTTTTGTACCAAGCTCTCTTTTTACCTATAAGGTTCTTCAAATTCTTTGTTATCCAGTTTGGGTCATTAGTATTCGATCTATTCAATTTGTATGGTATACTACGTTCCTGTGCTTTGTTTAGAATATTCTTAAATAAGTTATATATTGAATCCACATCGAAATCCCCATTTACGTCACCTATCGCTGGGTTCATGTCTCGCTCCAAGACCGGCCCCCACCCCATACCCAAGCCTTTCCAATCAATTTGACCCAAAGAATTTCTTAGGCTATTAAAATCAGCTTTTCGAAAATCTGGCACTTTAACAGAATTTTCTCCTACAGGTCTATTCCATTCTATGCTAAATCTGATTTCTTTGTGATCACTGTTCCCTAGCTCACTCCCTATTTCGATGTCATTAATTTGTGTTTCCCTGTTAGTTAACACTAAATCTAAAATATTATTTTCCCGTGTTGGTTCCTTAATGTGTTGCGTAAGAAAGCAATCGTCAATTAATTCTAGAAAATCTTCTGCTTCACTATTCCTTGTTTTGTTCAACCAGTTTATTCCACTAAAATTAAAGTCACCCATGACGTAAATACTGTTAGATCTAGATGCCCTAGATATTTCATCCCATAGATGCTTTGCTTCCATTCTGTCTAAATTTGGTGACTACGTTCCTGTGCTTTGTTTAGAATATTCTTAAATAAGTTATATATTAAATCCATATCGAAATCCCCTTTTACGTCACCTATCGCTGGGTTCATGTCTCGCTCTAAGACCGGCCCACACCCCATACCCAAGACTTTCCAAGCTATTTGACCCTATCAATGCTATCAATGCCTTAAATAACATCCACTTTGAGGAAATAGTGGTATGGTCAGATAATTAGGCAGTACTACAGTGGGTGAGAAATAACAGCAGTAAAAATCCTTACATGAGTAACCGGATTAAGGAAATATGAAAGTTGTCAGCAGGGTACAAACTGAGATATGTACCCACCAAAGAGAATCCAGCTGACTATCTCTCCACCAGAGGCCTGACTTTACGGCAATTAACGAAAGAAGACATGTGGTTCAGTGGACCTCAGTGGCTAGTCAGTGACCAGTGGCCTGAACACAAGTGACAAGTCATTGTGACTAATGTCACTGCTCCCACTGAGAATCCAGAACCATTTCGGACATTGGTAATTGATTCTAATCGGTGCATTGAACTGAACAAACGACTAGGTGTCCCATTTGATTTCCTAAAGTATATAGGAATCAAACATCAATTCCTTAGTCCCTTAAAGTAGTGGGTCAAAAGAGCCCAGATACCTAAGGGTTGGAATTTGAAAACGTCCCTAAGAAACTTGAAAATGATCTGGGTCTCTGGTTTGACATGACCAATTATAACATAATGAAGTGCGTGGGCCGCTTACAGCATGCCGACATAGATCTGAAAGTAAAAATTCCAATATTACCCCCCTGTCACCACATAATAAGCAGGCTATTTGTGTTACACACACACAAGGATGTCACTCTGCAAGGTGGGGTACTAGATACTCTCACCGACTTAGGACAACAGTTTTGGCTTCCTCAAGGTCGACAGACTGTAAAGTCCATAATCAAATCCTGTGTTATCTGCTGGAGGTACGATGCCCGGGTGTGTCCTTATCCGGGACCTCATCCACTCCCAAAGGAACGAGTTGTCCATCTTCGTTCCTTTGAGACCACTGGTGTGGACTACACAGGAGCTCTAACACTAATTGTCACCAAGGACAAAGTACTAGTGAAGGCGTATATCTGCCTATTCACCTGTGCCACAACAAGGGGCGTACATCTAGAAGTGACTACCGACATGAGTGCCGAGGTATCCATACAGTCTTTCTGCAGGTTTGCGACCCCCGTCGATCCTGCCCTAAGTTGATGATCTCAGACAATGGGTCAAACTTGGTGGCAGGGAAAGCATATCTGAGGGAAATCTGGAAACACCCAAACGTGCACACTGCCACGAATCGATGGCAGTGCCACTGCATTGTTGGGTTTATAACAACCCCCCCCCCCCCCCAGAGCACCGAAACACGGAGGTTTCTACGAATGCATGATAAGCACAGTAAAACGTTGCCTAAGAAAAGCCCTACACCGTCAAAAAATTTACATGCAGTAGCTCTAAACCGTTGTCGTTGAAATAGAAGCTCGAGTCAATAACCGACCACTTACCTACCTCTCTGATGATGTTTCATCCTGAACCACTAAGTCCATCCCATCTGATCTGGTGCATGGAGGACTTCTAAGACCTTTAGTGTCTCTAATGGACGAGGAACTAGAAGATCGTTCATATGTCAGAGAGAGAGTGACTTGGTACAATGTTTCAAACATCTCTGGACTGGACTGTAGTCGGACTGGCGTAGAGTAACAAGCGAGGTGCCTCAAGGATTGGTGCAGAGTCCCATACTATTCCTCATTTGTGAAATTGACTTGACTGTAAGAGTTGAGTCTTATATGTAGATGTTTACAGATAATGCAAAACTAATGAGGATAGAAACCGATGAGGATTGTAAGATTCTCCAGGAGGACTTAAACCGGTTGCAGAGCTGATCCGAGAAATGGCTGCTAGAGATCAACACCAGCAAGTGTATTGTGATGAAAACTGGATCAGGAAACCACTTCGCCAATACAGTACCCCGCCCTGCCCTGGTGACTCTCTATTACTCCCTTATCTATCCATATTTCAACTATGGTATTTGTGCTTGGGGCTCTACTACCCAAACTCATTTACGTCCTCTAATTACACAACACAAAGCTGCTATTAGGACAATATCCAACTCTGGCCCCAGACATCACTCGGTACCCCTACTCAAATCTCTGAATATGTTAGACATTAAGTCACTGCACATTCTCTCATGTGTATTATACATATATAAAACGCTAAACTGTAATGCCAATCCTGACCTCAAAAGCTTCATAGAAGGTTGTAACAGAACCCATGAGCACCACACCAGAAATAAATACAGTTTTGATATTCCTAGAGTACGACTTAATCAAACTAGAAATGCTCTACAAATCAAGGGACCCAGATTGTGGAATGACCTTCCCAACCATGTTAAAGACTGTACCTCTCTCAACCAGTTTAAGATAAAAACGAAGCTATACCTAATAAATTCCCTGTAACCTACCTTACCCCTCTATTGTCAACCAATGTCTGTTTTTTTTAAAGAGCGCTGTTTGTCGACAGAATTGTATTTGTGCTGCTTTTTCAGCTATGTTTTCATTCCATGTTTTCATTTTACTCTTTATGCTCAATTAGAATTAAGCTTTAGTCATTTAAGTTTTTCATGCCCGAAACGCTTTGCGTAATAGTGGCTTTAGGCATTGTAAGTACTAGCCCTATCTATAAATCCATCACTCTTTGTAAAATCTCTTATATGTATGTACCTTACCTAAATAAACATTTGATTTGATTTGATTTAATTGATGAAGGGAAACTACCGCCCTGTAAAAAGAGAAAAAAAAACGGGAGTTGACATAACACCAAACAAAACTCCAGAAGCTCAGTTAAATAGAATAATTTTAGCAGCATACTCTTCGCTGGCAAACGTAAGAACTTCTTTCAGAAACATGAATAATGAGTCTTTAGAACTCTGTATACCGCCTATGTGATGCCAGTCTTTAGAGTATGGCGCACCATCGTGGAGCCACCATCTAAAAAAACACATAAAGAAGCTCGAAAAGGTGCAGACGTTTGCAACGAGACTCGTCCCTCAGATGTGAGGATGAGTTACGAAGAGAGACTGAAGGAACTGCTTTTCCTTATTCTATTCTTATATCATATATAGACAAAAATACAAGTAACAGCTTCATGTCATCCTTTGCAGATGACACAAAAATCAGCATGAAAATTACCTCTGCTGAAGACATTGAAAAAACTTCATGCAGATATTAATTAAGTTTTCGACTGGCAACAGAAAAAAACTGATATTTATCAGTGATAAATTCCAGGTACTCAGGAACGGTAAAAAATTAGGACCTTAACATAATACAGGATACAAAACACAATGTGCCCATAGTAGGAAAGCAACATGTAAAAGAATTGGGAGTAATGATGTCTGACGACCTAACATTTAGGGAGCGTAACAAGCAAATATATTGCGTCAGCCAAAAAAATGATTAGGCTGGATTACGAGAACTTTCAAATCCAGGAATTCCATCACAATGGTTGTACAATTCAAATCACTCGTGCTGTCCCGTCTTCAGTACTGCTCAGTACTCACTTTCCCATTCAGAGCAGGAAAGATTGCAAAAATAGAGGGAATTTAGGGAACATATACGGCATACATAGACTCGATCCGGCACCTAAATTATTGGGATCGTCTCAAAGCTCTCCAAATGTACTCGATAGAAAGGAGACAAGAGAGATATCAAATAATACACACATGGGAAGTACTGGAGGGCTAAGTCTCAAATCTACACTGTAAAATAACAACTTACTGTAGAAAACGATATGAAAGAAAATGCAGAATAGAACCAGTGAAGAGCAGTGGTGCCAAAGACACAATCAGAGAACACTGTATAAATATCAGAGGTCCAAGGTTGTTCAACATCCTCCCAGCGAGTATAAGAAACATTGCGGGAACAACCGTTGAGACTTTCAATAGAAAACTAGATCATTTTCTTCAAGAAGTGCCGGACCAAGCGGGCTGTGGCGGATATGTGGGCCTCCGGGCAGCTCCACGCAACAGCCTCTTGGACCAAGCTCGCACAAGTCAAGCCTTGCCTCGAGCCGTGCTTGAAAATTAGAATTACTCCCAGAACCCCCCATCAAGTAGGTATCAAGCAGGAACTGAATCTAACGATGTCAGAAAGGAGGAGGAAGAGGGTGGGGACATTTGTCCGACGTATAAAATACTTAGAGAGATTGACAGGATTGAAAGTGAGAAAATGTTTACAATGAATATCAACTGAACAAGGGGGACACGGATGGAAGCTTGAGACTCAGATGTGTCTAGAGATGTTAGAAAGTCTTCCATTATCATAAGGGTAGTGAGTTAATGGAATTACCTAAAGGAACAGGTAGTAAAGTCAAATTCAATTCATAACTTTAAAAACTGGTATGATAGAGAAAAAGGCCTGGAGTCATTGAATTATACAACTAACGGCTAAAAAAAAAGGTCCAATAGCTAGAGCACGATCCTGAAGGCACGAATAAGCGATTATACACAAACACACACAAAGGCACACACTCACAAGCACACACTTTTGCTTTTTTAAACTTCAAAGGTTTGCCACCAGACTAACACCCGAGCTGAGAGGTATAAGCTACGAGGAGAGACTACGGGAATCAAACCTCACTTCGTTGGAAGACAGAAGAGTTACGGGGGACATGATCACCACATTCAAGATTCTCAAGGGAATCGACAGGGTAGATAAAGACAGGTTATTTAACACAAGGGACACACGCACTAGGGACACAGGTGGAAACTGAGTGCCCAAATGAGCCACAGAGATATTAGAAAGAACTTTTTTAGTGTCAGAGTGGTTGACAAATGGAATGCATTAGGAAGTAATGTGGTGGAGGCTGACTCCATACACAGTTTCAAGTGTAGATATGATAGAGCCCAGTAGGCTCAGGAACCTGTACACCTGTTGATTGACAGTTGAGAGGCGGGACCAAAGAGCCAGAGCTCAACCCCCTCAAGCACAACTAGGTGAGTACAACTAGATGAGTACACTCAAACCTCGCGGCTGAATGAGTGGACAGAGATTGGCGGTCGCAGTCCTTATGTCCTGGGTTCAATTCCCGGCGGAGGCGCAAACAAATAGGCAGAGTTTATTTCACCCTGTAGCCCTTGTTCACCTATCAGTCAATAGGTACCTGGGATCTAGAAAGCTACTATGGGCTGCTTCCTGAGATGTGTGTGTGTGTGCGTGTGTTAGAGAGAAATATATGTTGTTGATATAATAGAGGAAAATAATGGTTAGAAAGGTGGGGTCCAAGAGCTAATTACTCAAATCGCCAAACACAAACATTAAATACACACACGTACACACACACACACACACAGAAAGATCTAGGGGTTGACATCACACAAAACCTGTCTTCTAAAACCCACATATAAAGAATAAATTCTGCGGCATACACGAGGCTGGCTAACATCAGAACTGCCTTCAGGAACCTGTGTAAGGAATCATTCAGAACCTTGTATACCACATATGTAAGACCAATCCTGGAGTATGCGGCCCCAGCATTGAACCCGTACCTTGTCAAGCACAAGACGAAGCTGGAAAAAATTCAGAGGTATGCCACCAGGCTGGTCCCAGAACTAAGAGGCATAAGTGTCGAGGAAAAGCTGAGTGAAATGCACATCACAACACCGGAAGACAGAAGAGTGAGGGGAAGACATAATCACTACCTAAAAAATTCTCAGAGGAATTGACAGGGTAGATAAGGATGAACTGTTTAATTACAGGGGTATGGGAACAAGGGGACACAGGTGGAAACCGAGCACCCAAATGAGCCACAGGGACATTAGAAAGAACCTTTTCAGTGTCAGAGCAGTTAACAGCTAGAATGCATTAGGCAGTGATGTGGTGGAGGCAGACACCACACACACACACACACACACACGCACGCGAACGCACACACACACACACACACACACACACACACACACACACACACACACACACACACACACACACACACACACACACACACACACACACACACACACACACACACACACACACACACACACACACACACACACACACACACACACACACAGGGTGGACAAAGACAAACTCTTCAGCACGGGTGGGACACGAACAAGGGGACACAGGTGGAAACTTAGTACCCAGATGAGCCACAGAGATGTTAGAAAGAATTTTTTCATGTTTCATGAATTTTTTTCATGACAGTTTCAAATGTAGATATGATAGAGCCCATTCGGCTCAGCAATCTGTACACTAGTTGCTTGACAGTTGAGAGGCACGACCGAAGAATCAGAGCTCAACCCCCACAAGCTCAAATAGGTGTGTTCAATTGAGTACACATATGCATATATTTCACCAGATGATTGACAGTTGAGAGGCGGGACCATAGGGCCATAGCTCAACCCTTGCAAGCACAAGTAGGTGTGTACACACACACACACACACACACACACACACACACACACACACACACACACACACACGCGCACACACACACACACACACACACACACACACACACACACACACACACACACACACACACACACACACACACACACACACACACACACACACACACACACACACACACACACACACACACACACACACACACACACACACACACACACACACACACACACACAGGCCCAGGCCACCTCCCAGGTCACCTCCCAGGTCGCATCCTCCCCAACTCAGCCCTCCTATACATCCCCCCTGCCTCAGCCTCCCAAAACCCCCCTGTCCCTTCCACATTTGCACCTCCACAACGATTCCCCTGCCCCTGCTACATCACACTTGTCAGCGACCCCAGTGGGTCAAGCCATGCCCTCCCCAAACCCACCTTCCCATCCCCCCTCCCCAAATACCCCTTCCTACTCCCCTGCCCCTTCTACCCCATTGACTTCAATTCCATCTACTCCATCCCAGCTTCCACTGCACCCCTCTTCCACTCACCCCAAACCCCACCCAACCCTCACCCCTCCTATGCACCTCCAGCCCACATTTAACCCCCTCACCTTGTGACCCCCTAACACCTTCCCCCATCTCCCTCTTCCCCTCTTCTACCCCAAAACCCCCACCTACCCCCGATTCCCCCTAACTAATATACCCTCTCTTCCACTCCCAGCACCCATGCTCCATTCTCATCTCAGCTCTCCGCCCTCAGTATCCCTCTTCCCCCCAACCTCTCAACCTCTATCTGACTCTCAGTCTCACTCTATTTCTCAACCCCCCTATGCTATTCAGACCCCTAACTTTCACATCCATTATGCCCTTCCTACCCCCCTAGATGCCCAGACCCCATTCGCCTACCAGGCACTCCCAGGCACCCCCCTAGCACCCCCCCACTCACCCCCACAGCCCCCACTTGCCCCCCAGACACCCCCCCAGTTCCCCCCAGACCCCTGGTGAAAGGGGGAACTCTGACACCCGAGTTTCCAAGAAGAGTCTCAAGGTTTGGTACACCAATGCTGATGGGGTAGCCAATAAAGCAGAAGAGATAAAAGAAAGAGTTAGTGAGGCAGACCCAGACATAGTGGCAATAGTGGAAACTAAAATAAATGGCATGATCTCGGATGCAATCTTTCCAGAGGGGTACCAGGTGATAAGAAAAGAAAGGACACAGAGACAGGGAGGAGGAGTGGCACTACTAATAAAGCGGAAATGGAAGTTTGATGAGCTGGAAAATCCGGGTACCAATGAAAGCACAAGCTTCATACATGGAACTCTGACAGTGGATGGGAAGAAGATTGTAATCTTGATACTCTACAATCCCCCACCAAACAGTAGAAGGCCCAGGCAGGAGTACGAGGACAGCAACAAGACATGTATGGATGAACTGCAGAGGGCAGCAACTTTAGCGCATAGAATGAGAGCGAAGCTGCTGGTCATGGGGGACCTAAATCACGGAGAGATAGATTGGGAAACGAGGAATCCCCATGGCGGGGAGGAGACCTGGGGAGCGAAGCTGGTAGACGTTATTGACAGGAATTTCCTAACACAGCATGTGAAAGAAGATACTAGGGAAAGAGGAGGGGATACGCCCAGCCTATTAGATCTCATTATCACTCAGAATGTAGAAGACATCGAGCAGTTGGAACACGAAATACCACTAGGAGCTAGTGACCATTGTGTCCTAGTCTTTGACTACATGATGGAGCTTAAAATTGTGACCAAAGGACAAGAGGTCCGGGAAAGGAGACTTGATTACAGAAAAGGGGACTACAGAAGGATAAGGGACTACCTGGGAGAAGTGCAGTGGGAGGAAGAACTTAGAGGAAAAACAGTGCAAGGTATGATGAACCAAGTCATATTGAAATGCAAGGAGGCTGAAGATAGATTTATTCCAACAATAAAGGAAAAAAGCAGGAGGGAATATAATAACCCATGGTTTAATAGACAGTGTCAGGAAGCAAAGGTGAGAAGCAGGAGGGAGTGGAGGAAGTACAGAAGACAAAGGACAGAGGACAACAGGATTAGATGTAACAGAGCTAGGAATGATTACATTAACATAAGACGAGTGTCGGAAAGAAATTATGAGAACGATATTGCAGTCAAAGCGAAAAAGCAACCAAAATTACTACATAGCCATATAAGAAGGAAGATGTCGGTAAATGACCAAGTGACAAGACTGAGGAAAACAGAAGGGGCATATACAGAAAGCGACAAGGAAATCTGCGAGGTACTGAATGCAAAATTCCATGGAGTGTTCACAACCGAGCCTGAGCAGCTCCCATTGTTAGAAGAGATTACCCAAGATGAAAGACTATCAGATATAGAGGTGACAGCAGAGGATGTAATGAAACAGTTGACAACACTGGATGCAAATAAAGCTGTTGGACCAGACAAAGTATCACCGTGGATACTTAAAGAGGCAGCGCAGGCTCTCGGCGTGCCTCTGGCAATGATCTTTAATGAGTCACTTATGTCGGGAGAATTGCCCAGTTGCTGGAAGGAGGCAAATGTCGTACCGATTTTCAAAAAGGGTGATAGAGAGGAGGCACTTAACTACAGACCCGTATCACTGACAAGCATCCCCTGCAAAATACTTGAAAGAATAATTAGGCTAAGACTTGTTGAGCACCTGGAGAGCATTGGGTTTGTAAACAAGCACCAACATGGGTTCTGGACAGGGAAATCATGCCTAACAAACCTTTTAGAATTCTATGATCAAGTAACAAGGATAAGGCAGGACAGAGAAGGCTGGGCAGACTGCATATTTCTTGACTGCCAAAAGGCCTTTGATACGGTACCGCACATGAGACTGCTATACAAACTTGAGAGGCAGGCAGGAGTAAGCGGAAAGGCCCTAGTATGGGTGAAGAACTACCTAACAGGAAGGAGCCAGAGGGTAATGGTAAGGGGCGAAAAGTCGGACTGGCGAACAGTAACAAATGGAGTACCTCAAGGATCGGTGCTGGGACCAATCCTCTTTCTAATTTACGTAAATGATATGTTTACAGGAGTGGAATCATACATGTCAATGTTTGCAGATGACGCAAAATTAATGAGAAGAGTTGTGACAGACGAGGATTGTAGGATCCTCCAAGAGGACTTAAACAGGCTGCAGAGATGGTCAGGGAAATGGCTACTGGAGTTTAACACCAGTAAATGTAAAGTTATGGAAATGGGATCAGGTGACAGGAGACCAAAGGGACAGTACACAATGAAGGGGAACAGCCTACCTGTAACGATTCGAGAAAGAGACCTGGGAGTGGATGTGACACCTAATCTAACTCCTGAGGCACATATAAATAGGATAACGACAGCAGCGTACTCTACACTGGCGAAAATTAGAACTTCATTCAGAAACCTAAATGAGGAAGCTTTTAGGGCGCTTTACACTGCCTACGTGAGACCCGTCTTAGAGTATGCCGCGCCATCATGGAGCCCCCACCTGAAGAAACACATAAAGAAACTGGAGAAGGTTCAGAGGTTTGCGACGAGGCTTGTCCCAGAGCTACGAGGGATGGGATATGAAGAGCGGCTGAAGGAACTGAACCTTACGACACTAGAGAAAAGAAGGGAGAGAGGAGATATGATAGGGACATATAAAATACTCAGGGAATTGACAAAGTGGAAATAGATGAAATGTTCACACGTAATAATAACAGAACGAGGGGACATGGGTGGAAACTGGAAACTCAGATGAGTCACAGAGATGTTAGGAAGTTTTCTTTTAGCGTGAGAGTAGTAGAAAAATGGAATGCACTTGGGGAACAGGTTGTGGAAGCAAATACTATTCATACTTTTAAAACTAGGTATGATAGGGAAATGGGACAGGAGTCATTGCTGTAAACAACCGATAGCTAGAAAGGCGGGATCCAAGAGTCAATGCTCGATCCTGCAAGCACATATAGGTGAGTAAATATAGGTGAGTACATACACACACACACACATACACACACACACACACACACACACACACACACACACACACACACACACACACACACACACACACACACACACACACACACACACACACACACACACAACCTCACACGCACACACATACACACACACATACACACACACACACACACACACACACACACACACACACACACACACACACACACACACACACACACACACACACACACACACACACACACACACACACACACACACACACACACACACACACACACACACACACACACACACACACACACACACACACACACACACACACACACACACACGCACGCGAACGCACACACACACACACACACACACACACACACACACACACACACACACACACACACACACACACACACACACAGGGTGGACAAAGACAAACTCTTCAGCACGGGTGGGACACGAACAAGGGGACACAGGTGGAAACTTAGTACCCAGATGAGCCACAGAGATGTTAGAAAGAATTTTTTCAGTGTCAGAATAGTTAATAAATGGAATGCACTAGGAAGTGATGTGGTGGAGGCTGACTCCATACACAGTTTCAAATGTAGATATGATAGAGCCCAGTAGGCTCAGGAATCTGTACACCTGTTGATTGACAGTTGAGAGGCGGGACCAAAGAGCCAAAGCTCAACCCCTGCAAGCACAATTAGGTGAGTACACACACACACACACACACACACACACACACACACACACACACACACACACACACACACACACACACACACACACACACACACACACACAATGGGCTGGCGTATCGAAAGGGAAACTATGAGGAGATGAATAAATTCCTATGGGATATACATTGGGACACAGAACTCGGAACTAAGTCCATACAAGACATGATGGACTTTGTCACCCAAAAATGTCAGGAGCCTGTAAGCAGGTTTGTCACAGCCCGACAGGAAAAAACAGAGAAGCAAAGGAAGAATCTGTGGTTTAAAAGGGAATGTATGAAAGCAAAGGAGCTGAACAAAAGGGCATGGAGGAACTTCCGTAATAACAGAACACCAGAAAGTAGAGAGAGATACCAGAGAACCAGGAACGAGTATGTCAGTGTGAGAAGAACAGCTGAGAAAAGGTATGAAAATGATATAGCTAATAAAGCCAAGACCGAAACAAAGCTACTACACAGTCACATCAGGAGGAAGACAGCTGTGAAGGAACAGGTGATGAAACTTAGGGTGGGCGAGGACAGGTACACAGAGAATGACAAAGAGGTGTGTGAAGAACTCAACAAAAGGTTCCAGGCGGTCTTTACAATAGAACAGGGAGATGTCACGGCGCAAGAAGAGGTGGCAGCAAACCAGGTGACCTTGGATAATTTCGAAATTACAAGAGAGGAGGTCAAGAAGCACCTATTGGAGCTGGATGTGAGAAAAGCTGTTGGGCCGGAAGGAATCTCACCATGGGTATTGAAAGAGTGTGCAGGAGTACTTTGCTTGCCACTCTCCATAGTGTATAGTAGGTCACTGGAAACGGGAGACCTACCAGAAATATGGAAGACTGCCAATGTAGTACCAATATACAAAAATGGTGACAGACAAGAGGCACTGAACTACAGGCCAGTGTCCTTATTAACTTGTATACCATGCAAGGTGATGGAGAAAATTGTGAGAAAAAACCTAGTAACACATCTGGAGAGAAGAGACTTCGTGACAACACATCAACATGGGTTCAGGGAGGGTAAATCTTGCCTTACAGGCTTGATAAAATTCTACGATCAGGTGACAAAGATTAAACAAGAAGGAGAAGGATGGGCGGAATGCATTTTTTGGACTGTCGGAAAGCCTTTGACACAGTACCCCATAAAAGGTTGATGCATAAGCTGGAGAAACAGGCAGGAGTAACTGGTAGGGCGCTCCAGTGGATAAGGGAATACCTAAGCAATAGGAAGCAGTGAGTTACAGTGAGGGGTGAGACCTCAGAATGGCGTGAAGTCACCAGTGGAGTCCCACAGGGCTCTGTACTTGGACCTATCGTGTTTCTGATATACGTAAATGATCTCCCAGAGGGTATAGACTAATTCCTCTCAATGTTTGCTGACGACGCCAAAATTATGAGAAGGATTAAGACAGAGGAGGACAGCTTGAGGCTTCAAGAAGACCTGGACAAGCTCCAGGAATGGTCGAACAAATGACTGTTAGAGTTTAATCCAAGCAAATGTAATGTAATGAAGATAGGGGTAGGAAGCAGGAGACCAGATACAAGGTACCATTTGGGAGATGAAATACTTCAAGAGTCAGAGAGAGAGAAAGACCTGGGGATTGATATCACGCCAGACCTGTCCCCTGAAGCTCATATCAAGAGGATAACATCAGCAGCATATGTCAGGTAGGCTAACATAAGAACGGCCTTTAGAAACTTGTGTAAGGAATCTTTCAGACCATTATATACCACATATGTCAGACCAATCCTGGAGTATGCGGCTCCAGCATGGAGTCCATATCTAGTCAAGCATAAGACTAAACTGTAAAAGGTTCAAAGGTTTGCCACCAGACTAGTACCTGAGCTGAGGGGTATGAGCTACGAGGAGAGACTACGGGAATTAAACCTCACTTCGTTGGAAGACAGAAAAGTGAGGGGGGACATGATCACCACATTCAAGATTCTCAAGGGAATCGACAGGGTTGATAAAGACAGGCTATTTAACACACGGGGCACACGCACTAGGGGACACAGGTGGAAACTGAGTGCCCAAATGAGCCACAGAGATATTAGAAAGAACTTTTTTAGTGTCAGAGTGGTTGACAAATGGAATGCATTAGGAAATGATGTGGTGGAGGCTGACTCCATATACAGTTTCAAGTATAGATATGATAGTGCCCAATAGGCTCAGGAACCTGTACACCTGTTGATTGACGGTTGAGAGGCGGGACCAACGAGCCAGAGCTCAACCCGAGAGCACAAAGGAGAGCTCAAACGAGAGCACAAAGGAGAAGATCCTATCAAGGAAGAGCTCCCAGAAAAACGTCGGAAAATTTAAAAATGTATTCCTCCAGAGAGACATGACAAGGGAGGAGAGAGCCGTGGCGGCAGAAGCAAGGAAGAGGCGCAGGGCGAGAGGGGAAAACCAGGAAGTCACAGCTCCCAACACAACAAACCCAGAAGCGAGGGGGGAACCCACAACCAGCTACCCAGTAACACCAGAAGGGAGGACAATCCCGCCTCCCTCCTCTGCATAGAAAACCCCCCTACCCCAAACCCTCCCTGCCCCCGCTCACATGTTCAGCCAAATCTCCCTCCCCCCACACCCAATCCCCACCCTTCTACCTCTCCCTTCCTCCCGAGTCCTCCCTCCCCCCCTTTCCTTCCCGTCCTCCCTCCCCTTTCACCCCATACCCTCCCTGTCCCTCCCCTTTCATTGGATCCCCCGCCCCTCATCCCAGTATCCTCTGAGACCCTGTTATCCATCTCACAGGTCCTCACACCCATGAAACAGCCTCCCCCACCAGCAGAACACTCACCAAGGAGGCGATTTGAGAAGGGACAGAAGAAAGTGAGCATCAAAGCGATGTACACTAACATAGATGGAATTACAAATAAAGCAAATGAGCTTGGAGAACTGGTACTAGAGGAACACCCAGACATAATAGCCCTCACAGAAACAAAGATCACAAAAACGATAACAAACGCAGTGTTCCCACAGGACTATTATGTTATGAGGAAAGAGAGGGAAGGAAGAGGTGGGGGTGGTGTAGCTCTGCTGGTAAGAAAAGGCTGGGATTTTGAGGAGATGGATATTCAGGGCTGTGAAGGTTTCAGTGACTACATAGCAGGTACTGTAACAAATGGAGGGAAAAAAATTATAGTCGTAGTCATATATAATCCACCACCAAATGACAGAAGACCTAGACAGGAATATGATAGAAACAACATGGCCACCATTAACATAATAGAAAGAGCAGCTTCTGTTGCTAGCAGGAATGGATCTGGACTACTAATTATGGGAGACTTCAACCATGGGAAGATAGATTGGAAGAACTGAGACCCGCATGGAGGACCAGAAACATGGAGAGTTAAGCTGCTGGACGTGGCAACAAGAAACTTTCTAAGCCAGCACATCAAAGAACCAACAAGAATGAGAGGAGAAGATGAACCAGCAATGCTTGATTTGATATTTACCCTAAATGAGTGGGATATAAGGGAAGTTAAGATGGAAGCGCCCTTAGGAATGAGTGACCACAGTGTATTGAACTTTGAGTACCTGGTAGAGCTAGGACTTATCTCCACCAAAAAAGAACTAGGAATCAAAAGGCTGGCATACCGAAAGGGGAATTATGAACAGATGAGAAGTTTCCTAAGTGAAATACCTTGGGACACAGACCTCAGAGATAAGTCTGTACAGGGTATGATGGACTGTGTGACCCAAAAGTGTCAGGAGGCAGTAAACAGGTTCATCCCGGCCCAAAGGGAAAAATCCGAGAAGAAACAGAAGAATCCATGGTATAATAGGGCATGTATGGAAGCGAAGAAACTGAACAAAAGGGCGTGGAGGAACTTCCGGAATAACAGAACACCAGAAAGCAGAGAGAGATACCAGAGAACCAGGAATGAGTACGTCAGGGTGAGAAGAGAAGCAGAGAAAAGTTTTGAAAATGATATAGCAAACAAAGCCAAGACCGAACCAAAGCTACTCCACAGTCACATCAGAAGGAAAACAACAGTGAAAGAACAGGTATTGAAACTTCGAACAGGCGAGGACAGGTATACAGAGAATGACAGAGAGGTGTGTGAAGAACTCAACAAGAGGTTCCAGGAGGTCTTCACAAAAGAACAAGGTGAGGTCACTGTGCTAGGAGAAAGGGAGGTAAACCAGGCGGCCATGGAAGAGTTCGAAATTACGAGGGAGGAGGTCAAGAGACACCTGCTGGATCTGGATGTCAGAAAGGCTGTTGGTCCAGATGGGATCTCACCATGGGTACTGAAAGAGTGTGCAGAGGCACTTTGCTTGCCACTCTCCATAGTGTATAGTAAGGCACTGGAGACGGGAGACCTACCAGAAATATGGAAGACGGCGAATGTGGTCCCAATATACAAAAAGGGCGACAGGCAAGAGGCACGGAACTACAGGCCAGTGTCCTTGACTTGTATACCATGCAAGGTGATGGAGAAGATCGTGAGAAAAAACCTGGTAACACGTCTGGAGAGAAGGGACTTCGTGACAAATCGCCAACATGGGTTCAGGGAGGGTAAATCTTGCCTTACAGGCTTGATAGAATTCTACGATCAGGTGACAAAGATTAAGCAAGAAAGAGAGGGCTGGGCGGACTGCATTTTCTTGGATTGTCGGAAAGCCTTTGACACAGTACCGCATAAGAGGCTGATACATAAGCTGGAGAGACAGGCAGGTGTAGCTGGTAATGTGCTCCAGTGGATAAGGGAGTATCTAAGCAATAGGAAGCAGAGAGTTACGGTGAGGGGTGAGACCTCCGATTGGCGTGAAGTCACCAGTGGAGTCCCACAGGGCTCTGTACTCAGTCCTATCTTGTTTCTGATATATGTAAATGATCTCCCGGAGGGTATCGATTCATTTCTCTCGATGTTTGCGGACGATGCTAAAATTATGAGAAGGATTAAAACAGAAGAGGACTGTTTGAGGCTTCAAGAAGACCTAGACAAGCTGAAGGAATGGTCGAACAAATGGTTGTTAGTGTTTAACCCAACCAAATGTAATGTAATGAAGATAGGTGTAGGGAGCAGAAGGCCAGATACAAGGTATCATCTGGGAGAGGAAATTCTTCAGGAGTCAGAGAAGGAAAAAGACTTGGGGGTTGATATCACGCCAGACCTGTCTCCTGCAGCACATATCAAGCGGATAACATCAGCGGCATATGCCAGGCTGGCCAACGTACGAACGACATTCAGAAACTTGTGTAAAGAATCATTCAAAATTTTGTATACCACATAAGTCAGGCCAATCCTGGAGTATGCAGCCCCAGCATGGAATCCATATCTAGTCAAGGATAAGACTAAACTGGAAAAGGTTCAAAGGTTTGCCACCAGACTAGTACCCGAGCTGAGAGGTATGAGCTACGAGGAGAGACTACGGGAATTAAACCTCACTTCGCTGGAAGACAGAAGAGTTAGGGGGGACATGATCACCACATTCAAGATTCTGAAGGGAATTGATAAGGTAGATAAAGACAGTCTATTTAACACAAGGGGAACACGCACAAGGGGACACAGGTGGAAACTGAGTGCCCAAATGAGCCACAGAGATATTAGAATGAACTTTTTTAGTGTCAGAGTGGTTGACAAATATAATGCATTAGGGGGTGATGTGGTGGAGGCTGTCTCCATACACAGTTTCAAGTGTAGATATGATAGAGCCCAATATGCTCAGGAATCTGTACACCTGTTGATTGACGGTCGAGAGGCGGGACCAAAGAGCCAGAGCTCAACCCCCGCAAACACAACTAGGTGAGTACACACACACATACACACACACACACGCACACACACACACACACACACACACACACACACACACACACACACACACACACACACACACACACACACACACACACACACACACACACTGTAGGGGCCTGGTAGTCTGGTGGATAGCGTGCAGGGCTCGTAATTCTGTGGAGTGGGTTCGATTCCCGCAACGGGCAGAAACAAATGGACAAAGTTTCTTTCACCCTGAATGCCCCTGTTACCTAGCAGTAAATAGGTACCTCGGAGTTAGTCAGCTGTCACGGGCTGCTTCTTGGTGTGTGTGTGTGTGGTGTGGTGTGGAGGAAAAAAAATAGTTAGCAAACAGTTGATTGACAGTTGAGAGGCGGGCCGAAAGAGCAAAGCTCAACCCCTGCAAGCACAACTAGGTGAATACACACACACACTACTACTCACGCACTTCTGGTCAATTAATCCTCCGCAAAAAAACTACAAGGGTGATCACTAATAATTATTTATGTTGAGCAGAAGCCTTGCTAGCATGTGACTGCGCCTGGCAGTGTGTTGCTCACTTGCTACCTGGCAGGTTGCCTCCAGTCTTCAGCTCGTCAACTATGTAAGTTACATCGTGCCATATATCGATTCACACTCCAACTGAATCTCACTTAACAATGTCATAGTGAATGAACAAGAAGATAACATTTAACATATCTGAAAATTTGCTGCTTGATATATAAGAACACTTAATTCCTACAGATCTGTTGTGATAGTCAATTTAATAAGATTTTATTACAATGTACATGTCTGACTACATTTTTTCATGGAAATTACATTAGATTTTGATTTGTGATAACTAATCAAAATTTTATTCGTATTAACTTATCATCCAGTTAATGTTCTAACTTGACTGAGTAGGTATAGCAGTGTATTTCAATGTAATATATTTAAAAAATAATAAAACATTTGAGTGGGTTTGAGTGGATACTGGACCCCTCATATCCAAAGTTTGAGTGGCCAGTAACAAGCAAATGCCTAAAGATAGTTTATAGTGTTTGCTATACAAATGATTCCCTTCAAAGAAAGGACACCTTTCTTCTCTGAATTAAGTCATTAACTGTGAGTGTGGACATCAGGCAAAGCAGGCTATTGGGATGAGTGAAAGGATGAACACTCAAGATGTGCCCTGAAGATTTTCTCAGTTAACAATTTAACTTGCAAAGGTCAACATTTTGTAAGTTCTTTAGTTCACACCTATGCAAGCTGAGTCATTATTTAGTAACTTCTCCTTCGTCCATGTATGTTGAAGACCATATTTAATAAAAATTACCTTTGTTTTGAATTTATGATATAAATATTAGGAGAAAAAATACCAGTTGGCCTTTAGCTTCTGGGAAAACTATACTGCAATCTGTTTGCTGGTACTTTCATTTCTTTCATTGTAGAATCAGGAAAAAAAATAAGTCCAGTGAGTTAGAAGCAGCCAATGTGCATTTGTTAATATCTTATTATGTTGATATCTTGTTCTTAATATTTTGATGAGAATGGGCCCAACTGCTGTGCTTTTTCTGGGATAGCCAGCGATAATATATATAAATATATCTACTTTGGAATTCAAAAACATTGTATTTCCAATAAGGAATACCACTTTCCATATTAGTTCTGGGAGGGAAACTCCCTTTACATGTTCTATCTGGCGTTTTCTAAGTATACACGGTTCTCTTTTTTCCCCTTCCTTCCCCCTTCATCCTCTTTCTGCCCCTTTATTACATATTTTCATAATCCATTTTCCTCCACCCTCTTTCTTCTCCATTTCCTTTCTTCTCCAGCTTCTCTCTGACAAGAAGATACATTATTGCATAGCACTGAAACTAATAAAGAAGTGTAAGGGAAATACAATCAATGATGTTGAATTGAATTCACGAAAATCACATGGGAATCACAGCCGGTGACAATCACAGACTGCACATGTTTCATGTGTGAAATTTGTGTGAAGTTAGTCCGATGCCTCTGGTCTCCAACCTTGCACAAGCAGACATCCTTTGATTTACCTAATAAGCAGAGTGATTTTCGTTATTTAAGAAACACACTCTAATTGGTTCATTTCGATTAATATTAATATACAGTATTATATTAATAACTTGAATTACTTACTTAGTTAAGCTAGTTAAGATTAGGTTAGGATAGATTAGGTAGGTTGTGGGATATTTACCAGTGGTATTTTATTTCAATTATTTATTTTATTTTACTTGAATAAATTAAAAGTGTAGAATTTTACTATTTTTTTTATTTAGCAAGTGGATTGTATAAGATAATTTTCCCACTAATAAATTCCTCACAAGTTTTGAGGTTTTGTTATATAAATTCAACTGGACCAGAATCAACTTGTTAGCTGTTGTTTTAAATCAGCAGTCTCAGTTTAATCTAAATCAGTTTAAATTAAACAGTCTACGTGGTGTAGTGGTAAAACACTCGCCTAGCGTTCTGTGAGCGCTTTGTTATGGGTTCGTATCCTGGCCGGGGAGGATTTACTGGGCTCAAATCCTTAACTATAGCCTCTGTTTAACGCAACAGTAAAATGTGTACTTGGTTGTAACAACGATTCTTCGCGGCAGGGATCGTATTCCAGGGACCTGCCCGAAACGCTACGCGTACTAGTGGCTGTACAAGAATGTAACAACTCTTGTATATATCTCAAAAAAAAAAAAAAATTATAGTACTTAAAGTGAAGTTTGTTAGTTAATTAATGATAGTTTAAGTTGTAAGGCATAGCTGTGCCAGTAGCTCAAGCTTCCTGGGACACGTGTTAGTCACAAAGGCCCGGTCTTTCAATGGTCGATAATAGGCTTTATGGCATCACTTCACTGGATAAGGTAACCCAAAAATTCCATATAGTTTGATCACAGCCTGCTAACGGAGAACAATTAATTACTCTCGACACGATGATTAATATTAAACACTTTAAATTTAATTGTTGGTTAAGAGCAAGACTCTTACCATGTAGGGCTGGCGTCCATTCTTTTAAACCACGTCTAGCTAATAACTAGTTTAACTGGCCTTTCTTTCTGAAAACTTGACACAAAAGGTACTTTCCAGATTGACGAGATAGAAGGGTAGTGTAACACCGAAATAACACTAATAACTCCAGAACTGCTCTCGCTTGTATCTTGTTTGGGTGGTACCAGAAGTTGTGCTTTTGGTAACAAAGAGCGACTCAATACCTAACAGTACCACGAACAGTGCATAACAATCCCAGCTGTTATTACTTATGTAAAGGCTAGGGGGAAACGAAAATACTTGATTAGCACAAGTTCATAGTGGGTGGAGTGTCTCTCACCCTTTGCGCTCCTCCCTCACACTGCCACACATACTGCCTTATTGCACTCAATGGCTAACAGTGCCACAAACAATGGCAGCTATTATTACCTATGTATAGACAAATAGTGTTCTTGAAATATTTACATTGTATAACCCCAGCACACACATTACTACAATACTACAATTCATGTTCACATAAAGTGCAATTCATCAGAACCCTCATTACAAGTGCTAATAAATTCCATGGAAATCAAATCTTATTTGTGGAATGGTGTACATATACAAAATAATAATAATTATGTGAATATATACAGTAAATATGTGATTTTTTTCATCTTAAGAGATATTGTTGTACAATTTCACATGTTCGAGAATGAATGCCTATCAACATTGATTGACACTTACAGGAAAATCCATGAAGTAGAACAAGCGAAATTGTTCTCGTGAACTTCAAGTAAAGTTATTTGCATGTAAAAATTTCAACTTTGCGAACCTTCAAAATTTTTATTTATTGACCGAATTTTATTATTTTAACATGTTATGTGTAGAGTTCTTTGTTCTACAACAATTATTACAACACAAACCACACTCCATGTCAAAATGTTTGACATGAAGTCAAAAGTTATGGAGTTATAAATTATTTAGACTGAATTTTGTTCATAAGATTGTAAGGAAAAGTTAATATTATTTTATTCCAAACTACACTTTACAGAAAAATCCGCTGGAAGAAATGATGTAGATTAACATTTAAGATTAGCATGTAGTCAAGATTAACATGTAGTTGATTGCATTCTGATAACATAATGAAAATATGTGACATTGGTCACATTAAATATTTTAAATAATTTTGAAAATTGCAAATTTGTTTTTCCAAGTTACGATGTTGATCCATTGGGAACAGATGGATCAATTACAAATTAGATTATGCATTAAAAACTTGAGAGAGTTTTAGGAAGGTCGACTCAACTAAGATCTCGCCTCCTGAAGGATCTCCAGGTTTCTGGAGATATAACAAGGGTGAGAGGTCCTCCATACATCACATGAGATGGACGTAGCAGCTCACGTTGTGAGTTTTCGTTGGAGAGGTAAAACATCAGTCTGTTATTGGCTTGAGACTCAATTTATATGACAACGGTTTGTAGCTGTTTGAGATCGATTTTTGATTGTGCAGAGTTTTCCTTAGACAGCGTTTTACTCTCTCCACCATCCTCTCATAGACACTTCTGTTCCACGGTGCTCTGGGTGGAATGAATTTTCAGTAGCACTGCCGTTGGTTTAGGGCAGTGCGAATGACTGGATGATCCTAGACCTCTCTTTCTGACATGTTTCCTTTGCAACCAGGTTGAACCCATTGTCCGAGATCATCAACTTTGGGCAGGATCTACGTGTAGCATATCTGTGGTAGGCCTGGATGAATGATTCAGCACATATGTTGAGAGTCACCTCAAAGTGAACTCCTCGAATGGTGGCACATGTGAAAAGGGAGATGTTTGCCTTCACAGGGATTTTGTTCCTGATGCCAGTTAGGGTTATTGATCCTGTGATGTTCACCCCAGTGATCTGAACGGGACGAAGGTTCCTTAAGGAGTGGTGGAGGTCCTGGGTTAGGATTCATCCGTGCATCGTATCTTCGTCAAACAACACAGGATTTAAGTATTGACTTTCTAGTCTGGTGACCCTGAGGAAGACAGTACTACTGTCTTAAAGGTTATCTAGTACTCCACCATGAAGTGTGCAATACTTGTGGATATGAAGCACAAGCAATCTGTATATCCAGTGATTCCAGGGAAGGAACCAAGGAATCAAGGAACTTCATAAGCAACATTTTTGTGCTAAATTCGTCCCTCGAAACGCAGAATGTTGATATTGTCTGGGACAATCCAAAGAGAGACAGATTATTGATGGTTTTAGTTGAGAGGTTTTTATAATCCTCATTATATTTTTGTAATTGAGCTTGTTTTATTGGGTATTTAAGATCACGAGGGGGACCTATGTTCAATTCCCAGCTTTTGTGGGAAATCGAACACCCTTTGTGTGGCTCTAATAAGTTTATTACAATCAGAGTACGGAGTGCAATAAATAACTGAAGTCAAGCATGGTTCTGGGATCTCAGTGGGAGCAGTGAAATTGGTCACAATGACTTGTGGCTTTTGTTTAGGCCACTTGTCACTGACTAGCTCCATAGGCCGATGGAACCACATCTCGGCTTTTGATAATTGTTTTAAGGTCAGACCTTTGGAGAAATAGTCAGATGGGTTCTCCTTTGTGGGTACATACCGGTGTTTGTATCCAGCTGACAATTCTCGAATTTCGTTTATGTAGTTGGTAACATGTGGGGTTTTGCTATAATTATTGTGAACCCACTGTAACACCGCCTCATTATCTGACCACACCACTGTTTGTTCAACATGGATGTTGCTCAATGTTTTGGTCAGATAATGAGCTAGCTTTACCCCTATTAGTAAGGCAGTTAATTCCAGTTCTCACAATGACCACTCCTTTAACGGTGTCTCTGGCTTTAGATGTGAATAAATTTGTTTTCCCATTAGTTAGTAGGTATGTTGCAGAGCCGTAAGAACACCCTGAGGCCTCGCAAAACACGTGCAGGTGAATTAATTGATCTTGATTAGTGATAGTTCGAGAGATCTTAATAGACTTTAGGGTATTTAAATCTTTAACCCCTGCCATTTATCTTGAAGTGTTGGAGTCAGAGGATCATCCCAACTTATTTTCTCAACTAGCATTCCTGCATCAACAACTTGCCCTTAATTAATACAGGGTTTAATAGTCCTAAGGGGTTGAAGGTTTTGCTTACTTGGGAAAGCAGTTTCCCCATGGTTATATTGGTGGTTTCCATTCCACCAATTTGATTTTGAGTTTATCAGTTGATGTTTCCGATTCTACTCCCAATGCAATAATTTTCTGAGACACTTGGTGGTAGGGAAATTCTGATTAAATAAATTGATTTAAATTGTCATTATTTGAAGCCCGCAACTGGATAGACACATTGGCTCCCAAGAACTCTCAATTAGCTTCACAGTAAATTGTTAGTAGTTCCTTTTCACTGCTAATTGTTCCTTGGAAATTCTCAACATACAGATTGTTTCTAATTTCAGTCTGTAGGGTCTTTTGGACTTCAAGTGCATGTCAAAAGTAGCCTGAAACATAAACGGAGAGGTAGCTGCTCCAAATAGGATGAATTCAAATTTGTACGAGATTAAATCACAGGGATCCTTGATCCAAAGGAACTTGAAGTTTCTGTCCTCCTCTTGGAATGTCATGCCTATGTCGGCCGTATTTGCATAAACTCCTGTTTGGAATTTGATTGCATGTCATTAACCCTTTTGGTTAAGTTAGGGCTAATTTGAAGGTAGTCATTCAACAATACACTATTCTATTTGCCCATGGCACTAGAGTTAAAGACTATTCTCGGTGGAGTAGAAACTGAGGCTTTCAATACTGCATTGTGAGGTAAATAGTGTCCCTATTTAGGATTGTCGTTTTTTACGACTTCGATGAATTTATTTTCGAGTTGATGGATTTTTTCATGGTACAATTTCGAGACTTTCGTTGGTTTTGTACCATGAGATGGTTTGTTGGCAGCTGATGAAGATTCAGCCGCCATGGAAGCCTGAAGCCACCATGGAAGCATTGTTTTTCCTTCTAGACAACTGAATCAAGGTATTGTTCATATGTTCAGGCATTGCCTGGACTAGTTTGTTCAGGGACGATGCTTAATTTGGATAGATCCCATAATTTATAGATAGAGGGATCCAGCTAATCCTCAGTCATGTCTCTGAGCATTAGTAATGACTGCTCTTTGCTTAGTTATGAAACTATCACTGAATTGATTTATTTGTTGTCTTCAAGTGTGGGTTTATTCAGACTCATTACTGGGCCTATGAGTAATTTACCTCTTGCAGACATTTCAGGTTCATTTGCTGTTGTTTTGTGTGTCCAGTAGTGAATTTATGGTAGTAGTCTGCACCTACAAGGATTTCAATATTGGTGAGGTGGGCCAACATAATTTATTGTCTGCCAATTTAATTATCTTTTTCTTTCAGGAATTTAGTAGTAGCTCCTAGACCTTGAAAATTTAGGTCCGACAGAATTTTGTTCACCATTATAGCCTGTACTGGATGGACATAACTGCTCAAAAGGGCAAGAGGTTGTACCACCTGTGATAGGTGGTACCAAGTCTACCACCTGGTACACTTGAAACCCTGTGTTAGCCAGAAACCCCAAAATGTTTAATTTTACCTGGGTTAAAGGTTTTAGTTGAATATCATCTCCCACTCTTTGAGTGACAAAAATCTTCTGGGACCCTTGGTCAAGCAACCCTTGGGTATAGATCTCGGGTCCTTTGTTTTTGATGGTCAGTTGGGCAGTGGGCAAAGTCACAATATTGTTGGACTTTGTAGATAGGACACTAATCAGAATTCTGTCGCACCTTGCAGTACTATATGGTGGTGGAAGCTTTATCTTCCTCGACTTTGGGTTTTGGAGACTTTGTTTTGGTGTTCCCACAGAGCACTGAGTGGTATTGAGTCTTATTACACCTGTTGCAGGTATGTAATTAGGTTTCACAGGTGTGGTATTGTGTGACCTGGGACACCTCGTGCATTTTTGCAGTCTTTTGAGTCACGTCACACGGGTGGCACGATCAAGATAATTTTTGCAGTGTTAAATAGAATGCTCCTCCTAGCAGCACAGACATGTCTGCCAGCTGCAGCACCTTTTGAAGTTACCACCTTGGGGTGACCCAGTAACTGTTGGCTTCGAGGGACCCACTGCGGAAAGGTCCTGCACCCACTGTACTTCAAGGGACTCACCACGCTACTTGACTTCCAATGAGGAGTGAAAGTGTTTTGTTTGCGTTTATTGTCAGTACTTGATGTACTTTTGATCTCCATTCACTTCGTCGTCTTAAGCTTGTCAGTTGAAGAACCCTGTTTGGGTACTATTTTATAATGTGCTCTCATACAATATACAATCATCTTCAAACTCGCAAAGATTTCATCTAGGGTGAGGATGTCTGTTCTGTAGTGAGAGAAGAGAGATTCCAAGATTTCCTTGGGTAATTTGCTCGGAATTTCTAATTTTGCCATCCATTCTGCTCAAGGCACATCACCCTTAGCAGCAAGAGCTTTGACTAAAAGCTCAACTTTGAGTCTAAAGACTTGTATAGCCTCAGGTGTTTTACCTGGTGCAGGCATAGCTCTCAGTTTATAGTAGAAATTGGCTATAGCAATCACTTTGTTAAAATAATTAAGTTTAACAACTCTATATGCAGTATCGTAGTCGTCATCATTAGGAATCAGATGGTCAATAACTGCCTTTGCTTTTCCTCTCTAGGTACTTCATAAATAATGGAATGTAGATGTTTTGGTAATGGAATCTTTAGAGCTCACGAATGAATCAAACTAGTTCCAGAAAAGGTCAAAGTTATTATTATCCCTGTCACAAAATTCTGGAGTTTTCAAAGCAGGTATATGTACTTCTATGATGAGGTTAAACGTTCAATTTGATGAGGTTAAATGCTCAATTTGTTGTTGGAGCATTTTGAGGACACAGAGTTAATATTTAATTGCTCTAAGAGTTATATTAATTTATCTAGATGATCTTGAACCTCCGCCTCATATTGAGCCTTTTCGCCGAGGAAGTTGTCTAGTCTGTCTGTATGATTTTTTTCTTCGATGAGGCTTTAAACATGGTTGTTTACTGCCTCAACAGCCTTTTGTAAATTTTTTTTTTGCCACCTCTATGTGGCTTTCAAGTAATTTCAGAGTCACATTTGATGACTGGGCTAACTGCTCACATTTGTTCAGTTACTTGGTCACTTATCATTTGTGACTCACAGGGGATCTATAGTACAACGTATTGGTAGTAGATATTTCGTCTGTCATACTAGCTGCCTGATTGTGCTTTGTTAGGCCCATAATTTCTGAGCTGAAATAATTAGGGTATTTGCTCATAAATGCTGAGCAGGTGATAATAGTAGCCTAGTGTGGTTATTTTCAGTCGCTATGGTGTGGGAGTGATAATTAAATTTAACAAAAGAGGCTGTACCACCTGGTACACTTGAAGCCCTGTGTTAGCCAGGAACCCCAAAATGTTTAATTTTACCTGGGTTACAGGTTTTAGTTGAATATCATCTGCCACTCTGTGAGTGACCATCAACCTATTATCGAGGTTGGCAAAATAAACAAGCAAATTTATATAATTATATGCAGGTTCATTTGAGCGATAATTAGTGCCAATGATTGATTACCTTAGGTTAGCTCATTATTATCGCCGTCGGTTGGTACAGAGATACCTTTCACCACTCAAATATATAATGATTGAATAGTAGGAATATTAGATTATATATACTAATGGAAATATGATAATATAATAAGTATAACACAACTCATGTTGTTAGTAGTCCCACCCTAATCAGGGTCTGCACAATAATTAAATGTGGTTAGATGGTTCACTATTTAGTACAACTCTAGTCAGTAGTTGTATCCTAACCAAAGTAACCCAAAATCATCGTAAGGTAACCACAAGGCAAAGTACCCTAATGCGGGGTGGCAATAGCTACAAGTTTATATAATTGTGCTATAGGACAGAGTGGAATATAATTTATATTTTTTGTTTTATTTTAGATTAATAATTCAGTTATTAAACTAGTTATTGGTTGGAAATTTTTTAATTTATTTGCTACCATCCTGCAGAAATAAAACACCATTAATTTTAGTGGATAAATGTCTACGAAAGTGAAGCTATAATTGAAAGTGAAGCTAGGTGATACGCTCTATGTACGGAATTTATTAGTAGCACATATTTAACTCCTTCTTTACCTATGTTGAGGTTGGAAGCAAAAAATACTGCTGCAATTATTTGGTTTCAGAAACACTGCTTTGTGCACTTAAATTGTAGAGAATTGATGAAGCAAGGCTAGTGAGTTAATTTGACCTGTCTGCTTCGACTGGCTATATTAATTATATATTGATTTCACAGGTTCACTTGTGAACCATAAGATTCTGGTTTGAATGGCCATAAACATGTGGGAAATTTATAAGTGGAACTATATTTTAATTATTTATTTTATATTACTTCGATAAAGTAAATGTGTAGAATTGTACTTTTAATTTTTTTATTTAGCAAGTGAACTGAATAAGATAATTTTCCCACTAATAAACTCCTTGCAACTTTGGGGTTGTTATTATATAAATTCAATTAGACAGGAATCAACTTGTTTGCTGGAGTATAAAGTTTATATTAGTTAGATTGATAAAGATTAAGCCACCCAAAATATTGCATAGGTATGAAAAGCCGTAATATTAAAAGTTAAAATAAAAATTGTTAGTTAATAAATGATAGTTCTAAGTTTAGTAAAGCTAAGTTGCGCCAGTAGCGGAAGCTTCCAGGGGTCACGTGCTAGTAACACGGGGCCTGATCTCTCAATGGTTGAAAGACTGGGCCCTTCTCCACTCTCCACTCACCACCCCCGTCTCCACTCACCACCACCACCACCACCTACTCAACTCACGACTACCACCACCACATTAACCACTCATCACCATCACCATCTCCACTCACCACCTATACCACCACCGTCTCCACTCACCACCCCCACCTTCTAAACACACTCCACCACCCACCACCACCACAGTTTCCATTCACCACCAACACCATCACCACCTTCTCCTCTCACCATTACCAACACAATCAACACCTTCTCCACTCACCATCAATACCACGACCGTCTCCACTCATCACCACCAGCACCCCTGTTTCCAATAACCATCACCACCTTCTCCACTCAACACAACCACCACGACCACCGACTCCACTCATCATCACCACAACCACCACCTTCTCCACTCAGTAGCACCACAAACACCTCCACCACCAGCACCACCGTTTCCACTCACCACAACCTTCTCCGCTCACCACTACCACATCCACCTTTTCCACTCAACACCACTAATACTACCGTCTACTCTAACCACCACCAACATCTTCAATCACCACAAACCACCTTTTCCACTAACCACCACCACCACCACCACTACCTACTCCACTCACAACCACCACGACCACCGTTTCCGAACACCACCACTACCACCAACAAGGGAGTCTGGCCCTAGCTTCGGTGCGGGGCAGACGTGTTGAATCGGCGCTCCAGCAGTTGGTGTTGTTTGCCCGTTTCAGCTGGTTGGGGGCGGGTGTGTGTCTGCTCGCCTGTGCTGACGTGGCGTTACGATGGGGGTCCCTCTACCCCCTGTCGTCCGGGCTCAGTCTGTGGAACTAGAGTTCTCTGTGCGGGCTGGTTACCCGGAGATTGCCCTGGCTTGTGAACTGCTCTCTGTCCCTGTGTTTGCGATTTATGGGGTCGAGTTGGTAACGGCCCGTAGGGCCATTGTGAAGTTTGCAGAGGAGGCGGCGTATCGCGATTTTCTCCGGCGATACGAGGGGCGGACACTGCCCCTGCCGGATGGTGCGGGCACTGTCACCCTCTCGGATAGAAGTGGTGCACTTACTTACATCAGTGTGCATGGGGCTCCCTTGGAGTTTCCAGAGGCTCTGCTACGGCGGTATTTCGGGCGGTTTGGCGCAGTTGTTAGTGTGAGAGTGAACGTGGTGTCTTCTAGTCCTCTTAAGGGTGTGAGGTCTAACATTCGCACCCTGGGCATGAGACTCCGGGCGGATATTCCGTCCTCTGTGCGCCTTATGGGGTACAACGTTCGGGTGTTTTACGCCCGTCAGCCGCGGACGTGTTATCGTTGTGGTCTTTTGGGCCATCAGGCTGCTGACTGTTCTGCGCCTCCTGTTGCACCAGTGAATCTCTTCAGTGAGGAGGATTTTCCGCCCCTTCCTGTGGGGGATGATTCGGTGGGTATGGACGTCTCTTCGGCTGAGGAGGTGCCCTCTGTAGCAGCTGTTGCTCCGCCTGTTGCGCCCCCTGTTGTTGCCGCATCTCTTCCGGAGGTTGGGTCCTCGCCTAGTGCTCCGGCTGATGTCCCTGCGCCTCTTCCGCCTGCCGTTTGCTCAGACCCCTCGTCTTCCAGTTCTTCCTCTGCTGTGTCTGTCCCGGTCCCTGCACCCTCGCCGTCTGTCCCGGCTGTGCTGGGAGCTGAGGTGGATCCGGAATTCCCTCCTGTGCCTGGCCTGGTGCCCCGTGTGGTTGAGGAGGCTGCCGTGCTGCGGCGTGCGTCGATTCTCTCGGTTGGTGCTGCGCGGGTCGCTGAATCTGCCTCCGGGTCTGATGATGTGCGGCCCGAGCCTAAGCGTTCCCGGCGTTCTTCTGTGTGGGCTGAAGTTGGCGAATTCGACGAGTGTCGTCCTTCCGTTGACGGTGGGGTGGCTCCGGATGTGGTGCACACTACGGTGGTGGCGGAGGTACACTTGCCTGAGGATGCCGGTGCCGGCGTTTCGGCCTCGACTTCTGGTCCGGTGTCCGAGGGTCCTGCTTCAGGTGCGTTGCCTGCGTCGGATGGCTCCGGTTCTTCGTGGGCGGTGGTTTCCCCTGCTGTAGTTGGTGGTGAGCGGGGTGGCCTGGTGGTGATGTTGAGAAAGGATGCTCGCTCTGGATGTTCTGTGGCCCCTTCCTCGTTACCCGTTTCCTCTGCAGCGGTCTTGCCGCCTCTTCCGTTTCCTGCAGTCCCTTCCGTGTCTCCTGCGGTATCCGTGGAAGTGCTATCGTCTCAGCGTCCGACACCTGCTTCGATGGCGAAGGCGTGGCAGGCTCGGCGTCCCTCGTCCGCTTCTCCGGTGTCGTCTGCTTCCTCGAAGGGCGTGGTTGGCACTCCCCAGCCTCGTTATGCGACTTGCGTCAGTGACCTTAGGCATTGGCCGATGCCGCCAGATATAGATGTTCCGAGTTTATGATACCCGCTCGAGCGCGGGGGATCAAAAACCCTACCGACCTTGAAGATCTCGTCTGGGAAGCTTACAAGTCGAAATATCCTCGTGAGCTGTTCCCGGAGAAGTACATTTCTCACGATGTTCCTCGCAAGTGATTTCTATGTATTTTGTGTTGCCTGGTTGTGGGGTGTGTATGTGAGTGGGTGGGGTGGGTATTGTTTCCCGGTTCCTGCGTGCTCCGGTTTGTTGTGTGGGTTTTTTTGTATGGCTCGTGGGGGGTGTGCGGTTCCTATGCGTTTGTTTGTTCGGTTATGGATGTCGTGTGCGCTTGTTTGTCATATTGTGTGCCCTTCAGGCTGTTGGTGTGTGCTCTTTGTTATGTTTTGCCTTCCGTTTGTTATGGCGGATCTGTTTTCTTTATTGTTATTGTCCTTATTCTTGTATGTTTCTCGCCTCTCTGTATGTATTTGAGGTGTTAGCAGGCTTGTTATGTGTGCATTTTGTCCTGGGGTTTTCCCTTATGTTTGTCTTACACTGTGTTTATAATTGTGTATTGTTTGTATATGCATTTTTGTTTTGTGGTCAGCCCTTCTGGCTGGTCTTCTATTGATTTGTTCCTTTGTCCTTGTACATATGTGTGCTTTGTACTTTTGTTCTATGTTATATTTGTTCTGTTTTTCTTGTACATTATACGCATGCTTGCATGTAAAAATAAAAATAAAAAAAAATAAAAAACTACCACCAACACCGTCTCCACTCACAACCATCACCACCACTGTCTCCACTCACCACTACCATCTCATTCTTCACACTGTACCAACAAAACCATCTTCTCCACTCTTCACAATCATCACCACCGTCTCCACTCACCACCACCACAACCTTCTCCACAACCACCTCCACCTACTCCACTCACCACCATCACCGTCCCATGAACACATATACCAACATCTCTAACCACCACCACCACTGTTGGAAAGTTCCAATACTGATACATCTTTATTGTATCATAATACATCACTATTGTATACTAAGCATAGTATCTATTAACCCTACTAACTGTAGTGCTAATATAAATTGATATTTTCCTATCTGCAAGTCATTTACTAAAATTCTCCCCACATCGAGGGGCGGTATTGCGTCAGATAATATCCAGCAAAACATGATTATTATCAACATGCCAGAGAATTGAATAATATTCTCAACCATTATCAGTATTCTTTACAAGAATTAATACCTGATAATATAACAATTAGTGATTCAATAACAACGAGTTATCAACTAAAATATCACTAAATAACAGCTTATCTGTTATCTCAAACCGTCATGGAGGAAACAGAACTTCTCTCCATTTCATAATTATTGGCAATTAGCGAGAATGAAAACAATATTTAACTCCCTATAATTGCGACTCTATTCTCATTGACGTATTAAGTAGGGTAATTACAAGGAAAAGAATTTTCTGTTTCTACTATGTCGCGCATGCGCGAGAGAGGGGTTGAGGGAGGAGAGGAATCGGACGCCAGCAAGCCATGCGGTTGGACGACGCTTAGACAACGTGGCGGCCATTAGTCCAGGGAGAGCCGAATCTTTCATCAATTAAGAGTTAGGCCCTTGCTATTAATCGGCCTTGAAGTGTGCAACTACTCCATTAGTGATTCAAGGATTGCATCGGTGGACAACCAGCAGGTTAGGTGTTCTAGTATTGTTATAGGAGCTCTCTATATATGTACTCTGCACTTAGTCCATCGTTACGCCGTAATACCTCCCCAAACACCACGTACGTCCGCAAGGAATTTAATTTGTTCCTTCCATTGAACTGTAATGGCATAATCTAATTTGTGTAGACAACTTTTACACTCTATTGGGTTTCCAGCGTGTGTTGGAGCTGCCGTGATTGCAACAATTTCCCACGCTACGCTAGTGGATCACGTGTTCCAACAAGTCCCAGTTGACGCCATCTCGACATCACACCTCCGTTCACTGTTACAGCTAAGCAGGTGAAATTACTTTAATTTATTTATTATTTATTCATGAACGGATGAAACCTAATAATAATTTGAGATTATATATAATTTACGAGATTTAGGAAGTCAAGAATAATTTCATAGCCTCATGAATTTTATATGAGAACAATTTCTCGTATAATCATTGTCCAATATATTCTTGCTACTAACCAAATTCACAAATGATTATTTTATTATATCTTAGTAAGAGTTACTAAATTTATTCGAGGAAGAACCAGCCTTGATGAAGTGTACAGGGAGTACTCTACTTCTGGCATTAACCCCCCATTTGAGAAGGAGGGAAAATTTACTTCTTGAATAGTAATTTAATTTACACTCCTTTAATATTCAAGGAATAATTTTTAATAGTTACATTATCCACAGGCACTGGTATTTCAGTCCTTTTCTGATGTTTATTTATCTGTTTCCCTTTTCAGTAAAAATAGGGTGGTCCTTCGATTAATTTAAATCAATTAATTGAATATCAATATATTGAGAGTAAGCATTCCTTCACGACACAAATTTGGTCTCTTCAAACCAGATGCATCTAAATTAACATCAATATTCTAGATCAGTTCTCAGAGAATGAAACAAATTTAGTCCTCTTCGAATCTGATAGATATCTGAGAATCAAGCTGTCCAAATTAATTTAACCATTACTAATTACCATGCGTAGTAATCTAGACTAACCATATTTCATTATCTGTGGCTACCGGCAGTGTACCACATATGTTAGCCTAACTCACACCAATTTATTTGCTGTCTATATCTTATGTATAGGGTAGCACTAGTGGGACATAGTCAGTTACCTACAACACTCAGACTTATACCTCACACTGAGGTAAGAATCTTCAGGCCACCAGGAGCAACAGCTCACAATTTCTATAATAAATCCATATTAACACCTGCGTTAGATTGGCCTCACCATCTAACCATTATTTATCTAGGTGGTAATGACATCCATCCTACTCGACACCCAGCTGAGGTAATTAATCACCTTAAAACAATAATTTCCTCATTTAAACTTGTTAGCAGTTCAGTAGTGTTCACATTAGTGGAACCTCGCCAACTAAGTAATAATAATCGTTGGGGAGTGAGTCCAGAATATTACCAAAGGCTGCCAAATATATAAACTTTCGGCTGAAGAAAAGAGTATGATTGGATGCCACTTACATTCAATTTACAGTCAGACCATACAGGCAAAACCTGGCAAGAGATGGTGTACACCTGACAGGTGAGTATAGGTCACATGTAGTTGACAAATTGGTCAACACAATCAACCATCATAAAAGGTTGTGGCTAGCAAGTCAAAATTAATTATATATATTTTATATTTTCACCTGTATGTGCAAGTGCACATTTATACATTATAAAATCTAAAAAACCCAAAAACACAGCACATATATATATCTATTCACATTAGTAGTAGTAGGCATCCTTCAGTCTCGGAAGACTATGGAGTTGCGCCCTGACAGGGTGCAAAGCCTGGGTAGGTAAATCTGGAGGAGAAGCTGTTACCCATGCAGCAGGTCCCCCTCTCCACGCTGCTGAAATTATCCAATAGAAAGGCAAATGCCAATACACATGGTTCCAGCAACGTCGCAGAAGCTGCCAGAACGAGGTCGACGTCAACAATGAACTGCCTTAGGGGCTCCAACTCCGGATTTTTCCTCGAGGTTGACTCCTGAAGCCTTTCCCAAAAAAGGGGTATGGCTGCAAGGCAGCGGAGGTTTAAAATCAGGGCTTTCCTTCCCCTAGATGGGCTGCCTTCCCAGGCTATCGAGTCCCATCTACCCGGAGAAGCTGGTTTTAAGGCATCAGAGGCACGCCCTCGCCCCTTCTCCTGTCGGTAAAAGCAGTTCCGCCGGACTTAAAGACTAAGCCACTCGTGCAGGCCAGGAGTTGGACTTGGTTGTCAGAGGCTATTGTTGACGCATGCCATATAGGAGCATTTTATAGGTCATGGGAGCTCGTCCCCATTTACCACCCCTTGGCTATGACAACTCCTTGGAACCAAGGGGTTGTCCTATTCACATTACTGCACCATTAATTAATTTATGCCAACCTCTATTAGGTAGGAATTTAGGCTGTGATTGTGCTGAGTTTTACACAAATGTAGACTAAATAACTTAGTAGTTTCTTTAGTAGAAATTATTTCAACTAGTCTTGAACTAGTCAGTAGTGTATATTATTCATTATTGTGCTGACCCTGTAACAGGGTGGGACCAAGTACCATTATTAACTATTTTGCTGACCCTACAACAGGTGGGATCCCAGTACCATTATTTACTATTGTGCTGATCCTACCACAGGGTGGGATGCAAAACCTTATACTAGCTCTGATTAGAGTTTATACATATAAATCATTTTGTGTATTCATTATTTGTGTATATAAATTTTAGGTACTGCTGAATGTTCACTATTACATCAAATAGTGATAATGAAGAGTTAGCCAGGAGAAATTCTAATAGTGACATTCGAGTATTACTCAAAATTCTTAGCTACTTATTGTTAAGTAGGTGCATTTAACCCCGGAATGAGGAAGAGTGCAACTTAGCCAGAATAATTTAGGCTATATTCAATTTACTTGCCAACTAATGAGCAAGTACCCAAGCTACATTAGCAATACCTATTCAAGTCCTATGAAACTTGAACTTAAAGCCACCATGGCTACTCCTGAACAATTAAGGATAACCTATATTGGCCTTAAAGGTCATTTACCCAGACTGATTAATAAATCTGGAGCTTCATCTAAAGCAACTCCCATTGATTACCATCAATTAGAAATATCATTGAGAGTAGCTGATCTCAAATTTGATCAAGTCAGATCTACAATCAGGTCTTATCTTGACATACTGAATGCAGCAGAAACTGATCCTCATGAAATAGATCAAACTCTAGCAGAAACTTCTCAGTATGAAGATGACACTCAAGATAAGCTTAATGTACTATGTAATATATTAAGTCAACGCAAATTCAATGCAAATAATACTGTGTCTCAATCCAGTGTACAATTATCTGAGGTTCGTCTACCTACTTTAGACTTACCTACATTTGCAGGGCTGGATGAAGAAAATTGGGACACATTTTGAACTTCATTTGAAGTTCATATACATAAAAAACCATCTCTTGATAAGGTTTCTAAATTCTCTTACTTAAACAGTCTTCTCAAAGGGGAGGCTAAATAGGTTATAAATAACCTAGCTCTCACTGAGAGCAATTATGAAGACGCTATAAAACTGCTGAAGTTGAACTATTGCAACAAAGAGTTGAGTATAGCTAACCTATATTATCAGTTACTGGATCTGAATGCACCAAGTAACCAACCAGACTCACTTCAAAGCATCAGGCTAGAAATAGAGTCTCTAGTGAAGGCCTTAGGTACTAAAGTTGATGTACCAGCTTCCGAATGCTCAATTAAGTTACTTTTACAGTGGAAATTACCTCAAAATATTTTAGCAGAAATCTGCTCACACTATAAAACCAAGTTTCTCACTCTTGAGCAAATATTCGAGGGGTTAAGAATAACGGTCAACAGGCTGAAAACTCATGATAAGATTAAACCTGAGTCAAAACAACCTAATATTGACAATTCAGTCAAACCAAAATCGACTTTAAACAAGTCTAGTAAATTCAAGCCTAGAACTGCTCCATCCACTGGAAAGAAGGGTGGTAACATAGGTATCTGTATATATTCACTGTATATTCAGTATCTCCCTCTGAGACTGTAATTGAAGTGACTGCCAAGAAGACAAACTCAGCAAGAGAGAGAAAGTGTCTGTTCTGTGAGCAAGAACTTATAAATGCAATGTTTATCCTAACTTTAATACCAGGATTAAACAACTACAAAATTACATAGATGCACCAAGTGCATGGGTTCTCATGACCCCAGTAAGTGTGTAGTCCATCTACAGTTGTGCAGTACAAAAGTAATGATGCAACGAAAGTGTGCATCAATATGCCTTATGTAGAAAGACATCATCACAATCTATGACACCTCGGGAGGATTCTATGAATTCTACTGTAATACTGTTCAATTCTGCAAAGTACACCAAGAAATCAATGTACTTGCAACGAGTCAGGCAATAATACTACTCTGCCTACAGCTCAGCTTAAACTAATTAATAGGAAGTCTAGGATCAATACTAGAGGTCTTTTCGATCAAGGATCACAGAAGACTTTCATCACACAACAATTAGTTGAGCAGTTGAAATTAAAACCTGCCAAAGGTGTGAAATTGAATATCTCTGGGTTTTTGACTAACAGTGGACCTCGTGAATACCAAGTAGTCAAGGAGTTAGTAAGACTTGGATCTTCCACTAATTCAATATAAGTGGTAGTAGTATATAAGCTTCCTTCAGACCTGCAGGTCACAGGACTAGCTCGCACTGCAAAATATCTCAGACGTAACCGCATGAGGCTAGCGGATCACAAAATAAATACCGACTGCCTCACACACGTTGGTATCCTAATAGGTGCTGACTACTATTACAGATTTATAACAGGATGCACCCGACAACTAAGAATGAATTTGTTGTCATCTGCTTTAGGCAAATTGCTAACAGGACCGGTGCTTTTCCAGCAAAAATCTGTATCAACCAACAATTCAATAGTGCCATGACTAGGCTCGAAACAGTCACCCCTGCATTTCAGAGAAATATCTGAGGATTATGAGTCTGATCCACCTGTATTTCGACTGTGGGATTTAGACACTTTAGGTATTGTCCCTGATAAACCAAGCCCTGATAATACGTGGACTTCCCAGCAATATCTGGACACAGTTGTCTATACAGACAAGCAATACCGGGTGAGACTGCCATGGAAGTTTAATCATCCACAACTTCCAGTTAATTATTTCATGGCAGCCTCCCAATTAAAGTCTCAATTAATACAGCTACAGAAACAGCCTGATAAATTGAACATGTATCACCAATTAATTCAACAACAACTCGACAGTAAATTCATTGAAGTTGTTGATAATGATGACCGAAAAATAGGTCACTATCTACCCCATCACGCTGTAATGAAAGACTCAATGACGACACCAGTACGTATCGTTTTTACTGTAGTGCCAAAGCGAAGGCAAACAGCGTGTCCTTGAATGAGTGTCTCCAAACGGGACCTTGCCTAACACAAAGGTTATATGACATATTGTTACAATTCTGTACTGGTATTTTTGCTTATACTGCTGATATCAGTAAGGCTTTCCTTAGAGTAGGCTCACAAGAGGAGGATCATGATTATACCAAATTTCTCTGGATTAAGGACCTACTGGATCCTAACAGTGACGTCATAACCTACAGGTTTGCCTCTGTGCTATTCGGCGCGACCTCTTCATCGTTTCTACTTCAAGCAACATTAGATACACATTTGAAGAAGTCAAATAGCCCTTATAAAGCTGGAATTAGCGACAACTTGTATGTAGACAACTTCCAGGGAACCACTAATGACAAATTTAAATTGGTAGAAATCTACCATGCGGCTAATCGTGAGTTGCTAGGAGCCAATATGCCACTACAATCATGGGCCTCAAACAATAAACTATTAAACAAGACGATTGAGAAAGAGTTTCCTGGTTATCGGGTACCTAATCAATTGAAGGTTCTGGGTGTGGAATAGAACACAGTTACCGATGAGATGAATGTCTAATCAGTACAAACAAATAATTCAACCCTCACCATGAGAAAATTACTCTTGTATGTCAGTCAACCATTTGACCCTTTGGGCGTACTTAGTCCTGTTTTAATAAGGGGCAAACTCCTCATGCAGGAATGCTGGCAGAAAAATATGGGATGGGATGATCCGTTGCCAATTGAGTTGCAAGATAAATGGCAAATATTCACAACGGATTTCAATCAATTAGGTGTTTTGAAATTTCCTCGTAATGCTTTAGGACAAAACTTACCCACAAATTTGCACGTCTTTTGCGATGCCTCTGGCAAAGCGTACGGCGCTGCAGCCTACTTAGTCAATAATGCACAATCATTTTTACTCACATCAGAAGCAAGAGTTGCTCCAATCAAAAAGAGATCTTTACTTCAAATGGAGTTGACTGCATTGCTGGTGGAAGTAAGATTGGCTCATTGCCTGACCAAGACACTCAATAATATTCACTTTGGTGAGACCGTAGCGTGGTCAGACAATGAGGCAGTCTTACAATGGGTAAGAAACAATAATAATAAAAGTCCCTACGTCAGCAATCGTGTTAGGGAAATTCATGAATTATCTGCAGGATATAAATTCAGACATGTTCCTACGAAGGACAATTCAGCAGATTACCTTTCGAGAGGTTTATCATTAAAACAGCTGATCAAGTCTTCGATGTGGTTTAATAGACCTTCATGGCTTGTTAGTGGTCAGTGGCCTAAACAGAAACTACAAGTCATAGTGACCAATATCACTACTCCCATGACAGACCCAGAACCTCATCATACCTTAGCTATTAACCCTCACAATTATTCTAACTTGAGTAAGTTACTAAGAGTAACAGCAAATGTATTTGATTTTCTTACTAAGATAGGAATCAGACATAAGTTTTCCGATCCTATCCTCTATTGGAGCAAACGTGCACAACAAGAGACGTATGGAAGTGAATATGAAAATCTTTCAGATAAATTAACCAAGTCTCTAGGTATCTGGTATGATGCCAACACCTATAATATATTAAGGTCTGGAGGACGTCTGCTTCATGCAGAAATTGATTTGGATACAAAAAATCCAATACTACTACCACGTCACAACATTGTCACAAAACTTCTTGTTTTACACGATCATCAATATAATACTTTACATGGTGGAGTGTTAGACACTCTCACCGACCTAAGACAGAAATATTGGCTTCCCCCAAGGTCGTCAAACTGTCAAATCACTTATTAAGTCTTGTGTAATCTGCAGAAGGTACGACGCTCGAGTGTGTCCTTGCCCAGGACCTCCACCACTCTCTAAGGAGAGAGTAGTCCATTTTCGTCCTTTTGAGACCACTGGTGTCGATTACACAGGAGCCTTACTTTTCATTGATACTCCAGATAAGGTACCAGTGAAGGCTTATATTTGCCTCTTCACGTGTGTAACCACACGAGGCGTACACCTAGAAGTGACTTCTGATATGAGGGCAGAAGCCTTAATCCGAGCCTTTCGTAGATTTGCAGCACACAGATCCTGCCCCAAACTAATGATATCTGATAATGGATCAAATTTTGTGGCGGGAGAAGCCTGCCTACGAGAGATATAGAATCACCCAGAAGAGCAGTCTGTAATGCAAAGACGACAATGCCACTGGAAATTTATACCTCCCAGAGCCCCCTGGCAAGATGGTTTCTACGAACGTATGGTAGGGACTGTCAAGAAATGTTTAAGGAAGACCTTGCTTCGACAGAAAATTAGTTTCCCTTAATTACAAACACTCGTCGTAGAAATTGAGGCGCGAGTCAAAACCACCCCCGACTTACCTATCGGATGATTTCTCTCAGAGAGAACCCCCGAGTCCCTCACATTTACTCCATGGAGGCCTACTGAGCCCTCTGATACCTTTAGCAGAAGAGGATCCAGTCGACCCTTCACATGTGACTAGGAGTGTTTTAGGGGAAAGTTATCAACATCTTACGAAGGTAGTCGAAAAGTGGAATGAGGTGTGGACTCGAGAGTACCTCACAGCTCTAAGGGAACACCACTATGGAGCTTCGAGCCCCTATAATAAAGTTCAATTCAAACCAGGAGACCTAGTGTTGATTGATAGTGATGGACCCAGGTCAGAATGGCCTATAGGCAAGATTGTCTCTGTTCACCCAGATCATCAAGGCATCCTGAGAGTAGTACGGGTTTTGTGCCGAGGCACCACTACCCTGAAAACATTAGAGAAGTTGGTTCCTCTCGAATTAGCTGAACGAGAGTGTCCTGCAGAACGAACTTCACCTACAGTTTCCGAGGACAACAATTCTGATCCACCGAGCACCTGACCACTTAGAGCCGCTGCTTAACAATGCAAACGGAAACTACAACAATATTATAGCTCTAACTAAGAGCAAATAATTTATCATCCAATTTAAGGTAGTCATGATGATACCGTGTTGTGATGTCCAGTAACTAATCAGTTACAAGTCACAGTGACCCTGGACATTCACCTCACTGTGGATTCTAAGCCTCCTTAACTTGCATGATTTAACCATTAATTTTATTTGTGTAGGCTACAGACTACACCATTATTACATCAAGAGAATATATCTGAGTTTACAAAACTTTAAGAATTATTAACATAACTGTTACGCATTATAGCGACACTAGTCATTGAGTACATTGTAAACTTTAGTAGTTAATAACTTTAGATGATTTAATAATTCAATGTTTACATTTAAAATGAGTTCCCTTGCAGACCTTAGACCTTGATAAGACGTTAGAGTCTTATCTCTCTTGGATTTGGGACATCCATTATGTGCGTACTAACGTACTAACATTCTAACATTAGAATAACTTCGGAATGGGTACGTCAGCACTCATTATTGAACTACGACTCGAGTTCACCCCCCCCCACCCCCGAGTTATGTTGGAAAGTTCCAGCACTGATACATCTTTATTGTATCATAATACATCACTATTGTATACTAAGCATAGTATCTATTACCCCTACTAACTGTAGTGCTAATATAAATTGATATTTTCCTATCTGCAAGTCATTTACTAAAATTCTCCCCACATCAAGGGGCAGTATTGCGTCAGATAATATCCACCACCACCACCCACACCACCCCTCCACAACCACCACCCACACCACCCCTCCACCACCACCACCCACACTACAGCCACCTTCCTTCCTGCCTAATTTATTCATCCTCCTTCCTTATTCTTCCACCTTCCTTATTCTTCCACCTTCCTTATTCTTCCTCCTAGTTTCTTAATCTTCCTACTCCTGTCTTATTTTGTCTCTTCCTTCTTCCTTATTCTTCCTCCTTCCTTATTCTTCCTCCTCTTTCTTTATTCTTCCTTCTCCTTCGTTATTCTTCCTCCACCTTCCCTATGCCTCCTCCTCCCTCCTTATTCTTCCTTCTCCTTCCTGCCTTATTCTTCCCCCATCCGTATTCCGCCTCCTTCCTATTCTGCCTCCTTCTTTCCTTATTCATCATCTGCCTTCGTTATTCTTCCTTTTCCTTCCTGTCATATTCTTCTTCCTTCCTCTATTCCTTATTCTTCCTCGTTCCTTAATCTCTCTTCTCATTCATTATTCTTCATCCTCCTCTTTGGCTTCCATATTCTTCCTCTTCCTTCCTGCCTTCCTTATTCTTCCTAATCTTTCCATATTCTTCAACCAGCAACATAAACCACCAAAAACTACTACCACCAACGACCACTACCACCAACAACCACTACCACCAACGACCACTACCACCAACGACCACTACCACCAACGACCACTACCACCAACGACCACTACCACCAACGACCACTACCACCAAAAACCACTACCACCAACGACCACTACCACCAACGACCACTACCACCAACAACCACTACCACCAACGACCACTACCACCAACGACCACTACCACCAACGACCACTACCACCAACGACCCCTTCCACCAACAACCCCTTCCACCAACGACCACTACCACCAACGACCACTACCACCAACGACCACTACCACCAACGACCACTACCACCAACGACCACTACCACCAACAACCCCTTCCACCAACGACCACTACCACCAACAACCACTACCACCAACGACCACTTCCACCAACGACCACTACCACCAACGACCACTACCACCAACGACCACTACCACCAACGACCACTACCACCAACGACCACTACCACCAACGACCACTACCACCAACAACCCCTTCCACCAACGACCACTACCACCAACGACCACTACCACCAACGACCACTACCACCAACAACCCCTTCCACCAACGACCCCTTCCACCAACGACCACTACCACCAACGACCACTACCACCAACGACCACTACCACCAACAACCCCTTCCACCAACGACCACTACCACCAACGACCACTACCACCAACAACCCCTTCCACCAACGACCACTACCACCAATGACCACTACCACCAACGACCACTACCACCAACAACCCCTTCCACCAACGACCACTACCACCAACGACCACTACCACCAACAACCCCTTCCACCAACGACCACTACCACCAACGACCACTACCACCAACGACCACTACCAACAACAACCCCTTCCACCAACGACCACTACCACCAACGACCACTACCACCAACGACCACTACCACCAACGACCACTACCACCAACGACCACTACCACCAACAACCCCTTCCACCAACGACCCCTTCCACCAACGACCACTACCACCAACGACCACTACCACCAACGACCACTACCACCAACAACCCCTTCCACCAACGACCACTACCACCAACGACCACTACCACCAACAACCCCTTCCACCAACGACCACTACCACCAACGACCACTACCACCAACAACCCCTTCCACCAACGACCACTACCACCAACGACCACTACCACCAACGACCACTACCACCAACGACCACTACCACCAACAACCCCTTCCACCAACGACCACTACCACCAACGACCACTACCACCAACGACCACTACCACCAACGACCACTACCACCAAAAACCACTACCACCAACGACCACTACCACCAACGACCACTACCACCAACAACCACTACCACCAACGACCACTACCACCAACGACCACTACCACCAACGACCACTACCACCAACGACCCCTTCCACCAACAACCCCTTCCACCAACGACCACTACCACCAACAACCCCTTCCACCAACGACCACTACCACCAACGACCACTACCACCAACGACCACTACCACCAACAACCCCTTCCACCAACGACCACTACCACCAACAACCACTACCACCAACGACCACTTCCACCAACGACCACTACCACCAACGACCACTACCACCAACAACCCCTTCCACCAACGACCACTACCACCAACAACCACTACCACCAACAACCACTTCCACCAACAACCACTACCACCAAAAACCACTACCACCAACGACCACTTCCACCAACGACCACTACCACCAACGACCACTACCACCAACGACCACTACCACCAACGACCACTACCACCAACGACCACTACCACCAACAACCCCTTCCACCAACGACCACTACCACCAACGACCACTACCACCAACGACCACTACCACCAACAACCCCTTCCACCAACGACCCCTTCCACCAACGACCACTACCACCAACGACCACTACCACCAACGACCACTACCACCAACAACCCCTTCCACCAACGACCACTACCACCAACGACCACTACCACCAACAACCCCTTCCACCAACGACCACTACCACCAATGACCACTACCACCAACGACCACTACCACCAACAACCCCTTCCACCAACGACCACTACCACCAACGACCACTACCACCAACAACCCCTTCCACCAACGACCACTACCACCAACGACCACTACCAACAACAACCCCTTCCACCAACGACCACTACCACCAACGACCACTACCACCAACGACCACTACCACCAACGACCACTACCACCAACAACCCCTTCCACCAACGACCCCTTCCACCAACGACCACTACCACCAACGACCACTACCACCAACGACCACTACCACCAACAACCCCTTCCACCAACGTCCACTACCACCAACGACCACTACCACCAACAACCCCTTCCACCAACGACCACTACCACCAACGACCACTACCACCAACAACCCCTTCCACCAACGACCACTACCACCAACGACCACTACCACCAACGACCACTACCACCAACGACCACTACCACCAACGACCACTACCACCAACAACCCCTTCCACCAACGACCACTACCACCAACGACCACTACCACCAACAACCCCTTCCACCAACGACCACTACCACCAACAACCCCTTCCACCAACGACCACTACCACCAACGACCCCTTCCACCAACGACCCCTTCCACCAACGACCACTACCACCAACGACCCCTTCCACCAACGACCACTACCACCAACGACCACTACCACCAACAACCCTTTTCACCAACGACCACTACCACCAACAATCACAACTACCAAGAACCACTACCAATCAACAACCACTACCACCAACGACCACTACCACCAACGACCACTACCACCAACGACCACTACCACCAACAACCCCTTCCACCAACGACCACTACCACCAACGACCACTACCACCAACGACCACTACCACCAACGACCACTACCACCAACAACCCCTTCCACCAACGACCACTACCACCAACGACCACTACCACCAACGACCACTACCACCAACAACCCCTTCCACCAACGACCCCTTCCACCAACGACCACTACCACCAACGACCACTACCACCAACGACCACTACCACCAACAACCCCTTCCACCAACGACCACTACCACCAACGACCACTACCACCAACAACCCCTTCCACCAACGACCACTACCACCAACGACCACTACCACCAACAACCCCTTCCACCAACGACCACTACCACCAACGACCACTACCACCAACGACCACTACCACCAACGACCACTACCACCAACGACCACTACCACCAACAACCCCTTCCACCAACGACCCCTTCCACCAACGACCACGACCACCAACGACCACTACCACCAACGACCACTACCACCAACAACCCCTTCCACCAACGACCACTACCACCAACGACCACTACCACCAACAACCCCTTCCACCAACGACCACTACCACCAACGACCACTACCACCAACGACCACTACCACCAACAACCCCTTCCACCAACGACCACTACCACCAACGACCACTACCACCAACAACCCCTTCCACCAACGACCACTACCACCAACGACCACTACCACCAACAACCCCTTCCACCAACGACCACTACCACCAACGACCACTACCACCAACGACCACTACCACCAACGACCACTACCACCAACAACCCCTTCCACCAACGACCCCTTCCACCAACGACCACTACCACCAACGACCACTACCACCAACGACCACTACCACCAACAACCCCTTCCACCAACGACCACTACCACCAACGACCACTACCACCAACAACCCCTTCCACCAACGACCACTACCACCAACGACCACTACCACCAACAACCCCTTCCACCAACGACCACTACCACCAACGACCACTACCACCAACGACCACTACCACCAACGACCACTACCACCAACAACCCCTTCCACCAACGACCACTACCACCAACGACCACTACCACCAACAACCCCTTCCACCAACGACCACTACCACCAACAACCCCTTCCACCAACGACCACTACCACCAACGACATCTTCCACCAACGACCCCTTCCACCAACGACCACTACCACCAACGACCCCTTCCACCAACGACCACTACCACCAACGACCACTACCACCAACAACCCCTTCCACCAACGACCACTACCACCAACAATCACAACTACCAAGAACCACTACCAATCAACAACCACTACCACCAACGACCACTACCACCAACGACCACTACCACCAACGACCACTACCACCAACAACCCCTTCCACCAACGACCACTACCACCAACGACCACTACCACCAACGACCACTACCACCAACAACCCCTTCCACCAACGACCACTACCACCAACGACCACTACCACCAACAACCCCTTCCACCAACGACCCCTTCCACCAACGACCACTACCACCAACGACCACTACCACCAACGACCACTACCACCAACAACCCCTTCCACCAACGACCACTACCACCAACGACCACTACCACCAACAACCCCTTCCACCAACGACCACTACCACCAATGACCACTACCACCAACGACCACTACCACCAACAACCCCTTCCACCAACGACCACTACCACCAACGACCACTACCACCAACAACCCCTTCCACCAACGACCACTACCACCAACGACCACTACCAACAACAACCCCTTCCACCAACGACCACTACCACCAACGACCACTACCACCAACGACCACTACCACCAACGACCACTACCACCAACGACCACTACCACCAACAACCCCTTCCACCAACGACCCCTTCCACCAACGACCACTACCACCAACGACCACTACCACCAACGACCACTACCACCAACAACCCCTTCCACCAACGTCCACTACCACCAACGACCACTACCACCAACAACCCCTTCCACCAACGACCACTACCACCAACGACCACTACCACCAACAACCCCTTCCACCAACGACCACTACCACCAACGACCACTACCACCAACGACCACTACCACCAACGACCACTACCACCAACGACCACTACCACCAACAACCCCTTCCACCAACGACCACTACCACCAACGACCACTACCACCAACAACCCCTTCCACCAACGACCACTACCACCAACAACCCCTTCCACCAACGACCACTACCACCAACAACCCCTTCCACCAACGACCACTACCACCAACGACCACTACCACCAACGACCACTACCACCAACAACCCCTTCCACCAACGACCACTACCACCAACGACCACTACCACCAACAACCCCTTCCACCAACGACCACTACCACCAACGACCACTACCACCAACAACCCCTTCCACCAACGACCACTACCACCAACGACCACTACCACCAACGACCACTACCACCAACGACCACTACCACCAACAACCCCTTCCACCAACGACCCCTTCCACCAACGACCACTACCACCAACGACCACTACCACCAACGACCACTACCACCAACAACCCCTTCCACCAACGACCACTACCACCAACGACCACTACCACCAACAACCCCTTCCACCAACGACCACTACCACCAACGACCACTACCACCAACAACCCCTTCCACCAACGACCACTACCACCAACGACCACTACCACCAACGACCACTACCACCAACGACCACTACCACCAACAACCCCTTCCACCAACGACCACTACCACCAACGACCACTACCACCAACAACCCCTTCCACCAACGACCACTACCACCAACAACCCCTTCCACCAACGACCACTACCACCAACGACATCTTCCACCAACGACCCCTTCCACCAACGACCACTACCACCAACGACCCCTTCCACCAACGACCACTACCACCAACGACCACTACCACCAACAACCCCTTCCACCAACGACCACTACCACCAACAATCACAACTACCAAGAACCACTACCAATCAACAACCACTACCACCAACGACCACTACCACCAACGACCACTACCACCAACGACCACTACCACCAACAACCCCTTCCACCAACGACCACTACCACCAACGACCACTACCACCAACGACCACTACCACCAACAACCCCTTCCACCAACGACCACTACCACCAACGACCACTACCACCAACGACCACTACCACCAACAACCCCTTCCACCAACGACCCCTTCCACCAACGACCACTACCACCAACGACCACTACCACCAACGACCACTACCACCAACAACCCCTTCCACCAACGACCACTACCACCAACGACCACTACCACCAACAACCCCTTCCACCAACGACCACTACCACCAACGACCACTACCACCAACAATCCCTTCCACCAACGACCACTACCACCAACGACCACTACCACCAACGACCACTACCACCAACGACCACTACCACCAACGACCACTACCACCAACAACCCCTTCCACCAACGACCCCTTCCACCAACGACCACTACCACCAACGACCACTACCACCAACGACCACTACCACCAACAACCCCTTCCACCAACGACCACTACCACCAACGACCACTACCACCAACAACCCCTTCCACCAACGACCACTACCACCAACGACCACTACCACCAACAACCCCTTCCACCAACGACCACTACCACCAACGACCACTACCACCAACGACCACTACCACCAACGACCACTACCACCAACAACCCCTTCCACCAACGACCCCTTCCACCAACGACCACTACCACCAACGACCACTACCACCAACGACCACTACCACCAACAACCCCTTCCACCAACGACCCCTTCCACCAACGACCACTACCACCAACGACCACTACCACCAACGACCACTACCACCAACAACCCCTTCCACCAACGACC
>NC_091164.1:16904014-16961514 GCF_040958095.1 Procambarus clarkii
AGGAATCTTTCCAACCCTGTTCATAACTAAACTTATTCCCTAGTCATCAGAAAAATATCCATGTTCTTCATGTTTCATTGTCATTTCATAACTAAAATTATCCATCAATCAACAGAAAAAGTCATATTCATCATCATTGTTCTAACTAAAATTATGTTTTGGCAAGTAAGAAAAATAACCAAAGATATCTTTCATCGCTGTTCTTAACGGACATTATACTTTGGGGAGCACAAAATAGTCTCCCTCATCATGTTTGTCTTTTCCTTAACTACAAGTATTCATCAGTCAAATAAAAATAGCTACTTCATCATGTTTCCCTGTCATTTCTTAACTGAAATGTCACTTGTCTCATCTGAAATAGACATGTATAACCTCTTTCCATCACTGTTCTTAACTAAAGTAGCCTTTCACTTTGCTAAAATAGTCATATTCATCATTGTTCCTAACTAAATTATATGTCGTTAAGTAAGAAATATAGTCAAAGACACTCTTCGAGTCATCAAGGACTTACTCAAAGACATCAAAGTTACTCTTGTTGTTCTCAGAAGTCATTCTCAAAGTCATCACCGATTTTCTCAGAGTCACCAAAGTTATTCTCTGAGTTAACAAAATACTACTCATGTTCTCAGAAGTCATTCTCAAAGTCCTCACTGATTTTCTCAGAGACAGCAAAGTTATGCTCGGAGTCACCTTCGTTCTTCAGAGAAACTTTCCAAAACATCTTTGTTCATCAAAGTTATTCTCGGAGTCATCAAAGGTATTCTCTAACTCACTTTTGGTCATTAAAGTTAATTTCTATGTTATAAAAGTTTGTCTCAGAGACATCTAAGTTCATCTTAGAGTCATCAAATGTAATCTCTAACTCACTTTTGTTCATCAAAGTTGATCTCAGAGTTAACAAAGGTGATCTCTAACTCACTCTCGTTCATCAAAGTTGTTTCAAAGACATCGAAGTTAATCTCAGAGTTATCCAAAGATATTCTCATGTCCACAAAGTTATTCCAAGAGACGTCAAAGTCAATCTCAGACATCTTCGTTCATAAAAGTTATTCTCAGAGACAACTAAAGTTATTCTCTAAGAGCTATCAAAAGTTATTCTCAGTCAAGATATGTTATTCTCTAAGTACCCTTCCGTTCATCAAAGACATTCTCTAAGCTCTCAAAGTTATTCTCTAAGACAACAAAGTCATTCTCAGTCATCAAAAGTTATTCTCAGACTCACCTTCGTTATTCAAAGAAGCCTTCCGAGACATCCTCGTTCAACAAAACCAACCTCAGAGCCATCAAAAAGTTAAATACAGTCATCAAAGTTATTCTCTAAGTAACTTTTCGTTCATCAGAGAAGCTTTCTAAGACATCTTTGTTCATCAAAGTTGATCTCTAAGACATCAATGTTGTTCTCTAAGACATCAATGTTGTTCTCTAAATCATAAAGTTAATCTCTAAGACATCAATGTTGTTCTCTAAATCATAAAAGTTAATCTCTAAGGCACCTTCGTCTACTAGAGAAACTTTCCAATCCATCTTCGTTGATCAAAGTTATTCTCAGAATCATCAAAGAGATCTCTAATTCACTTTCGTTCACCAAAAGTTGTTCTCTAAGACACATTCGTTCATCAAAGAAACTCTCCGTCCATCATGTTATTCTTCAAGTCATCTTCAGTCATAAAATTTCTCTCCAAAATGTAACTAGTTCAGCTTTTCATACCAAACCCGCGCTTCTGTTAAATATATTTTCTTAGTCACTTTACCCTAAAACTGTTCTCAGAACTACACTGTCCAAATCCTACGTAACCTATCCTCTCCACCCAATGTTACTTAGTTAGCGCAACGTTCCTAAACCTGACTTTACCTATCCTAACTTAACTTACCTTACCTTTACCTATCGTACCTAACTTAACCTGCATAACATAACTTTACCTATCCTAACAGGACTTACCTTACATTACTTATCTTACTTAACTTAACCTACACAACCTAACTTACATAACTTATCTTACATATCCTAAAGTAACCTAACTTGCTTTAACTAACTTAATCTACATTCCCAAACTGCTGTATCCTAACTTATCTAGTCCAAACCAGCCATGATCTAACTTACATAATTATTCCTGCTTGTCTTTGTGTTTCGTCAATCATTGTCTCATATTCATTTACTCATTTCAAGGGTTAATTTCTCAAATGGACATTTTTGCATTTCAAGTGTTATTTGTTCAAGATTGAGTGTTTAACCATTTCAAAGGATTTTTGGTATATATGGGAATTTACTCGTTTCAAGGGCAAATTTCTCAGGGCAAATTTCTCAAATGGTCATTTTTGCAGATCAAGGGTTATTTGTTAAAGTTCATCAAGTTGCTCATAAGTTGTATTTATTATGTTTGTTATTATTTATTTATTCGTATTCCCCAACCTTTTAACCTAACCTTTCAGATGTAGTTTATGGTGTTTTTGACAGATTTGTTGAATATATTATCCTTTTCCTATCCTTTCAGATGTAGTTTTGTTTCTCCTTTGTATATTTTTACCCAAACCCACCATCCCACTTAACCTTCTTTCTCAAATTCAAGTCTAGTGCTCCCATGCTCTTCCTCCCCCCTCTCTCTTACTCTTTTCTCCTCGTTTCATGCTCTCACTCACTTGCATCTTTCCTTCTTTACTTTGTTTTCACATATAAGTTCATTCTTTATCTTAGTAATAATAAAAATTACAATAGTAAAGAATCAGATCTACTAAGAAAAACAAGAGAGCAAGTGAGTGAGAGCATGAAACGAGGAGAAAAGAGTAAGAGAGAGGGGGGAGGAAGAGCATGGGAGCACTAGACTTGAATTTGAGAAAGAAGGTTAAGTGGGATGGTGGGTTTGGGTAAAAATATACAAAGGAGAAACAAAACTACATCTGAAAGGATAGGAAAAGGATAATATATTCAACAAATCTGTCAAAAACACCATAAACTACATCTGAAAGGTTAGGTTAAAAGGTTGGGGAATACGAATAAATAAATAATAACAAACATAATAAATACAACTTATGAGCAACTTGATGAACTTTAACAAATAACCCTTGATCTGCAAAAATGACCATTTGAGAAATTTGCCCTGAGAAATTTGCCCTTGAAACGAGTAAATTCCCATATATACCAAAAATCCTTTGAAATGGTTAAACACTCAATCTTGAACAAATAACACTTGAAATGCAAAAATGTCCATTTGAGAAATTAACCCTTGAAATGAGTAAATGAATATGAGACAATGATTGACGAAACACAAAGACAAGCAGGAATAATTATGTAAGTTAGATCATGGCTGGTTTGGACTAGATAAGTTAGGATACAGCAGTTTGGGAATGTAGATTAAGTTAGTTAAAGCAAGTTAGGTTACTTTAGGATATGTAAGATAAGTTATGTAAGTTAGGTTGTGTAGGTTAAGTTAAGTAAGATAAGTAATGTAAGGTAAGTCCTGTTAGGATAGGTAAAGTTATGTTATGCAGGTTAAGTTAGGTACGATAGGTAAAGGTAAGGTAAGTTAAGTTAGGATAGGTAAAGTCAGGTTTAGGAACGTTGCGCTAACTAAGTAACATTGGGTGGAGAGGATAGGTTACGTAGGATTTGGACAGTGTAGTTCTGAGAACAGTTTTAGGGTAAAGTGACTAAGAAAATATATTTAACAGAAGCGCGGGTTTGGTATGAAAAGCTGAACTAGTTACATTTTGGAGAGAAATTTTATGACTGAAGATGACTTGAAGAATAACATGATGGACGGAGAGTTTCTTTGATGAACGAATGTGTCTTAGAGAACAACTTTTGGTGAACGAAAGTGAATTAGAGATCTCTTTGATGATTCTGAGAATAACTTTGATCAACGAAGATGGATTGGAAAGTTTCTCTAGTAGACGAAGGTGCCTTAGAGATTAACTTTTATGATTTAGAGAACAACATTGATGTCTTAGAGATTAACTTTATGATTTAGAGAACAACATTGATGTCTTAGAGAACAACATTGATGTCTTAGAGATCAACTTTGATGAACAAAGATGTCTTAGAAAGCTTCTCTGATGAACGAAAAGTTACTTAGAGAATAACTTTGATGACTGTATTTAACTTTTTGATGGCTCTGAGGTTGGTTTTGTTGAACGAGGATGTCTCGGAAGGCTTCTTTGAATAACGAAGGTGAGTCTGAGAATAACTTTTGATGACTGAGAATGACTTTGTTGTCTTAGAGAATAACTTTGAGAGCTTAGAGAATGTCTTTGATGAACGGAAGGGTACTTAGAGAATAACATATCTTGACTGAGAATAACTTTTGATAGCTCTTAGAGAATAACTTTAGTTGTCTCTGAGAATAACTTTTATGAACGAAGATGTCTGAGATTGACTTTGACGTCTCTTGGAATAACTTTGTGGACATGAGAATATCTTTGGATAACTCTGAGATTAACTTCGATGTCTTTGAAACAACTTTGATGAACGAGAGTGAGTTAGAGATCACCTTTGTTAACTCTGAGATCAACTTTGATGAACAAAAGTGAGTTAGAGATTACATTTGATGACTCTAAGATGAACTTAGATGTCTCTGAGACAAACTTTTATAACATAGAAATTAACTTTAATGACCAAAAGTGAGTTAGAGAATACCTTTGATGACTCCGAGAATAACTTTGATGAACAAAGATGTTTTGGAAAGTTTCTCTGAAGAACGAAGGTGACTCCGAGCATAACTTTGCTGTCTCTGAGAAAATCAGTGAGGACTTTGAGAATGACTTCTGAGAACATGAGTAGTATTTTGTTAACTCAGAGAATAACTTTGGTGACTCTGAGAAAATCGGTGATGACTTTGAGAATGACTTCTGAGAACAACAAGAGTAACTTTGATGTCTTTGAGTAAGTCCTTGATGACTCGAAGAGTGTCTTTGACTATATTTCTTACTTAACGACATATAATTTAGTTAGGAACAATGATGAATATGACTATTTTAGCAAAGTGAAAGGCTACTTTAGTTAAGAACAGTGATGGAAAGAGGTTATACATGTCTATTTCAGATGAGACAAGTGACATTTCAGTTAAGAAATGACAGGGAAACATGATGAAGTAGCTATTTTTATTTGACTGATGAATACTTGTAGTTAAGGAAAAGACAAACATGATGAGGGAGACTATTTTGTGCTCCCCAAAGTATAATGTCCGTTAAGAACAGCGATGAAAGATATCTTTGGTTATTTTTCTTACTTGCCAAAACATAATTTTAGTTAGGAACAATGATGATGAATATGACTTTTTCTGTTGATTGATGGATAATTTTAGTTATGAAATGACAATGAAACATGAAGAACATGGATATTTTTCTGATGACTAGGGAATAAGTTTAGTTATGAACAGGGTTGGAAAGATTCCTTTGACTATTTTTGGTTGATTGGATAATAAGTTTAGTTGAGAAATGAGGAAAGTGACTATGTTTTAGTTGATTGGCGAAAGATTTTTAGTTAAGAAGTTACAAGAAAAGGTTTGTCTTTGTAAATTTGGAACTGAATAAAGTGTAGATTTGTTTAAGAATGGGTTGGTAGAACTATTAAGCTGACGATGACGAGAATTACTTTGACACAGTTTTGTAAATAAAAACTGAGTGACTAAAATTGTTGAGGGGACTGTATTGCCGTATAATATTATTTGACAAAGAACTAGTTAGTGAATGGAAGAAACAAATTGGTTTAAAGAAACAAAGAACAAAAAAAATTGAGGTTACGTAGGGGAATGAACACAGTGAACATACGGTGAACACAGAAAACATGTAAGAAAAAGTTGATGAATAGAGTGAGCATGCAGGGAGTATGAACTTATAGAGAATATGAAAACATGATAAGGAACATAGGGAATACAAGAATGAACACTGAACATGTGAAGAACAAGCTAAGAACATTGAGAACATGAATAATGAGTATAAAAGTTATACAGAGAACATATGATGTACATGAAAACCTGACAAAGAACATAGTGAACATACGGGGAAAATGGTAGAAAACAGAAAAAAATGAGAAAAACAGGTGAAAAGAATTGAACTGAACATGCTGTGAACATTTGTAGAACATGGAATGAACACAGTGAACATACGGTGAACGCAGAAAACATGTAAGAAAAAGTTGATGAATAGAGTGAGCATGCAGGGAATATGAACTTATAGAGAATATGGAAACATGATAAGGAACATAGGGAATACAAGAATGAACACTGAACATGTGAAGAACAAGCTAAGAATTGAAATCAACTATTTTTTTCACATTATGCTAACACCATATGTCTATATGGTGAGAGATGTAACGAAGATGGACTAAGTCATACTTTTATTTAAAAATGTCATTTTGGGCTGCAAAAGTTGATTGCGTTACGTTACGTTACGTTACATTGTGTTACAGAGGGCTAAAAGGGGTAGACGCCAATATTTTATATGGTGAGAGATGTAATGAAGATGGACTAAGTCATACTTTCATTTAAAAACGATATTTGGTCTGTAGAAAGTTGATTTGCGTTACGTTACGTTACGTTACGTTAAATTGTGTTATAGAGGGTTAAAACTGGTATACCGTAATATTCATATGCTATGAGATGTAATGGAGATATTGTGTTTGGCTAAATGAGTTCACATTTCAATAATGATATTCGGACAACAGCCAGAAAGTTGATCTCTACGTTACTTAATGATGATATAATGCGATGCAATCGTGTGCTAATATTTTATTTGTGTTAGAATGTAAGGGCTATAGGAGTTTGTCTAGACTTGCATACATTTTCAAACGCTATTTATGTAGGCAGTAGAAAGACTGGTTTCCCATTACGCTACATTGACTGTGTTACAAGAACTGAAAAAACAGACTTAACCCACACCTATTTCACTATTGACTCACCGGTCTTATTCTCATCGATTGGTGTTTACATTGGATGACATAGGTCTTAAGAGAGACAGCCTTGATGGAGAAAGATACGTGAACAGCAGCATCCGGAGAAAGGAAATGATGTTACTTTCCCCAACTACTAAATGATCTGGAGAGAGAGAGAGAGAGAGAGAGAGAGAGAGAGAGAGAGAGAGAGAGAGAGAGAGAGAGAGAGAGAGAGAGAGAGAGAGAGAGAGAGAGAGACTGAGAGACAGAGAGACGGAGAGAGCAAATTATGATTTGTTATAATAATAAGACTGAAGACCAGCTTATGACTGGATAATCTTTAAAAAAATGCTATTTCAGCAAAGAATGGTGATACTAAAGCTTAGTTGAACATCCGGTCTGGGAAGGGGGCAGTGATGGTTCGGCCATGGAGGGGGTGGTAGGGGTTAGGGTAAGTGGGGGTGGACGGGGGGAGGGTAAGGGTCATCCCTTTACATTGACTATCTCAGTACGCCTCAATCCGCCGCGAAGGTGAGACCTTGACAAGATAGCCCCGCACAGCTGTAATGGATGGATGTAGGACGGAGAGGTGATGGAGATTGAGTAAACATGCATACATTTCATTGATCACAGTTAACAAGAACAATTTGTAGGTAGAGATCGCGTCTCCGTGACGATGTGAAATGTTTCTCTCTTTTAGTAAACGCTAACCTACTGACTTTGACTGAGTTTACTAAGTGAAGTGTCGTGTGGTGGACTTTAGAGAGGGAGAGAGACAGAGACAGAGACAGAGACAGAGTGAGAGATAGAGAGAGAGAGAGAGAGACAGAGAGAGAGAGAGACAGAGAGAGATAGAGAGAGAGAGAGAGAGAGAGAGAGAGAGAGAGAGAGAGAGAGAGAGAGAGAGAGAGAGAGAGAGAGAGAGAGAGAGAGAGAGAGAGACAGAGACAGAGACAGAGAGACAGAGACAGAGACAGAGAGAGAGGCACAGAGACAGAGACAGAGAGAGACAGAGAGACATAGAGAGAGAGACAGAGAGAGACAGAGACAGAGACAGACAGAGAGAGTGAGAAAGAGAGAGAGACAGAGACCGAGACAGAGACAGAGACAGAGAGACAGATCGTTACTCTTAAAATGTTATTTGGGCAAAGAACGAACGAAGTTGGTATATTCTCCACGTTACATTAATGACATTGGGTAAAGAACGAAGTTAGCATATTGGTCGTGTTACCTTACAAGGATGTAAGGGTGAGAGTGAAGGCGGGCTTGAAAATTGACATGATGGTCATCCTCTGATGGGCTGACAGTCTAAGTGAAATGGAGAAAGATATGTGAACAGCGGCAGCAGGAGAAAGGAAAATGATGTTACTTTCCCCAACTATTAAATGATCTGGAGAGAGAGAGAGAGAGAGAGAGAGAGAGATAGAGAGAGAGAGAGAGAGACAGAGACAGAGACAGAGTGAGAGATAGAGAGAGAGAGAGAGAGACAGAGAGAGAGAGAGAGACAGAGAGAGAGAGAGATAGAGAGAGACAGAGACAGAGACAGAGACAGATAGAGAGAGAGATAGAGAGAGAGACAGAGACAGAGAGATAGAGAGTCGCGAACCGTAGCCAAACGCACGGGAGCGACGCGCGCCACCTGTCAGCTGCCCAACATGACCTCCCCTCTTTCCTGTCCACATACCCAAACACCGGACGCTCACACGCGTCCGAAACGCGCCAAAACTTCCAGGAAATTCCCCAAAACCCCTGAGGACTACGACGACGCGCGCGGCACCTGTCGGGTGGCACTCACCTGAAGGTGACTGCCACCTGGCAGGTGCCGCGCGCGCGGTCGTAGTCCTCAACTTCACTACTCCCTTCCACCAACGACCACTACCACCAACGACCACTACCACCAACGACCACTACCACCAACGACCACTACCACCAACGACCACTACCACCAACAACCCCTTCCACCAACGACCACTACCACCAACGACCACTACCACCAACAACCCCTTCCACCAACGACCACTACCACCAACGACCACTAGCACCAACAACCCCTTCCACCAACGACCACTACCACCAACGACCACTACCATCAACGACCACTACCACCAACAACCCCTTCCACCAACGACCACTACCACCAACGACCACTACCACCAATAACCCCTTCCACCAACACCCACTACCACCAACAACCCCTTCCACCAACGACCACTACCACCAACGACCCCTTCCACCAACGACCCCTTCCACCAACGACCACTACCACCAACAACCCCTTCTACCAACGACCACTACCACCAACAACCCCTTCCACCAACGACCACTACCACCAACAACCCCTTTCACCAACGACCACTACCACCAACGACCACTACCACCAACGACCCCTTCCACCAACGACCACTACCACCAACGACCACCAACAACCCCTTCCACCAACGACCACTACCACCAACGACCACTACCACCAACAACCCCTTCCACCAACGACCACTACCACCAACGACCACTACCACCAACAACCCCTTCCACCAACGACCACTACCACCAACGACCACTACCACCAACGACCACTACCACCAACAACCCCTTCCACCAACGACCACTACCACCAACGACCACTACCACCAACAACCCCTTCCACCAACGACCACTACCACCAACGACCCCTTCCACCAACGACCCCTTCCACCAACGACCACTACCACCAACAACCCCTTCCACCAACGACCACTACCACCAACGACCCATTCCACCAACGACGACTACCACCAACGACCCCTTCCACCAACAACCCCTTCCACCAACGACCACCACCACCAACAACCCCTTTCACCAACGACCACTACCACCAACGACCCCTTCCACCAACGACCACTACCACCAACAACCCCCTTCCACCAACGACCACTACCACCAACAACCCCTTCCACCAACGACCACTACCACCAACGACCCCTTCCACCAACGACCACTACCACCAACGACCCCTTCCACCAACGACCACTACCACAAACAACCCCTTCCACCAACGATCACTACCACCAACAACCCCTTCCACCAACGACCACTACCACCAACGACCACTACCACCAACAATCACAACTACCAAGAACCACTACCAATCAACAACCACTACCACTTACAATCAACACCTACTACCTCTAACAACCATCACCAAATGCTAATACCACCAACAACCACTACCACTCAACAATACACTACCACCGCATACTACCAAACCACCACCACACACTACCACTACTACAACCACACCACCACCACACAATACCAACACCACACCACCACCACCACTCTCTGCCACACTTCCCCACACCATATCTACCACACCACCACTCTCTACCACACTTCCCCACACCATCTCTACCACACTTCACCACACCATCTCTACCACACCACCACTAGTACACCACCATAACCTCATCATCACTACCATACTACCACAACTACACCACACAACCAAACCATCACCAATACAGTAAACAACTGAACCACCATTACCACACCACACTTTCACCCCCACATCACACAAAGACACCACAAAACCACACAACACTACCACCCTACACTACAACAACAACCATCAAACACCACTACCTTCAACCACAACATCCATTAACCACCACTACAATCATCCAGAACAGCCATCATCCACCACAACTATCATCCACCACAGCCATGAACCACCATAACCATCAATCACCCAATCATCAACTATCACAATAATCAACCATCACAATCATCAACCAACACAACTATCAACCACTACAACCATCAACAACCACTAATAATGTCCACCACATCCATCACCCACCACATCCATCATCTACCACAACAATCAAACATCACAATCATCAACCATCACAAACACCACCACAATCATCAACTACTATAACCAACAACCACCACAACCTTCAACAACAACAATCATCAACCATCACAATCATCAACCATCACAAACACCACCACAATCATCAACCACTATAATCATCAACCACCACAACCTTCAACAACAACAATCATTAACCATCACAATCATCAACCACCACAATCATCAACCACTATAACCATCAGCCACCACAACCTTCAACAACCACAACCATCAACCATCACAATCATCAACCATCACAATCATCAACCATCACAATCATCAACCAACACAACCATCAACCATCACAATCATCAACCACCACAACCTTGAACAACCACGATCATCAACCATCACAATCATCAACCTTCACAATCATCAACCATCACAATCATCAACCAACACAACCATCAACCACTATAACCATCAACCACCACAACCATCAACAACAACAATCATCAACCATCACAATCATCAACCACCACAACCTTCAACAACCACAACCATCAACCATCACACTCATCAACCTTCACAATCATCAACCAACACAACCATCAACCATCACAACCTTCAACAACCACGATCATCAACCATCATAATCATCAACCAACCCATGTCAGCACTGTGGAGAAATGCCCTACAGACCACTGGAACATTATCTAACACAGTGCACAGTTACTAACCCATTAAGATTTCAACTTAGATTCAACAGAGCAGAAGAAGTTGTTAAACACATATGGCAAAATCTTACTGAAGCGACCATACGAGTCATAAATACTCATACTCCGCCCAAATAAAACAGAAACAAGCAACACTTAGTGGGCCAGCCAGAGGCTTAGGGCCCGCGCAGGAATATCCCTGCAAAAAAAAAAAAAAAAAAAAAATCAACCAACCCAACCATCAACCACCTAAAGTAAACTGCTTACTTGTGGTGCCAATATTGGTAATGATCACCATCTACCACCATTAATAAAATCAACCACATCCATCATCTACCACATCCACCACAGCCATCTATCATCCCTACCATCAACCACCACAACAACCAACAACCACTAATACAAATCCTGAACCTGAAACCTATAATCAGGTATAAACCTGAAGGAGGGAGTCCAGATTGTCGATCCAGATTGTCGTGCTTCAAAAACGGACATCAGACCGGGAGCATCTTTTAAAATACTTATTTTCTGTTATTAACTCTGTGAGGGATCTCTGTTGCTCCTCAGGCACATGAGTTAAATTGGTTGATAGATTTTGCAGACTCTTAGAATTCGATGCTATTTGCTTACCAATATCCTCCAATATCTTGGTCTTATCTTGGTCTGGTTCTCTTGTCACGACCATCATCAGTAGGCGAATGTCCCGTCCTATGTACAACTTCACCATTTTCACGTGTGCCAACATCGGCTTCTTTTTCCTGTCTTGAGTTCTAAAGATATAGTTAGTAGCATTAACATTGTTGAGCACAGGCTAAGTACCAATAAATTTGGTACTCAAGCATCATGTTACCGTTGGAGAACATACCAGTACTGGGTCTCCTACCTGAAATTCCCTCGGTGTCGCTTTGCTGTCTTACCTCTTCTTGGCAGTCACCTGAGAATTTAACCTATACCACTCGAGTACCACGTTGTTGCCACTTCCCAAAATCCTTCATAAATATTAACTTCTTTGACCTGAAACAATTGCTACAGGTTCTGAGTTGTAACGTTATCATATGTGAGCTGAGGTCGATCAAGACGTACTTGGCCCTCTGCTTCTCCAGGGAATGAAAGACAAACAACCTAAAACAGGTAATAACTTGGATCCTTGTGCTCCTACAAAGTCCTGGGGAACTGTAGCTAACGGAGTAATGTTTATTACGGAATTGTGTATAAAAACATTGGTAATGGCGACAAAGCAAGATAAAGAGGGCATTGTTGGTGATAACCTTGATCCTGATTCATTTTCAGGATCGTGGCGAGGTGTTGTTGACAAAACAATGGCCATGAGGTCGTGGCTGGGGATAATCTGGTTGCTGGTGTTCCAGCTTGGGCCGAGAGAGCTACAGGCAGAATACATGTACCAGTTAGCAGTGCGTAACGTTTGCCCGGCACAAGCTAATATTGCCAAGGAAATTGGCATTAAGGGTCAGGTAAGGAATCCACACATAATTGTCAAATATCCTAGCTATATAAAGAAGGAACAGTGATTTAAGCAGTCAGCGTGTATATCTTAATGTCTACACAATATATACAGACAGATATTGTGATATATTATGATTTATGCCTAAGATGCTGACTCACAAGATCAAAGAAAGATGGCCACAAGATCCGCCATGAAAGCGCCCTTGACAAGCAGCTCAAGGACGAAGATACACTCACAAAGAGGAAGGATCCGTCTAATATGAATTGAAAACGAAAACGATATTATTATAATATCGTATGAAAATAAAGGAAACTGTAGGCTTATTTGACTTATAAGCAGATAATAATAGGGAAATAAATCTTTTCTTAAAGTACATGCGATTAACAGTAAAATTATTTTTATGGAAGCAAAACTAACTAATCTCATTAATTCCCATAAACACAGACCTTATAATGTCCAAAGTAAGGATAATGATTCCGCGGAACCCTGCCCACAGTTCCCAGAAATCAGGATAACTGATTGTTCTTCTGAAACTTTGACGTCCCTGGATAGCATAATCACAATGATATCTAATGATGTGAGGGGCTCTGCGCTAGATTTATAAACCCAAACTCTCAGAATCGTGTTTAGAATATTGTGTACCTTGGGAAAGGATGTAGGTTACATTCGCAAATTTATTTTTTTATTTTTTTCATACTTTCGCGTATTGTACTGGCAATATTGTTCTTCAATTGGCCCTTATATGCACATATCCATCTAAAGCATTCTATTAGGAACAATTTCATACCTAAATGAGCGCTGTAACACGAAAATTGAGATTAGCAACAAGCAATAACACTAAACATTTGTGGGCAGGAAGTGGGAGTGTAGCTGGAAGGCGTGCGGGCGCTCACTCGCGGCTAATGCGTGGCCCGTCTTCAACTCGTCGACGGTTGGAGCGTGACCAGGTTTTTTATTTTATATGCTAATATTCGTCTAGAGAATTCTATTGCAAACCCATTGATACCAAAATGAAAGACCTAGGACAAAAATTGAGGTGACTAGAGTGAAAAGAGTGAACACATTTTATCCCTTTTGCAAGCTCCTGGGTAACTCGTTCGCACTTTCTCTGTTTGCTGCGGGCAATTAGCCGGGCTTTTGGAGTTTATATGCCTTTAGTGCTGTAGAGAATTCTATTGCGAACACAATGATACCAAATTTTAATCTCGTTGGACGAGAATTAAGGTGACAAAGTTGAAGAGAGTATACACTTTTCAGAATTAACGCGTGCTCCCTTGAAACACTGGGACCCACTATGCATAGTTGAGTGGTGGCGTGCCAGGTGCGCGAAGATGTTATATTAATTAATAGATTTACATGTGCATTGGGTCTTTCCTTCGTCTTCGAAAAAAGTAATATTATCCTTCATCTTTATCTTGATTTTTGTTAAGTCCCATTTAAAATAAGCAGTTAAGCTTCGGTCGCCATGCAACAGAATGAACAGATTCATTTTAACTAGTTTAGAGAAGGAAGACAGAGTTAGTCCCATAAATTAGAAACGTTTCGTAAGAAGAGAGATTAATTTAATAAAAGCTTTATTTACAATCTAAAGAAAGGCGAAGAATAAGAGGTGACATGATTGAAATGTACAACTAAATAAAAGGTTATAAGAAAGGATATATTACTAAGATACGATCAGACACAAATCATGCATGTCTTTTATTTTGGCAACTTCAGTGCTTGAAGATTGGTTGCTAGAATACTTGAGAATGGCTGCGTGGGAAACCATTCTGGATTCCCTTGAGAGTGCAGATGTGAGATTTCTTATTTCTAGTCTACTTTGAAAGGTTGAACTCAGCAAAAAGAACTGCACAGGAGCAGCTTTTAATTTATGATGAATTCCTAGATGGGCGCGAGCAAACGCTCGGATTCCAATGAAGTTGAAATCCTTATCCACTAGGTCGTTGACCTCCTCTAATGCAAATGCAATTTCTAAGGGTAGGTCCCGAGTTCTCACACAAAATTTTATTTGATGTGTGTGTCTATGAATCAAGTTCGAATCCAGAAGCAAGTCTTCATTAAGAATCGAATGAACGGTTGCTGAACGTTTGGGAGACAATATCATTGTAAGGTTTGACATAAAGACAGCTCTATTTTCAAAAACAATTTATTCAACAAGAACTAAATCAATTACAACAACAATTCTTACGTTAACTTAATGTCTTTCAGTGGTTCAATAAAGAAAGCTAATCACAGTCAAAGTGTAGCAAAAGGTTCCCCCCTTGCCACTCAGTATAACAACGGAATGTCTGTTGCTGCTAAGGTTTCATAAATGGCGTGCTCACTTAGGACGCAAAATTACATTAAAACCTTTGCAGCACCCTGCAATAAGATTACAATGACTAGGGGGATTAATGAGACAAGTCTCCGGTAACCCCCTCTATCTGTTACTTAAACCACTTCGTTTCCAAAGATGACAACAACAAAGGAATAATCCAACACACTAATAGTCATGGAATTCAGTTACGTTAATTAACTGTCAACACCAGTCAGCAACAATTAGTTTTACGTTAAATCACACAGTTCTCTCCGACAGACAAGTCATCTGTGAACACCATGACTCGTAACTCTTAATTACACAAACACTTGACCCATCACGCATTCAGTGAGTAATTATATTAATTGCTGTTAAACGGACAGCCAATTAATCGGAACGAGTTACGTTAGACCCTGCTGTCACCTTCTTGGCAGTCTTTTTCCCATGAGTCTATGTCTGATAATCAATTATCTTGCTGATAATCAAAATACAGATTCTAAATGTAGTTATTGCCCTTATATATATGTCACCGGAGGCAAATCCTCTGCAGTTTAAAGACTGTTACGAACCCGGATCCAGCGTCCGAGCACGGAGCAGTGACGACCGCGCCATCTGTGGGTCAGCTCCCGAAACTCCCTCCAAACGGACGACGACACCTGGCGAGGACGACGTGTACTGGCTACAAGGGCCAGTTTCCAGTCCTGTGCAGCTCACAACACAGCCGCTCCTGACCTCTGGTGAGGTGGTGCTCAGACACCAGCGCCATCTATGGAGTGGATAGGTGGGCGTTTGTGCCTGAGCTCGTAAGTGAGGTGTCTTAGTGTGTCCGAGTTATTGATGACGTGTCTGCTTACAGAGTCGACCTGGGACTGCTGTGATGGAAGTTGAGTCAGTCTACCCAAGGCAGCCGTCTCCATACCTTGTGCTTTGCTGCAGCAGCTGTGAAGTCGTCCCTCGGAAGAACACTGTGGTGTTACCCTGCCAGTGGAGTGGCAGTAGAAGGATTACCCGGGACCGACTGCTGGAGACGATTATCCACTGGGGTATCGAGGACAGGAGAGTGATTTGTGGTATCACACGAGGCTCCTGTCCAGGGCGTTACCCTTATATCGTTCATGGAGTGGCCTGACCAGCCTTGCTGATCCGGAACCTGCCAGCAGACCTGCTGGACGTGTGGTTGACGGCCTCCACGGCGGTGCCCCCAGTGGACCTGTGTTTTGGCTGACCTGTGGCCAGGGTAGGCTCAACTTCTCAGAGGATTCGTTGTGAGGCCACGAAAAAGCACCGAGGACTTAGCACCGAGAGCGAGGATCCAGAGTCTTCAGCAGAAGACTACAGTGTATTTCCCCTGTAAATAAGTGTTAATACCCCTCCCCCTGTGTAACTTTTATATATTATTTATTGGTGTTGGAAATCATTATATTATCTTAAGTTCTTACCTTTCTTTCCCTTCCCCCTTTAAGTTTCTTGCGTCACGGATCTCATTCCTTGAAAGCCACTACTGGCTTGGGGTCGGATACTACTTACTCTAATAACATCAGAGTGAGAACCCCGTTGCGTCCCGAGAGGGCCGTAACAAAGACCAACTAGTGAAAATAGAACACTGATTAGAAAACCTCACTAATCGAGCCCCAAACATCATCCTGCTTGGGGGACTTAAACCGACGACACCTGAAATGAAAGCACCTAGCTAATACAGGTATATCAGAAAGAATACCAGGAAGTAGCCTAAATGAACAGGCACATGCAAATGAACTGCTACGGATGTGTGACAGATTTGCCTTAAACCAGCAAATAGTAGAACTAACTAGAAAAGAGAACACGTTGGACCTCATTTTCACTAATAATGATGAACTGATCAGGAACATAATGATTACAAATACCTGTTACTCAGATCACATCCTAATTGAAGCTGACAAGCATGGGGAGTAGACCTGCACATCCAGTCCTGAGTCCCATCGGAGGAGAATTAAGCAAATACAATTTTAATAATAAACAGATTATCTGGGAGCAAATAAACCAAGACTTCACATAAATAAGCTGATAAGGACAGCTAGGAAATGCAAACCTGAACCAATGGCTGGAAAAAATTACCTCGGTAGCTCTAGAAATAAGCTCAAACCGCATACTTCTACGAAAAAAGAGGAAGGGATGCAGACTAGAACGGGAACGGCTTTCCCTCTATAGACATAGGAAACGAATCGTGGAACAACTTGAGAGCCACACCCTATCTCAAGAACGACGAAGAAGGTAGAGAAACAGAAACGATTAAACTAAAACTACAGGAATCATACAAAATCCAAGAGAGACAAAGAGAGGAAAAGACCATCAGTGAAATAAAGAGAAATCCGAAATAATTTTTCTCCTATGCAAAATCAAGATTAAAAACTTCATCTAGTATCGACCCCTGTGACGGAGTGATGGAACTTTCACAGATGACAACAAAGAAATGAGCGAAATACTGAGGAATCAGTACGACTCTGATTTCAGTAAGTCACTAAACACACTAAATATTGATGACCCAAATTAATTTTTCATGGATGTGATGCAACATCAAATCATATCTCAGATGTTACCCTATCCTCACTGGATTTTAAAGAAGCCATATACAGTATGCCTATGCACTTATTGGAACCGATCTGTGAGTTTTATATTCATTTGATTTATATGAATTTATATTTACGTTAATTTATATATTTCGATAGCAATTTGTATGATGTTTAGCGGACTGTATTTCTGCAATATTCTCACAAATCGACTCGTACACATTAAGGGGCGGGGGGTTATATTAAATTATACCTAGTATACAATAAGATAAGGCACCTCAATTTATTTACTAATATATGTAGTTTAATACTGTAGTTTGATTGACTGCATATATATAAACTACAGTATTAAACTACATATATTAGTAAATAAATTGAGGTGCCTTATCTTATTGTATACTAGGCTTAGTCCACTAGGTATAACTTGGATGTAGACACCAAATAATCCTCGTGTGAGGCTAGCATCCACCATCCCTGTACTGATGTACCAAGATTAATTCTTGCTGCCTCTTCTTATTCCTGTCAAGGGGCACTAGCTGTAAGCTGGAATCCTAATATATGACACCTATATCAGATGAAACATTTATATATTATTAGACCAAGACCAAGGCTTAATAATTATCTGGGTTGAGTCGTTCGTTCGTGTTCTAACCGGAAATAATCCTATCTACATAACATTACTGACCAATAATGACAGATTTTGGAAAGATACTTCCCTTGTGGTTGTTGACTCCGTGTTGATGATGGTAGAAGCACTAATTTGATCTCCATAACACTTCGTCCAAGGGAGAATTATAGGAGCTCAATTTGCTCCCCAACGACTCTGGTCTAACAACAATGGCTGACCTCCCTCACCACTGACGCCTTGGCTCTCCTTGTCCAGATGTCAATAAGTGATAGAAGGGTCACATTTACTCTATTTTGATACTGATAATTAAGTTAATTCAAATGTGATGTTTTTATGTTGTAATAAGTCCAAAGACTACTGTATTAAGTATAATTCACAACAGAATAGCTAGTGAATTTATAGCGATATATGGCAATAATATCTCGTTTTCTATTGACGGAAAATTCCACTGAACCAAGTCTTCTATAAGAGAATTTATATATATACAACATCAGCAATATTATCTGCATACTGTATTTAATATTAGTAAATGGTGTCGGATTTTCCAACAGCGCACTGCACCAGGCCCTGATTCCTGGAACATATCCATCAAGAACGTTAAAAATTCACTGTTGCAGGCCCTTCACATTTTTTTGGAGGCAAAGCCTAGATACTGGCGTTATCCCTGACATACTAAAAACAGCAGAGATAGAACCACTCTATAAAGGAGGAAATAAGGCCGGGGCAAAAAATTTTAGACCGATAGCATTACATCAAACATAATAAAATTCTTTGAGAGAGTGCAGAGAAATAAAATCACAAAATACATGGAATCCCAGCATCTCCATAACCCTGGACAACATGGTTTCAGAACAGGGCGCTCTTGCATATCGCAGTTGCTGGACCACTATGACATGGCCTTAAATTCCATGGAAGACAAGCAAAACGTTGATGTAATTTACTAAGATTTTGCAAAAGCCTTCGACAACTGTGACCATGGTGTTATTGCTGACCAGAAAAAATAGGCAGATGGCTCTACAATTTCCTGACTAACAGAACTCAATGTGTAATAGTCAACAAAATAAAATCCGGACCATCAACCGTGAAGAGCTCAGTCCCCAGAGTACTGCGCTTGTGTTCCAGTACAGTGCTCCAGTACGTTTTCTCATCCTCATATCGGACATAGACAAGGGCACAATCTATAGCACTGTAGCATTCTTTGCAGATGACACTAGGATTTTTATTAGAGTAGACAACATAGAGAACACAGCAAACCTCCAATCAGATGTAAATTTGGTCTTTCAATGGGCTATAGAAAATAATATGGTATTTAATGAAGACAAGATCCAGCTATTGCGCTACAGAAAAAATGAAAATATAAAAACAGAAACCACGTACAAAACGCAGTCAAATCATAATATTGAACGAAAAAGCAATGTAAAGGATTTAGGTGTAGTCATGTAGGAAGACATTACCTTTAACGAACACAATAAAGTAGCCGTCATAACTGCAAGAAAAATTACAATTACAGAGGAGGAAGATTAGACTATGCTCTCCTGCTGAATGCACAGGACACGGATGACAGTACACACATTGTGCACAGTTTATGTAGTGACCATTGGGCACTAATTACCACCGTCGACATGAGCAAGAGAAGGAAAGAGACGAATAAAAGAAAAAGGTTATCACTAGGACCAGATATGAGGCCGCACTTCATAAACAGGATGAGTGACTGGTTCATTGAATACCAAATCCCAGAAGTCATTGACACATTTGTTGATGACCTTAATCACCAAATTGAGAGCTGTCTAAGAGTTCCGCGCCGTACGCCTGGGCGAAGTAACCCTCAGAGGAAGAAAATAAAATGGTATGAAAATGATTACATAAAGATGCTTAACGCAAATGTGCGAGACATGAGTAGAGAGTACCGGAGACATCCCACTGAAAGTAACCAAGAGTTGTTTAAAACTGTGTGTCAAGTAGCCAGGGAAGAGAAGATTAAAGAGCGGGAAAGACAATGGCTTGAGTTCACTAACTCTATTGGACGGGAAACATCTGCAAGACAAGTGTGGGCAAAAATTCAGATAGCTAAGGGAGGCAGAGCCCGGCCTGCGGCTCACAAAGACCCCCAGGGTAAGGCTGAGGAACTAATTCACAAGTGGAGTGATGCAGCATCCTCCTCCTCCCTTCCTGCAGAAATCAGCAGGGAACAGCTCCTGCGACATGATGACAGAAGAATTAGTATAACAACAGCACTGTCTAGTGATGACGAATATGGGGAACCAATCACAGCCCAAGAAGTAAGGGGCGCTATGAAAAAGGGTAAAAGTACAGCACCTGGTGAAGATGGGGCGTCACCTACGACATACTCAATGCACTGTGTGAAGTGTCTGGGAGTCCACTACTCCACCTGTTTAACAAGTCGTTCCTAAGTGGAGTGTTGCCCACACAATGGAAACACGCAATAATTATTCCCATACCGAAGCCTAATGACCCTGGTAATTACAGACCTATCAGCCTCGTGTCATGCACTTGCAAGATGCTTGAAAGGATCATCCTAAACCGACTGTTGCACAAAATAGGCAGGTTAGGGGAGGGGGTCAATGAATTTGTTAAAGGACGGAGCACAGCAAATTGTATAGTTAATTACTTGGCTAATGACACGGCTAGGTACTCTGTATTTGTTGACATCAAAGGAGCCTTCGACAAAGCACAGGGGATTGCGATCCTGGACGAGCTTGCATGCATGGGTGTCAAGGGGAGACTCATGAAATGGGTTGAAGACTACCTCACAGGAAGGACAGCCAAGGTTTGCTTCAATGGAGCAGTCTCCAAAACAATGAATATGGAACTCGGGACCCCCCAAGGCGGAGTCTTAAGCCCCACACTATTCAATGTACTTATGAACGCCATTGCAAATATTGATTTTGCGGAAGGAACACAACAAGTGGGATATGCAGATGATGTCCTAATACAAGCTCCCACCTTGGGAAAAATTGAACAGTCCATTGAACTCCTCGGAAGGAAATGTATTGAGCTCGGTTTCACTCTCTCCACAAACAAGACGAAGCGTCACTCCCATCACAAGCGGAGAGCAAATGAAGAACTGCACATTAATGGTGTAACACTTGAATGGGTTGACCACTATCGGTACCTTGGCGTCACTGTCGGCTCTAACAAGGGAAAGAAAGAGGAGCTCAATCAACTCATAGGAACATGCAAAAGTTGACTCAGGGCACTGAAAGCTATGACCTGGAATGGACATGGTGCCTCTATTGCCGTGCTTAAAATGATGTACACAGCCTATGTGCGCTCCGTCATAGACTATGCCGCACCAGTACTGTGCACCTACTCCCAAAGCGATATGAAAAGGCTTGAAAGCATTCAAAATGAAGCCATGACAATCATTCTTGGAGTTCCAAGAACTTCCAAAACGTCTAATCTACGAGAGGAGTTGTCCCTTCCCAGTGTTAAAAGCAGAATTCAGGAGCTGAATGCTAAGCTTGCAATTAGGATAGCCAGAGATCCCCATTACAATGATATTGCCAAGAAAAAACTGAACTCTGTGCTACTTTCAGGGGGAAACAGGAGAAGCAAAAAATGGCATCACAGAGCAGTCTGCTACCTTGAAGAGCTTCACCTGCTTGAGCAAGCCCGTGAGCTCCTGCCTGTAGAGAGGGTACCTCCCTGGGAGGATGACTCATGCAAGATCATCATCAATGACATGGCAATGAAAAAATCCAACATGATACCACAAGAAATGAGGCACAAGTATCTCGAGGAAATTTATAAAGAAGCCGGAGATGAACTAGATCAAATCTACACTGACGGGTCATCTAATCCTATCAATGGCAGGGCTGGTGCAGCATACACGGTAATCAAGGATAATACCTTCCAATGAAGAAATGAAGAAAAAGCACGTATTGAGAACTATGCCTCTTCAACGCAAGCAGAGCTAACTGCCATTGTTATGGCGTTAAGGTTTCTTGAACGGAACACTAATGGTGCAGCGATTTGCACCGATTCAAAAGCAGCACTGCAAAGCCTAAGTAAAAATCGGGCAGAAAATCTTGCGATAGTCGCTGAAATCAAGAGAGCTGTGAGAGTACTTACCAATCAGGGAAGAGTCATCAAGTTTCTGTGGATCCCCTCCCATGTTGGAATATGTGGGAATGAACGAGCAGATGTGCTGGCTGCTGAAGGCACTGAAGGAGACCATATTGAATACTTCATACCCAAGACTCAACTACAAATTAGAGGTATTGTCAGGCAACATCACCGTGACAAGGTAACTGAGGAAAGGAGGATAGAAGCACAAACCAGTGAATCTGTACGATGGTACAACATGGTTGCAGCTGGCAATCCCAATCATTATGACCGAAGAGGAGGACGACGAGGGAGAGAATCAGTAATAGCGAGAATCTGTCTTGGATACAAATATCCATGGAGATTTGGAATGGAAACAACAGTTGATCAGCGAAGTTGCAGAATCTGTGGTGAGAGTGATGGACACCGCCTTGACCACTATCTACGTGAATGTGAACACCTGAGAGACATTAGGAATAACTGTAGAATAATAAACCCCACATTGTTTGAGTTAGGAAAACACTATTTGTCAAATATTGATACTGTTCTTAAAAGATTTTCCCATTTTGCACCCGCAAGATAACGTAAGCTTTTAAGGGTTGATAAATGTTAATTTTCTTGTTTGAGGAGCTGTTCACTTGAGACAGTTAAGCAAGTCCCAGCTGTGTCTGGGTACAAGTGACAGGATGAACAACCTAGCGGGTTTTCTTCCTATTGGGGAGTGTGGTACATTCTGCTATGGCGGTATGTTCACTCACAAGATGAGTGGCGCTGCCCAATAAACTCGCCCCTCGGGGCAAAATTTAAATTTAAAATTACAGGTTGGAAAACAAGAACTTTGCAAACTAGAGATGCTATACCAATTATGATACTCTTCATGACTCTAGTGCTCTCTAGTGTGCAATACTGTTGTACAATGACAGCCCCTTTCAAACCTAGAGCAATTGCTGACCTGGAGAGCATGCAGAGATCCTTTACTGCTAGAATCCACTCAGTAATACATCTAAACTATCGGGAAAGACTAAAATGCCTAAATCTGTATTCTTCTGAGCGCAGGCGGGAGAGATACATAAAAATTTACATGTGGAACATATTTGAGGGGTTTGTCCCAAACCTGCACACAGAAATAACACCACATGAGACCAGAAGGCATAGCAGGATGTGCAGAATACCCCTGTTGAAAAGCAGAGGTGCAACATGTACTCTGAAAGAGAACTTCATCAATATCAGAGGTCCGAGACTGTTCAACCCGCTTCCACTACACATAAGGGGCATAACTGGCCGAATCCTCACAGTGTTTAGGAGAGACGCACCTACAGAAGAACACCTTCAAAGGATACCTGATCAACCAGGTTGTGGTTAATACGTCAGACTGCGAACAGCCTCGTCCAACAGCCTGGTTGACCATTCCAGCAACGAGAAGACCTGGGCAATGACCGGGCAGGAGGACGCTAAGCTCTGAAACAACTCAAGGAATACTCAAGGTATGTCAAATACACTTTGATGTTGTTAATTACCCTAATTAACTTGAGTTATTAATTAACTGTCCCATGGACATATAATTAAAATTGACGAATTACGTTACTCTCAACACTGTCACAACAGTTCTCCTCAACACACTGTAAATTCACTTAGTGGCATTAATTGCCCTAATTAACTTGAGTAATTCATTAACAGTCAACATTAATTCAGAACGAACTTCGCTATCCCAAATGTCGTCGCACCTCGACCGTCAGTCAAAACACTGTATGCAGTTAATTACCCTAATTAACTTGATGAATTAATTACCCGTCCACGGTCAGGTAATTAATACTGAGCGAATTCATTAACTCCTATACCGTCGCCCCCTCCCCCCCAACAGTCCCTCAACACTGTGTAAATTCGCTTTGAATGATAGAGTATGTTAATTACCCTTAATTAACTTGAATGATCAATTAGCTGTCCTGCGGACAAATAATTGAACGCAAACGTACTACGTTAATCTCAACACTGCTATATACACCATAGTTCCCTCAACAAAGCAATGAGTATGCCCTTGGTGATACTAATTACCCTAATCTTTGATTGAATCCTAGATTAGCCAATCAAAGATTAAAAGAAAGCCTTGTCTCGCAGACAGGCAAACACAGTACACAGCTCAGAGAATAACTATAATAAATATCCACCGCCCAAAAGCACACTTTCCAGTAATATACACTGACAAAACACAATAATCACACAGCACTAAGAAAGCACCTAGAAATTACAGCTTTACCTCTGCCGGACTCACTGGTTTGCTCCTACAAACCTGAACCTGACTCCACAGTCAGGCACAGGCAGTCACAGTCAGGCACAGGAAGTCAGAGTCAGGTGCAGGCAGTCACAGTCAGGCACAGGCAGTCACAGTCAGGTGCAGGCAGTCACAGTCAGGCACAGGCAGTCAGTCAGGCACAGGCAGTCACAGTCAGGCACAGGCAGTCACAGTCAGGCACAGGCAGTCACAGTCTGGCACAGGCAGTCACAGTCAGGTGCAGGCAGTCACAGTCAGGCACAGGCAGTCACAGTCAGGCACAGGCAGTCACAGTCAGGCACAGGCAGTCACAGTCTGGCACAGGCAGTCACAGTCAGGCACAGGCAGTCACAGTCAGGCACAGGCAGTCACAGTCAGGCACATGCAGTCACAGTCAGGCACAGGCAGTCAGTCAGGCACAGGCAGTCACAGTCAGGCACAGGCAGTCACAGTCAGGCACAGGCAGTCACAGTCAGGCACATGCAGTCACAGTCAGGCACAGGCAGTCAGTCAGGCACAGGCAGTCACAGTCAGGCACAGTCTGGCACAGGCAGTCACAGTCAGGCACAGGCAGTCACAGTCAGGCACAGGCAGTCACAGTCAGGCACAGGCAGTCACAGTCAGGCACATGCAGTCACAGTCAGGCACAGGCAGTCAGTCAGGCACAGGCAGTCACAGTCAGGCACAGTCTGGCACAGGCAGTCACAGTCAGGCACAGGCAGTCACAGTCAGGCACAGGCAGTCACAGTCAGGCACAGGCAGTCAGTCAGGCACAGGCAGTCACAGTCAGGCACAGTCAGGCACAGGCAGTCACAGTCAGGCACAGGCAGTCACAGTCTGGCACAGGCAGTCACAATCAGGCACAGGCAGTCACAGTCAGGCACAGGCAGTCACAGTCTGGCGCAGGCAGTCACAGTCAGGCACAGGCAGTCACAGGCAGTCACAGTCTGACGCAGGTAGTCACAGTCAGTCACAGTAAGGCACAGGCAGTCACAGTCTGACGCAGGCAGTCACAGTCAGGCACAGGCAGTCACAGTCTGACGCAGGCAGTCACAGTCAGGCACAGGCAGTCACAGTAAGGCACAGGCAGTCACAGTCTGACGCAGGCAGTCACAGTCAGGCACAGGCAGTCACAGTCAGGTGCAGGCAGTCACAGTCAGGTGCAGGCAGTCACAGTCAGGTAGTCACAGTCAGGCACAGGCAGTCACAGTCAGGCACAGGCAGTCACAGTCAGGCACAGGCAGTCACAGTCAGGTGCAGGCAGTCACAGTCAGGCACAGGCAGTCACAGTCAGGTGCAGGCAGTCACAGTCAGGCGCAGGCAGTCACAGTCAGGTGCAGGCAGTCACAGTCAGGTGCAGACAGTCACTGTCAGGTTTAGGCAGTCACAGTCAGGTGCAGGCAGTCACAGTTAGGCGCAGGCAGTCACAGTCAGGTGCAGGCAGTCATAGTCAGGTGCAGACAGTCACAGTCAGGTGCAGGCAGTCACAGTCAGGTGCAGACAGTCACAGTCAGGTTTAGGCAGTCCAACCCGTTCTCACACAAGACAGCACATATATGACTTAATGCTTAAAGTCAATATGTTGAATATGATTTAGTACATATGTGATATATTTCCAGTTACCTTTTTTACCAAGGCCCAAACTCTTCCTCACATACCAATTTACGTGTCACAGTACCCGTCCATCAACGTAGATAGCAGAATATTCGTGATTGGTTCAATTATAAGGAAAATTGTAGTTTTCAGGTCCCACATGGGTTGTGAAATTTACCTACTATTGTCCATGCTCTTAGAATATTATAGATCAGCTACTTCCTATTGAAGGCTCGTAGTTTTGTTTTGAGAAATATTAGTTGTTCTTAGTAAATTATAATAAGCACTAAAAATTATTACATAGAATAACAGTGCTTCACCAATCAATATTATATACCATAGTTTATGCTTTACAAATCTTTAAAGAATGTTTTGTTGGAACGCTAACAGAAAACGATGTTATGTTGGAATGTTTATGGGGTAAACTACTGCAAACTTGGGGATCACTTCCACCCACAGGAAGGGTATAGGGGTTCAATACCATCCACTGGATGTGTATGGCGTCCACTACCACCGACAGGATGGGTATGGGGCTCACAACCACCCACAGGATGGGTATGGGGTCCAATACCACCCACAGGATGAGTATGGCGTCCACTATCACCCACAGGATGGGTATGGGGCTCCAACCACCCACAGAATAAGTATGGGGTCCAATAACACCCACTGGATGTGTATGGCGTCCATTGCTGCCCACAGGATGAGTATAGGGTCCAGTATCGCCCACAGGATTAGTATATAGAGTCCACTGCCGCCCACAGGGTCGGTAAAGGGTCCACTACCGCCCACAGGGTTGGTAGGGGGTAAACTGCCGCCCACAGGGTCGGTAGGGGGTTCACTACCGCCCACAGGGTCGGTATGGGTCCACTGCCACCCACAGGGTCGGTATGGGGTCCACTACCGCCCACAGGGTCGGTAGGGCGTCGACAGGGTCGGTAGGGGTCCACTGCCGCCCATAGGGTCGGTATGGGGTCCACTGGCGCCCACAGGGTCGGCAGGGGGTCCACTACCGCCCACAGGGTCGCTATGAAGTCAACTTCCGCCCACAGTGTTTGTATAGTGCCCACTACCGCCCATAGTGTTATTATGGGGTCCACTACCCCTCATAGTGTCGGTATGGGGGTCCATTACTACCCATAAGGTGTGTCTGGGGTCTATTTTTTTCTGTATAGCAGAGGTGGCGATACTGCTTTTCCAATCTCATTTGTTGTTCAATGTAAAATATTTGTTGCTCGACTTGCAACAATTTATATATATATATATATATATATATATATATATATATATATATATATATATATATATATATATATATATATATATATAGTATAGTGTCTTTGCAATAATGTACCAATGTGTGTATTTGTTGTATTGTATTGTTGAAATACATTGTTCACATGAAATATATGTGAAATATTGTTGAAAACATCTTGATGACTTATTAAACAAAAATTATTTATTAGTCAGAAGAAAGACAAAAACGCGAACTATATGTTAAACCTCTACCAGACAAATATTTTAAGTAAAACCGAAAATATTTGAAGTTTTATAAAAGGGGCAGTTTTCATTGCTCGTCGAGCTCGAAAACCGCAGCATTCATCTCAGAACCATGCCTATTTCACACAGATTCCTTAATAAACGTAAGAGTTTTATATGTCACAAGAAAGATAGAAATATAAGCTTCATTCTAAATACCTTATCATGGGCCTATTTAAATTTAAAGCGAAGATACATGTACTTTTATAATAGCCGAGCTTAACCCTGGACAGATTGATCGACCGAGCAACTCTCTCTCAGAACAATGTTTATTTCAAGTGAATTCGTTAATAAACATATATGTTTTATATGTCTCAAGAAAGGCAGACATATAAGCTTCACTTTAAACACTTTACCATAGACATATTTAAAGTTCTAATGAAGATACATGTATTTTAAAAATTACGGAGCTCCCACCCCGTACAGACTGACGACAGAGCAACTCTCTCTCAAATCAATGTTTATTTCACGTAAATTCGTTAATAAACACAAATGTTTTATATGTCTTAAGCAAGATAGAAATAAGAGCTTCATTTTAAATACATTACAATAGACATATTTATAGCTCAAGTGAAGATACATATGTTTTTATAGTAGCGCTCAGTAGCTTGTCGGGCATGGAGTGCAGACGCCTACGCACTTGCCGATATATTGTATAATTAACAAAGATACGCTAATAAAGCCTAAAATCTTATATGCCTCCAGAAAGACCGAGATATGAACATTATTATGATTTCACCAAATGAAATATATCATGTTCGAGAACAAAGATATATAAATTTTAAATTAAGTTTCGACTCTTGCTCGGGCGAGAGAGATGGGGCGACTCTCGCCCCATCTATTGGAGATTCTGTCCACTAAAGACCCAAAGCTACTCAAACCCTCCTAGCATTATTTAAGTAATGAAGTAATATGGTATATTTACTATAATGTGGGTGCTGAATGCAGAACATGAGAAAACATATATTTACTCCAAACTAATATAATTTCATTATGAAATAAGTAGCATCAAAGGAAGTCGACGGTCCAAGCGTCAATGTTGTGGAGCGACTTATCCAAGATATATCGTTGTTTGAAAAGTGTTTGTTGGCATATCCAGTTGTCGCACTTCTCTGCACAAATTATCACAAATTTAAATTATAATGTTAACAAGTAGAATACGTATTTTTAATAAAATCTAACATAACTAGCCAGAAAACATTTAACATTTATTAAAAAAATATATGTTTGGAAGTTGGGAGCTGGTCGGCCGAGATGTGAGCTGGTCGGCCGAGCGGACAGCACACTGGACTTGTGATCCTGTGGTCCTGGGTTCGATCCCAGGCGCCGGCGAGAAACAATGGGCAGAGTTTCTTTCACCCTATGCCCCTGTTACCTAGCAGTAAAATAGGTACCTGGGTGTTAGTCAGCTGTCACGGGCTGCTTCCTGGGGGTGGAGGCCTGGTCGAGGACCGGGCCGCGGGGACACTAAAAGCCCCGAAATCATCTCAAGATAACCTCAAGATAAGTTAAATCGACTTCATAGGACAATAGTTTTGTTATATATACTCGTTATTCGTTGACATGCGTTCGCTACTTAAACTACCATGTACTGTACTTATGTAAAATCTCCCATGTCAAGTTCAAGTTCACGTATGTTTATTGAGATAAGCAATAAATACATCTCAAAGGGATAGAGTAGCTTAGGCTATTTCTACCCCCCTCTACTTCAAGTCCCTCAAGGGGCGCTTAAATTCAGTGAGTACAAATAGACAAATAACATTACAAGAATCCCATTTAATCTCCCATGTCTCTTCGCTCATCTCACCGAACCCTACAGGCTCTGTGATATATTGTTTAATTAATTGAGATTCACAAATAAAGCTGATAATTGTATCTGTTAACAAAAAGGCAGAGCTTAGTTTAGTTCATTTATTATGCACCCCATACCCATCCTATGGGCGATAGTGGAGTGTTACAGAGGCACATAATGGGCTCAGGGACTGAGCCCCACAATTCATATAGCCAAGGAAGTTATAATCTTGATAAGCTAGTTACAAAAGTCAATGCACATTGTCACATCAACAATGGGCTCGAGACCGACCACAAGTACAGTTTATAATTTAAGCAACTGACATATATGGAGGGCTAGTGTCACAATTGATATGTTTATCCTACACATAGCCCCCTCTCCCCATCCAATGGGCAGCGGTGGATAGGTTACAATCAAGTCTTTTTGCGTTTTATTTAGAGATTAGATCTTATTGGGTGCGGAAAGATATTCATATTTTAAAGAAGGCTTCTTGGCTGATGCTCTCCATTGATGGAAAATATACAACCTTTGAAAATCAATGTTAGTTTGATCTAGATATTGTAATTAACGCAGTTACCTGGTGTTATTCTTCACCTATATCTTTCTCTGGTTAATCCCTATTTACATTATGCAGTTCAGGTTTCGTCGCCAGACTATAGTTTTTAGTTTAGTTAATTTATCACATAATGGGTTCAGGGACTGAACACACAATTTATTTATCTAAGCAAGTTACAATCTTGAGGAGCTAGCCACAAAATTCATAACACATCGTCACATCAACAACGTGGGTTCGAGATCGACCACAAGTACAGTTTCTAAATTAAGCAAATGCCATATGTGGAGAGCTAGTGTCACAATTGATATGTTTGTCCTGCACCTTTCCACAGTGGTTTGCTTGGGTTCTTTTAATTATCTTAGATACCATTGAAGAGAACCTCCTAGGTACTATAGTGTATATATGCTGGTAAGAAGTATAATTATCCTGAGAAATCGTGTAAATTATGTTGTACGAGTGCTTCCAGTTAAGTAAAATAGTTCATTTGTGTGCGCGTGCTTGAAGAGGAAATGTTATCCCCCCGCCCTATTGTAAATATTTGTGGGTTTCAGACCATACGGCCACGGCTTACCCTCGCCGCGGTCGAGGACCGGTTGTATACCCAGTATTACAAGTAAACATTAGCAATAACAATTATGGAAAGTTCCTTCACCTATACATAGACAAGAGACTGAACTTCAGCACCCACATACAACACATAAGGGGATGCTCTGAGAGAGAGAGAGAGAGAGAGAGAGAGAGAGAGAGAGAGAGAGAGAGAGAGAGAGAGAGAGAGAGAGAGAGAGAGAGAGAGAGAGAGAGAGAGAGAGAGAGAGAGAGAGAGAGAGAGAGAGAGAGAGAGAGAGAGAGAGAGAGAGAGAGAGAGAGAGAGAGAGAGAGAGAGAGAGAGAGAGAGAGAGAGAGAGAGAGAGAGAGAGAGAGAGAGAGAGAGAGAGAGAGAGAGAGAGAGAGAGAGAGAGAGAGAGAGAGAGAGAGAGAGAGAGAGAGAGAGAGAGAGAGAGAGAGAGAGAGAGAGAGAGAGAGAGAGAGAGAGAGAGAGAGAGAGAGAGAGAGAGAGAGAGAGAGAGAGAGAGAGAGAGAGAGAGAGAGAGAGAGAGAGAGAGAGAGAGAGAGAGAGAGAGAGAGAGAGAGAGAGAGAGAGAGAGAGAGAGAGAGAGAGAGAGAGAGAGAGAGAGAGAGAGAGAGAGAGAGAGAGAGAGAGAGAGAGAGAGAGAGAGAGAGAGAGAGAGAGAGAGAGAGAGAGAGAGAGAGAGAGAGAGAGAGAGAGAGAGAGAGAGAGAGAGAGAGAGAGAGAGAGAGAGAGAGAGAGAGAGAGAGAGAGAGAGAGAGAGAGAGAGAGAGAGAGAGAGAGAGAGAGAGAGAGAGAGAGAGAGAGAGAGAGAGAGAGAGAGAGAGAGAGAGAGAGAGAGAGAGAGAGAGAGAGAGAGAGAGAGAGAGAGAGAGAGAGAGAGAGAGAGAGAGAGAGAGAGAGAGAGAGAGAGAGAGAGAGAGAGAGAGAGAGAGAGAGAGAGAGAGAGAGAGAGAGAGAGAGAGAGAGAGAGAGAGAGAGAGAGAGAGAGAGAGAGAGAGAGAGAGAGAGAGAGAGAGAGAGAGAGAGAGAGAGAGAGAGAGAGAGAGAGAGGGGGGGGGGGGGAGTAAAATTATCCACTGAGGTCTGATTAAGTCCTTTTGGGGACCTTAATCATTAGGACGTCCAATGATTAACGCAAAGTGAAGCGTATTCAGATGGTATATTGACAACATTCAGCATATCTCATAATGACCTAGTAGTACTTGGTGCACAAATACCTTTTCCAAAGGAATCGCAAAACATAATTAAACACAACTGTACCGTACAGTGTTATATATTTATTTCAGTTTGAACAATTTTTAACATTAACATTCCAACATTCATTTTAGCAAGTTCTCTCAGAATGACGTGTGGGTTAGCAATGTCAAAGGCTGACTTAAGATCTAGGAAAGTGGTATATGACCTATCAGTATGCAGGGTGAGGAATGTGGTAATACAGTGATGTACACTCTTTCCATGCATAAAGCCATATATCTGGGGAGACAACATATTAATAATTTTGTAAAGGAGACGGTTGAGAACCATCCTCTCAAGATACTTCTAGAGACAACTAGTGAGGGAGATTGGGCGAAAAGCACTCGGCTGGTGAGGTTTAGGAATGGGAATAATAACACTGTTGGTCTATGACTTAGGAAGCTCCCCAGTTACATAGCTCATATTATACAATTGAAGAAAGGTATTCCCTGGAACTAGCAGAAGCATATGCAGTATGCCGTCAGTAACTCCATCCTCCCCGGGTGATGTAGCTTTGCCTTTATGTAGAGCAGAATCTAGTTCGTATTCAGTAAAAGCATGTCACAGTCATCCTCTTGATGAAGCATGAAGTCAAGGAGCCTTGCCCTATCAGTATATCTATCATTTAATTCATTCTGTGAGGGTAGAGTAAGACTGTCAAAGCTGGAAGTCGTGGCCCAAGCACCAACAAGCTCATTTGCTCTGTGCAGAGGATTAGGGTACGAGATCTCTGCAGCATTTTTCCCTTTGATCTTGTTGATATCCTTCCATGCCCGACTTAGTGGCGTGTGAGAATTGAGACCACGGACAATAGTTTCCCAGTCTGTCTGCCTCAGCTCCACCATACGTTCCCTGGCCTCAGCCAGAGCCGCTTGAAAGAGCCGAAGCATTTCAGCAGTGCGGGTCCTTCTACAAGCTAGTCAAATTATTCTGGCAGTGCGTTTTAGTGTCTGCAATTTAGAATCATTATAATAAACATAAGTGCTATGACCAGTGTAATTTGGGTTACGTGGCCTGGACGATGGATCAAGTGATTCTATAAACTGTTCGATAGTACCTGTGAGCTCATTGTTAAAATCTTCAACTGATGAAGGCTCAGATGAACTGCACCAATCTGACACATGAGCAACAAGATTGTGTCGTTGATCGATGGGCACAGCCAGCCTCTTCCGCTTGAACACTCCACCAGGGAGGATAGAACTTCCAATGCTTACAGTGGCTAATATGGCCAGATGATCAGACGCCATAACTGGCACTATTGACGAGGCGCACACGGTGTGGGAGACGTTGAAACCGAGACATAGATCAAGAATACCTCCGAAGATATTCGTCGGTTCAAGGTCACCCACAATCTGTGCATCATCGTGACTACCTAATAGTGACACCAGTTGGTTGCCGTTACGATTACTGAACTGCGAATTACCAATATTCCTATGCCTAGCGTTATAATCACCTATAATGATGGTAGGCTCAGTCTGAATACAGATAGGAAGGTCAGCATAATTAAAGTTACAAGGAGTCGATTATTTAGTACATAGTTGTTTTTCTCTTAAACTGGATGATAGAGGGGGAGTCTTTAACGTGATTGGGAATACATACATACATGCATACATACATACATACGTACATACATACGTACATACATACATACATACATGCGTACATACATACATACATACATACATACATACATACATACATACATACATACATACATACATACATACATACATACATACATACATACATACATGCATACATACATACATACATCCATACATGCATGCATACATCCATCCATCCATACATACATACATACATACATACATACATACATACATACATACATACATACATACATACATACATACATACATGCATGCATGCATGCATGCATGCATACATACATACATACATACATACATACATACATACATACATACATACATACATGCATATATAAATACATGCGTATATACATGTGTATATAAATACATACATACATACATACATACATACATTACATACATACATACATACATGCATGCATACATACATACATCCATCCATCTATCCATACATACATACATACATGCATACATACATACATACATACATACATACATACATACATACATAAATACATACATACATACATACATACATACATACATACATACATACATACATACATGCATACATACATACATGCATGCATGCGTACATACATACATCCATCCATCTATCCATTCATACATGCATACATACATACATACATACATACATACATACATACATACATACATACATACATACATACATACATACATGCATGCATACATACATACATACATACATACATACATACATACATACATACATACATACATACATACATACATACATACACGTCCAGTCAGCATATAGCTATTTCGGGACAAAATCCAATACAGTTTATATTGGTTAGACGCCACTGTGATGAGTTTAAATATCACAGGAACTGTAGGTTAATGTGTGACATAAGTGAGGTTAGATGAGGCATCTACAAGCATCAGCTGGAGGCTGATGGAGTGTTGTGGAGGCTGGTGGTACTATGTCCAGATGTTGGAGGGTGGATTTGACTCTCAACCTCTTCCCCCCCCCCCCCCACACATTGACCGCAGTACGTCTAAGGTTACTTTCCACTCTCGCTTACCAAGGGTATAACCCCCGCCCCCCCCAACACACACACATGCATCAGATTCTTAACTTACAATATTTATGATTTACCAATTTATGTTACTACACTGACTCTCAATTTCACAATATTGTAAAAACTTTGATGAATCGCTCGTCTATGGGTCATCCAATAATGTTAGCAGACTTCTAGATGTTACCACTGCTAGGTTTAGGCTCAGCTACAAGTACCTCTGGAAGTTTGTAACATCTGATGATGTAGATTTGACTAAATGTAAACTCTGTCAGCAGAACTATTCGCATACTTTGCGTCATTATATAATGGAATGTGAAAAATCGCGGAATTTAAAGATAACAACATCAATAGTGTCCATGAAATGTGTAAGTACTTCATTCATAATGATGTGCTGCCCGAAATCTTAGCGAAGTATCCAAAATTTGCTTACTGTAGGTAATGCATACACATGACTAAAGCTGCCGCCCAGTTGGGTGGGTGTGGAGCACATGACTGTAAAGCTGCCGCCCAGTTGGGTGGGTGTGGAGCACATGACTGTAAAGCTGCCGCCCAGTTGGGTGGGTGTGCAGCACATGACTGTAAAGCTGCCGCCCAGTTGGGTGGGTGTGGAGCACATGACTGTAAAGCTGCCGCCCAGTTGGGTGGGTGTGGAGCACATGACTGTAAAGCTGCCGCCCAGTTGGGTGAGTGTGGAGCACATGACTGTAAAGCTGCCGCCCAGTTGGGTGGATGTGGAGCACATGACTGTAAAGCTGCCGCCCAGTTGGGCGGGTGTGGAGCACATGACTGTAAAGCTGCCGCCCAGTTGGGTGGGTGTGGAGCACATGACTGTAAAGCTGCCGCCCAGTTGGGTGGGTGTGGAGCACATGACTGTAAAGCTGCCGCCCAGTTGGGTGGGTGTGGAGCACATGACTGTAAAGCTGCCGCCCAGTTGGGTGGGTGTGCAGCAAGACTAGTAACTGTGTGACTCACCATAGATGTAAAGTGCCTTGTATAGTGACTGTTGTGAGCCTCTTGTTGAATCACTTGTGACACAAAAGATTACTGATGTGTGTATTTGTGGTGGTGATTAAATATGTATGTGTATGTATATATGTATACGTATGAATATGTACATGTATGCATAAGTATGTGTACATTAATAATTTTGTAACTAGCGTCAAAAGATTGTTATTTGCTTAGCTAAACGAACTAGAGGGTTCAGTTCCTGAACCGATTATGTGCCTCTGTAATCCTTTACACCACCGCCCACGGAATGGGTATTATGGGGTGCATAATAAAGAAAGAAAATGAATGGACCAAACCCCACAATTCATTTACCTAAGCAAGTTACAATCTTGATGAGCTAGTTACAAAATTCACTATAAGTCGTCACATCATAAATGGGTTCGAGATGGACCACAAGTAGTGCATTACATAATTTATCAGTATTGTGCAGCCTGTGATCCCCGCCTGGCTGGATACTGATACCTAGGTAATTTTCATGTGTCCGGACACCGGCAATAAGGTGGTATTATTTATTTAACTTAAGATATATATATTTTTAAATGTTGTCACATTAACGGCTACATCTTCCTTTCTTCTGACATATAGATTTTTAAGATTAATTAAAATATATGGAAACTAATTATACAATTTATTGACTAGTGTGCAGGGCTTCACACTCTCAGAGCTAGCCATCAAGTAACTATCAAAACGCATATATCTTCGTTTTCACTTCAGTTATATTTATGACAAAGGATTTTAAATGTAGCCTATATTTCTACCTTTCAGATGACATAAATACTTTCGTTAATTACAATATCTAGATCAAACTAACATTGATTTTCAAAAGGTTGTATATTTTCCATCAATGGAGAGCATCAGCCAAGAAGCCTTCTTTAAAATATGAATATCTTTCCTCACCCAATAAGATCTAATCTCTGAATAAAACGCAAAAAACGACTTGATTGTAACCTATCCACCGCTGCCCATTGGATGGGGAGAGGGGGTTATGTGTAGGATAAACATATCAATTGTGACACTAGCCCTCCATATATGTCAGTTGCTTAAATTATAAACTGTACTTGTGGTCGGACTCGAGCCCATTGTTGATGTGACAATGTGCATTGACTTTTGTAACTAGCTTATCAAGATTATAACTTGCTTGGCTATATGAATTGTGGGGCTCAGTCCCTGAGCCCATTATGTGCCGCTGTAACACTCCACTATCGCTCATAGGATGGGTATGGGGTGCATAATAAATGAACTAAAATAAGCTCTGCCTTTTTGATAACATATACAATTATAAGCTTTATTTGTGAATCTCAATTAATTAAACAATATATCAAAGAGCCTGTAGGGTTCGGTGAGATGAGCGAAGAGACATGGGAGATTTTACATAAGTACAGTACATGGTAGTTTAGGTAGCGAACGCATGTCAACGAATAACGAGTATATATAACAAAACTATTGTCCTATGAAGTCGATTTAACTTCCAAATATATATTTTTTTAATAAATGTTAAATGTTTTCTGGCTAGTTATGTTAGATTTTATTAAAAATACGTATTCTACTTGCTAACATTATAATTTAAATTTGTGATAATTTGTGCAGAGAAGTGCGACAACTGGATATGCCAACAAACACTTTCCAAACAACGATATATCTTGGATAAGTCGCTCCACAACATTGACGCTTGGACCGTCGACTTCCTTTGATGCTACTTATTTACTTATTTCATAATGAAATTATATTAGTTTGGAGTAAATATATGTTTTCTCATGTTCTGCATTCAGCACCCACATTATAGTAAATATACCATATTACTTCATTACTTAAATAATGCTAGGAGGGTTTGAGTAGCTTTGGGTCTTTAGTGGACAGAATCTCCAATAGATGGGGCGAGAGTCGCCCCCATCTCTCTCGCCCGAGCAAGAGTCGAAACTTAATTTAAAATTGATATATCTTTGTTCTCGAACATGATATATTTCATTTGGTGATATCATAATAATGTTCATATCTCGGTCTTTCTGGAGGCATATAAGATTTTAGGCTTTATTAGCGTATCTTTGTTAATTATACAATATATCGGCAAGTGCGTAGGTGTCTGCACTCCATGCCCGACAAGCTACTGAGCGCTACTATAAAAACATATGTATCTTCACTTGAGCTATAAATATGTCTATTGTAATGTATTTAAAATGAAGCTCTTATTTCTATCTTACTTAAGACATATAAAACATTTGTGTTTATTAACGAATTTACGTGAAATAAACATTGATCTGAGAGAGAGTTGCTCTGCCGTTCAGTCTGTACGGGGTGGGAGCTCCGTAATTTTTAAAATACATGTATCTTCATTAGAACTTTAAATATGTCTATGGTAAAGTGTTTAAAGTGAAGCTTATATGTCTGCCTTTCTTGAGACATATAAAACATATATGTTTATTAACGAATTCACTTGAAATAAACATTGTTCTGAGAGAGAGTTGCTCGGTCGATCAATCTGTCCGGGGTTAAGCTCGGCTATTATAAAAGTACACGTATCTTCGCTTTAAATTTAAATATGCCCATGGTAAGGTATTTAGAATGAAGCTTATATTTCTATCTTTCTTGTGACATATAAAACTCTTACGTTTATTAAGGAATCTGTGTGAAATAGGCATGGTTCTGAGATGAATGCTGCGGTTTTCGAGCTCGACGCGCGGCAATGGACGCCATACACATCCAGTGGGTGTTATTGGACCCTATACCCATTTTATTTGTGGTTGGAGCCCCATACCCATCCTGTGGGTTGTAGTGGACGCCATACTCATCCTGTGGGTGGTATTGGACCCCATACCCTTCCTGTGGGTGGATGTGATCCCCATACTCATCCTGTGGGTGGATGTGACCCTCATACCCATCCTGTGGGTGGTATTGGACCCCTTTCCCACCTAACAGGCGGTAGGTGACAATGTACCCATCCTAGCTATAGTTGGTATAGTAGACACAATACCGTCCTGTTTGCAGTAGTTTACCCCATAGACATTCCAACGTAACATCGTTTTCTGTTAGCGTTCCTACAAAACATCCTTTAAAGATTTGTAAAGCATAAACTATGGTATATAATATTGATTGGTGAAGGACTGTTATTCTATGTAATAATTTTTAGTGCTTATTATAATTTACTAAGAACAACTAATATTTCTCAAAACAAAACTACGAACCTTCAAAAGGAAGTAGCTGATCTGTAATATTCTAAGAGCATGGACAATAGTAGGTAAATTTCACAACCCATGTGGGACCTGAAAACTACAATTTTCCTTATAATTGAACCAATCACGAATATTCTGCTATCTATGTTGACGGACGGGTACTGTGAGACGTAAATTGGTACGTGAGGAAGAGTTTGGGCTTTGGTAAAAAAAGTAACTGGGAATATATCACATATTTACTAATTCATATTCAACATATTGACTTTAGGCATTAAGTCATATATGTGCTGTATTGTGTGAGAACGGGTTGGGCAGTCACAGTGTGGTCCAGGCAGTCTCAGTCAGGTGCAAGCAGTCTCAGTCAGGCGCAGGCAGTCTTAGTGAGGTGCAGGCAGTCACAGTCAGGTGCAGGCAGTCTCAGTCAGGTGCAGGCAGTCTTAGTCAGGTGCAGGCAGTCACAGTCAGGTGCAGGCAGTCACAGTCAGGCACAGGCAGTCACAGTCAGGGGCAGGCAGTCACAGTCAGGTGCAGGCAGTCACAGTCAGGTGCAGGCAGTCTCAGTCAGGTGCAGGCAGTCTCAGTCAGGTGCAGACAGTCACAGTCAGGTGCAGGCAGTCACAGTCAGGTGCAGGCAGTCTCAGTCAGGTGCAGGCAGTCGCAATCAGGTGCAGGCAGTCACAGTCAGGTGCAGGCAGTCTCAGTCAGGTGCAGGCAGTCTTAGTCAGGTGCAGGCAGTCACAGTCAGGTGCAGGCAGTCACAGGCAGTCACAGTCAGGTGCAGGCAGTCACAGTCAGGTGCAGGCAGTCACAGTCAGGTGCAGGCAGTCACAGTTTGGCGCAAGCAGTCTCAGTCAGGTGCAGGCAGTCACAGTCAGGCACAGGCAGTCACAGTCAGGTGCAGGCAGTCACAGTCAGGTGCAGGCAGTCACAGTCAGGCGCAGGCAGTCACAGTCAGGTGCAGGCAGTCTCAGTCAGGTGCAGGCAGTCACAGTCAGGTGCAGGCAGTCTCAGTCAGGTGCAGGCAGTCACAGTCAGGTGTAGGCAGTCTTAGTCAGGTGCAGGCAGTCACAGTCAGGTGTAGGCAGTCTTAGTCAGGTGCAGGCAGGCACAGTCAAGTGCAAGCAGTCTCAGTCAGGTGCAGGCAGTCACAGTCAGGTGCAGGCAGTCACAGTCAGGTGCAGGCAGTCACTGTCAGGTGCAGGCAGTCACAGTCAGGTGCAGGCAGTCACAGTCAGGTGCAGGCAGTCACAGTCAGACACAGGCAGTCACAGTCAGGTGCAGGTAGTCACAGTCAGGTGCAGGCAGTCACAGTCAGGCACAGGCAGTCACAGTCAGGTGCAGGCAGTCACAGTCAGGTGCAGGCAGTCTCAGTCAGGTGCAGGCAGTCACAGTCAGGCACAGGCAGTCACAGTCAGGTGCAGGCAGTCACAGTCAGGTGCAGGCAGTCACAGTCAGGTGCAGGCAGTCACAGTCAGGCGCAGGCAGTCACAGTCAGGTGCAGGCAGTCACAGTCAAGTGCAGGCAGTCACAGTCAGGTGCAGGCAGTCACAGTCAGGCACAGGCAGTCACAGTCAGCTGCAGGCAGTCACAGTCAGGCGCAGGCAGTCACAGTCAGGTGCAGGCAGTCACAGTCAGGCGCAGGCAGTCACAGTTTGGTGCAGGCAGTCACAGTCAGGCACAGGCAGTCACAGTCAGCTGCAGGCAGTCACAGTCAGGCGCAGGCAGTCACAGTCAGGTGCAGGCAGTCACAGTCAGGCGCAGGCAGTCACAGTTTGGTGCAGGCAGTCACAGTCAGGCACAGGCAGTCACAGTCAGGCGCAGGCAGTCACAGTCAGCTGCAGGCAGTCACAGTCAAGTGCAGGCAGTCACAGTCAGGTGCAGGCAGTCACAGTCAGGTGCAGGCAGTCTCAGTCAGGTGCAGGCAGTCACAGTCAGGTGCAGGCAGTCACAGTCAGGCACAGGCAGTCACAGTCAGGTGCAGGCAGTCACAGTCAGGTGCAGGCAGTCTCAGTCAGGTGCAGGCAGTCACAGTCAGGTGCAGGCAGTCACAGTCAGGTGCAGGCAGTCACAGTCAGGTGCAGGCAGTCACAGTCAAGTGCAGGCAGTCACAGTTTGGCGCAAGCAGTCTCAGTCAGGTGCAGGCAGTCACAGTCAGGCACAGGCAGTCACAGTCAGGTGCAGGCAGTCACAGTCAGGTGCAGGCAGTCACAGTCAGGCGCAGGCAGTCACAGTCAGGTGCAGGCAGTCTCAGTCAGGTGCAGGCAGTCACAGTCAGGTGCAGGCAGTCTCAGTCAGGTGCAGGCAGTCACAGTCAGGTGAAGGCAGTCTTAGTCAGGTGCAGGCAGTCACAGTCAGGTGTAGGCTGTCTTAGTCAGGTGCAGGCAGGCACAGTCAGGTGCAAGCAGTCTCAGTCAGGTGCAGGCAGTCACAGTCAGGTGCAGGCAGTCACAGTCAGGTGCAGGCAGTCACTGTCAGGTGCAGGCAGTCACAGTCAGGTGCAGGCAGTCACAGTCAGGTGCAGGCAGTCACAGTCAGGCACAGGCAGTCACAGTCAGGTGCAGGCAGTCACAGTCAGGTGCAGGCAGTCACAGTCAGGTGCAGGCAGTCACAGTCAGACACAGGCAGTCACAGTCAGGTGCAGGTAGTCACAGTCAGGTGCAGGCAGTCACAGTCAGGCACAGGCAGTCACAGTCAGGTGCAGGCAGTCACAGTCAGGTGCAGGCAGTCTCAGTCAGGTGCAGGCAGTCACAGTCAGGCACAGGCAGTCACAGTCAGGCACAGGCAGTCACAGTCAGCTGCAGGCAGTCACAGTCAGGCGCAGGCAGTCACAGTCAGGTGCAGGCAGTCACAGTCAGGCGCAGGCAGTCACAGTCAGGTGCAGGCAGTCACAGTCAGGCGCAGGCAGTCACAGTTTGGTGCAGGCAGTCACAGTCAGGCACAGGCAGTCACAGTCAGGCGCAGGCAATCACAGTCAGCTGCAGGCAGTCACAGTCAAGTGCAGGCAGTCACAGTCAGGTGCAGGCAGTCACAGTCAGTTGCAGGCAGTCACAGTCAGGCACAGGCAGTCACAGTCAGACGCAGGCAGTCACAGTCAGCTGCAGGCAGTCACAGTCATATGCAGGCAGTCACAGTCAGGTGCAGGCAGTCACAGTCAGGTGCAGGCAGTCACAGTCAGATGCAGGCAGTCACAGTTTGGCGCAAGCAGTCTCAGTCAGGTGCAGGCAGTCACAGTCAGGTGCAGGCAGTCACAGTCAGGTGCAGGCAGTCACAGTCAGGCGCAGGCAGTCACAGTCAGGTGCAGGCAGTCACAGTCAGGTGCAGGCAGTCACAGTCAGGCGCAGGCAGTCACAGTCAGGTGCAGGCAGTCTCAGTCAGGTGCAGGCAGTCACAGTCAGGTGCAGGCAGTCTCAGTCAGGTGCAGGCAGTCACAGTCAGGTGTAGGCAGTCTTAGTCAGGTGCAGCCAGTCTCAGTCAGGTGCAGGCAGTCACAGTCAGGTGCAGGCAGTCTCAGTCAGGTGCAGGCAGTCACAGTCAGGTGCAGGCAGTCACAGTCAGGTGCAGGCAGTCACAGTCAGGTGCAGGCAGTCTCAGTCAGGTGTAGGCAGTCACAGTCAGGTGCAGGCAGTCACAGTCAGGTGCAGGCAGTCACAGTCAGGCGCAGGCAGTCACAGCCAGTCACAGTCAGGTGCAGGCAGTCACAGTCAGGTGTAGGCAGTCTTAGTCAGGTGCAGCCAGTCTCAGTCAGGTGCAGGCAGTCACAGTCAGGTGCAGGCAGTCTCAGTCAGGTGCAGGCAGTCACAGTCAGGTGCAGGCAGTCACAGTCAGGTGCAGGCAGTCACAGTCAGGTGCAGGCAGTCTCAGTCAGGTGTAGGCAGTCACAGTCAGGTGCAGGCAGTCACAGTCAGGTGCAGGCAGTCACAGTCAGGCGCAGGCAGTCACAGCCAGTCACAGTCAGGTGCAGGCAGTCACAGTCAGGTGCAGGCAGTCACAGTCAGGTGCAGGCAGTCACAGTCAGGTGCAGGCAGTCTCAGAAAGGTTTAGGCAGTATCAGTCAGCTGCAGGCAGTCACAGTCAGGCGCAGGCAGTCTCAGAAAGGTTTAGGCAGTATCAGTCAGCTGCAGGCAGTCACAGTCAGGCGCAGGCAGTCACAGTCAGGCGCAGGCAGTCACAGTCAGCTGCAGGCAGTCACAGTCAGGCGCAGGCAGTCACAGTCAGGCGCAGGCAGTCACAGTCAGGTGCAGGCAGTCTCAGTCAGGTGCAGGCAGTCACAGTCAGGTGCAGGCAGTCACAGTCAGGTGCAGCCAGTCACAGTCAGGTGCAGGCAGTCTCAGACAGGTGCAGGCAGTATCAGTCAGGTGCAGGCAGTCACAGTCAGGTGCAGCCTGTCACAGTCATCTGCAGGCAGTCTCAGACAGGTGTAGGCAGTCACAGTCAGGTGCAGGCAGTCACAGTCAGGCGCAGGCAGTCACAGTCAGCTGCAGGCAGTCACAGTCAGGCGCAGGCAGTCACAGTCAGCTGCAGGCAGTCTCAGACAGGTGTAGGCAGTATCAGTTAGGTGCAGGCAGTCTCAGTCAGGTGTAGGCAGTATCAGTCAGATGCAGGTCGTCTATGTCAGATGCATGCGGTCTCAGACAGGCGCAGGCAATCTCAATCAGTTGCAGACAGTGACAGGCAGGTGCAAGCAGTGATTGTCAGGTGCAGGCAGAGACAATCTTCAACAGTTTGCACCATTCCTTGATGGAGCCCTGTTGTTTGTGCATTGTTATCGCCTAGAAAAGAGACGTTGTTGTCTTGCCTATATACTGAGTTTTTGGGGGCTTACACTTCCCAAGTGGGTATGTGAATACATAGATGACGTTGGTTTCCTTCAAGGCGTTCAGTTTGGTGTCTGGGGAGTTTTTAATTAGTATGTTGGCCGTTTTTTGTTTTTGTCGTAAATTGTCAATTGTATTTTCTGATTTTTGTCTGTAGGGATAACGGTCCTATTAATAATATCTTTCAGGACACTTTCCTCCATTTTATGAGCCGTCGAAAAGAAGTTCCTGTAAAACAGTCTAATAGGTGATACAAATGTTGAGCTACTTGACTCTTCAGAGGTTGCATGGCATTTCCCCTTTCTTTTTATGAGGTCTTCAACATAATTGTTAGGGAAGCCATTGTTGACTAGGACCTGCCTTTCCCTATAGAGTTCTTCATCGATTTGCTTCCATCATGAGCTGTGACTGAGAGCGCGGTCGACATAAGCGTTGACAACACTCCTCTTGTTCCTGTCTGGGCAGTCACTATTGGCATTGAGGCTCATTCCTTTGTTTGTTTCCATAGTGTAGACTGCAGTGTGAAGCCTCCGTTCCTTTCCATGACTGTTACATCTAGAAAGGGCAGCTTCCCATCATTCTCCATCTCGTAAGTGAAACTTAATACAGAATTCTGCTGGGATACCTCCTTCAGCTGCTGCAGAAGTCTGACATCAGGTACCTGCATATATATGTTGTCAACTTACCTGCATTTTATGGTGGGTTTCAAGTCCTTGTCAACTAATACCCTCTGCTTTATGTTACCCATGTAGAAGTTCGCAATCAGGACACCTAGGGGAGAACCCATTGCGACCCCATCTTCTTGCTTATACATGTGCTCATCTGGACTCAAGAAGGGTGCCTCTTTAGTGCAGGCTTGGAGTAGTTTCCTCAGTATACTTTCTGGCATGTCAAGAGGAGTAAAACCGTACCACGATGCACTCTGTCCATTGTCATCCGGATTGTTTCAACCACAGGTACGTTAGTAAACAGCGACTCTACATCCTAAGAGGCTCTTATCCCTATGGCCCGTGCTCTCCGCAGTAAGTCAACGAATTCTTTTGGAGACTTCAGGTTGAAAGCACAAGGTACGTAAGGAGTCAGCAAGCAAATGAGCGACTTAGCCAATCTGTATGTGGGTGTGGGTATTTGGCTGATGATTGGCTGAAGTGGGTTTCCAGGCTTTTGGGTCTTGACATTCCTATACGCATACGAGGCTCTTATCCCTGTATGGATACGCGTATGGAAATGTCAAGACACATAAGCCTGGAAACCCACTTCGGCCAACCATCAGCCAGATACCCACACCCACGTTCAGACTGGCGAAGCGACTCAACGGCTTGCTAACTCATGTCCCTTGCGCCTTCAGCCTGAAGTCTCCAAAGGAATTTGTTGACTTACTGCGGGGAACACGGGCCACAGGGATAAGAGCCTCGTTGGACGTAGAATCAGTGTTTACCAACGTACCTGTGGATGAAACAATCGGAATGATAACGGACAGAGTGTATCGTGATCAGGCCTGTACTTATCTTGACATACCAGAAAACATTCTAAGGAAACTATTCCAAGTTTGTACTAAAGAGGCACCCTTCTTGAGCCCGGATGGGCACATGTATAAGGAAGTAGATGGGGTCGCCATGGGTTCTCCCCTAGGTGTCCTGTCCTGAACTTCTACATGGGTACCATCGAGCAAAAGGTCTTAGTCGACATGAACTTGAAACCGGCCATATACTGCAGGTATGTTGACGACATTTTTACACAGGTACCTGATGTCAGACATCTGCAGGAGCTGAAGGAGGCATTTGAGCGGAATTCTGTGTTGCGTTTCACTTACCAGATGGAGAAGGATGGGAAGCTGGGCTTTCTAGATGTAACAGTCATGGAAAGGAGCGGAGGTTTCCACACTGCAGTCTACACTAAGGGAACAAACATAGGAATGTGCCTAAATGCCAACAGTGACTGCCCAGACAGGTACAAGAGGAGTGTTGTTAACGCTTATGTCGACCGTGCCCTCAGCCACAGCTCAGAATGGAAGCAAGTCGATGAAGAACTCTGTAGGGTAAGGCAGGTCCTAGTCAACAACGGCTTCTCCAATGGTTTCGTTGAAGACATCATAAGAAGGAATTTGAAACGCCATGCAACCTCTAAAGAGACAACTAACACAACACCTATACCCCCTATTAGACTATCTTACAGGAACTTCTTTTCCACACCTCATAAAACGGAGGAAAGGGTCATGAAAGATATTGTTAATAGAAACGTTATCCCTACAGACAAAAATCAGAAGATACAACTGACGATTTACTATAAAACCCAAAAAACGGCCAGCCTACTCATGATAAACTCTCCAGACACAAAGCAGAACGCTTTAAAAGAGACCAACGTCGTCTATGCCTTCAAATGCCCACTTGGGGACTGTAAGCCTCAAAAAACTCAGTATATAGGCAAGACAACAACATCTCTTTCCAGGCGATTAACGATGCATAAGCAACAGGGCTCCATTAAGGAACATATAATCTCTTCCCACAACGAGACCATCACCAGAGAAATCTTAGCAAACAACACAGAAATCATCGATAGATACAGCGATAGCAGGCGGCTCGACATCTGCGAGGCACTACACATCAAGAAGTCAACACCAGCAATCAACAGCCAATTAATGCACAACTATATTCTACCCACTTCAAGACTCAGCTCCAGCATAGAAGCATCAAGAAATATGGGCCAATAGGCCCTCTGCAGTTACTTCCATTCTTACTGTCATTACCCATTGTTTCGTGTTCTATCTTGTGTGAAAAGTTTTGTTCACCTCATCCAAAACTGTTGTAACATTTCACCTCACCCAAAATGCGGGTATAAATTGAAAAATGAAAGCTGTTTAAATCACACACCACAGTTCACCCAGTGAGCCAACTGCACGCTGACTTTGTCTCCAGTAGCACAGAGCATCACCTTCACTCACCAGACCACTCCACAAGTGATCATTTGAATTTCATCATGGAATTCCAATTGACATATAATCGATCCAGCAATGCTGCTCAGTGTAGGAAAAGACCATCGATAATGGATACTAGTTCTGAAAGTGACGGCGAGTGGCATCACGTGAATAAGGCTAACAGGACAAGCTACTCCATGACGACCCATCGCCCATTAATCTCTCCAGCTTCTCCAGCTCTCCCAGCGCCTCAGACTAGATCTACGCTTCCAATCTTCAAAGTGCAGCACACGGAAGGTAAGTCTTCCTACGCTACTGTAGTGGACCTGGAAAAAGAGTACCCCCAGCTCCAGGTCAGAGCAAAACCTAATCTCAAAGGAGAATACATTCTGAGGCCTAAAGACGAGTCGGCCGCTACGATTCTAAAAACTACGCAAAATGTGAGGAACTGAAACCAGAGGATAAAATAAGTAAAATCATTGTCCTCCACTATCCCTTGCATATGGCCCTTGGCCATCTCGAAAAGCTGAACTATGTGGTGTCAGCAGAGAGATGCCAAGTACGAACCACAAAGCATGAAACTCGACTAGTCCTTCTCACAGTAAGAGGACGGATTCCGGAGAAACTTGACCTTGGAATCTGGGGCGTGTTCCAACACAGGCCTTACACCCCAGAACCCCTAAGATGCTAAGATGTCAGAGATTTGGGCATCACAAAGATGGCTGCCAACGCCCAGTGAGGTGCGGAGTCTGCAGCCAGCCCCATGATACAAAAACATGTATTGATAAATTCAAGGCAAACCACCCTGTTCAGGCAAAATGCCCAAATTGTTCCAAGGCACATCATGCCTGGAACTTGAAATGCCCAGAAAGGCTCAAAAGGCTTCAAAAGAACCCCACCACGCCTACAGCGGAGCCGAAACCCCCACCAAAACGAATACCAGTTCCCATGCCCACTAAAACCGCGTGGGGTCTACCCATTCAGGAAGAGGGGGCACACGGCCCTTCACCATCGGCCATGGTGAAGGGTGAGAAGACAGTACAGGACAAAAAGAAAGATGGAGGACGCAAGAATCATGTTCAAAGCAGTCGGCCTCCCATTTCATCCAGCAAGCACACTGGGGCCAATAGGAGTAGCAATTCCAGTGTCAAAGTTACCACCGAGAAGGGTCTAAAAGCTACTAGGCTTCAAACCTGCACATCATTAAATAGTGCTCCCACTGAACTGGACGCTCTCTGGCCAATGCTCAAAACTTTGGTCACTGAGTTGATCGAAAGCAATTCAGGAAATAAAGAAAAATCCAAAATATTTCTTCTCATATGCGAAATCAAAAGCAAAAACCGCTGCCAGTATTGGACCTATTCGTACAAGTGAAGGTTCATACACGGAGGATGACAAAGAAATTAGTGAAATCCTAAAAAGGCAGTATGAGGACATGTTTAGCACTCCAATAAACAACATGAAGGTGGAAGATCCAGACAATTTCTTTATGCGGGATATTCAAACCCCTGTAAATATAACTGATATAAACACGAGCGCACTAAATTTTGAAAAAGAAATTGAAAACATGCCCATGCACTCGGCCCCAGGTCCAGACTCATGGAATTCAATATTTATAAAGAAATGCAAAGTGCCGGTAGCACAGGCACTAAGTATAGTGTGGAGGAAGAGCTTGGACACGGGGGAGATACCAGATGCACTTAAAGTAGCAGACATAGCCCCTCTACACAAGGGAGGGAGCAAAGCATTGGCAAAAAATTATAGACCAGTTGCACTAACATCGCACATCATAAAAGTATTTGAGAGAGTGATTAGGAGTCAGGTCACCAATTTCATGGAGACCAATGACCTTCACAACCCAGGCCAACATGGATTTCGAGCGGGAAGATCGTGCCTCTTACAGCTACTTGAGCACTACGACAAAGTCACTGAGGCATTAGAAGAGAAACAGAATGCTAATGTGATATACACGGACTTCGCAAAGGCTTTCGATAAATGTGACCATGGCGTGATAGCACACAAAATGAAGTCAATGGGAATAACCGATAAAGTAGGACGCTGGATACTCAGTTTTCTGTCAAACAGGACTCAGCGAGTAACTGTCAACCATATAAAATCTAGTCCAAGTGCAGTGAAAAGCTCTGTACCTCAGGGTACAGTCCTTGCACCGCTGCTTTTCCTTATTCTCATATCAGATATAGACAAAAATACAAGTCACAGCTTCGTATCATCCTTTGCAGATGACACAAAAATCAGTATGAAAATTACCTCGGCTGAGGACATTGAAAAACTTCAAGCTGATATTAATAAAGTTTTCGACTGGGCATCAGAAAATAACATGATGTTTAACAGTGATAAATTCCAGGTACTCAGGTACGGTAAAAATGAGGACCTTAAACATAATACAGAGTACAAAACACAATCAAATGTACCAATAGTAGGAAAACAGCATGTAAAGGATTTGGGAATAATAATGTCTGACGACCTAACGTTTAAGGAGCATAACCAAGCAAATATTGCGACAGCCAGAAAAATGAAAGGATGGATTACGAGAACTTTCAAATCCAGGGATCCCATAACAATGGTTGTACTCTTCAAGTCACTTGTGTTGTCCCGTCTTGAGTACTGCTCAGTACTCACTTCCCCCTTCAGAGCAGGAGAGATTGCTGAAATAGAGGGAATACAGAGAACATATACGGCACGCATAGACGCAATAAAGCGCCTAAATTATTGGGATCGTCTCAAAGCCCTCCAAATGTACTCACTGGAAAGAAAACGAGAGAGATATCAAATAATATACACCTGGAAGATACTGGAGGGCCAAGTACCAAATCTACACACTAAAATAACAACGTACTGGAGTGAACGATATGGAAGAAAATGTAGACTAGAACCAGTGAAGAACAGAGGTGCCATAGGCACAATCAGAGAACACTGTATAAACATCAGAGGTCCGCGGTTGTTCAACGTCCTCCCAGCAAGCATAAGAAATATTGCCGGAACAACCGTGGACATTTTCAAGAGGAAACTAGATTTATTCCTCCAAGGAGTGCCGGACCAACCGGGCTGTGGTGGGTATGTGGGCCTGCGGGCCGCTCCAAGCAACAACCTGGTGGACCAAACTCTCACAAGTCAAGCCTGGCCTCGGGCCGGGCTTGGGGAGTAGAAGAACTCCCAGAACCCCATCAACCAGGTAAGTCTGCTGTTTTCACATGGAATCAAGCAAACCACAGAGACTCGGAAGACAATTGAGCACAAGCTCAAAAAATTCGAAGATGTAATATCCACACCGTCAAGACAGCAGGGCAGGAGACACCCCCATAAAAAACAGATAAGAGTCCAGCTCGTCGGAAAGCGACATTGATGAGTCAATTTCAGGTCCACTAAGAACCTATACACCAATTGCAACTTCCGTGGCGTGTTCATCAGACTCCATGGATACCACGGAATTATCAGCAAATTCCAAGAACCTAGAGGTCTAAAGATCCTGCAATGGAATGCGCACGGACTGCGCACTAAATTGCAACACTTGCAATGCATAGCAGCAACCAAGGGCATAGACATCCTGATACTACAGGAGAGCTTGCTTCGAGCCGGATTAGAACTTAAAATCTCAGGCTATCGAGGCTTCTTCCTTCCATGGATCAATGGGCACTCCAGGGGATGTGCAGTCTATGTAAAATGTGACCTGATCTCCAAATCCATAACCAGCCCACCCAATTGTGGAGCAGGGACAGAGGTAATGGGAGTCACCATTGAGCTAAGACACGACAAACTTGAAGTGTTCAATGTGTACAGGTCTCCACAAGCCGAAATGGATCTCTCTGTGTTATTTGGACACGCGACAACAACAAACACAATCATTTGTGGAGATTTTAATGCCCATCATCGATTGGCACTAGGCTCGAACAGAACAAATGAAGCCGGCATACACATTACACATCTACTGGACCAGCTTCCAGAAATACAAATCCTAAACAAGAATGAACCTACCCACATCCAAGGAGGCAGATTACACCTAACCTTCGTTTCAGCCTCCCTAAGAGATGCAGCAACATGGTCAGTTGAGCCCACACTCACAAGCGACCACTATGGAGTCCAAATTGATCTTCAGTTAGACCTACCCACCCCACCTCTGCCTCCATCTGAAGCCTGGAACTTTGCTTTAGCAAACTGGGACCGATTTCAAAACCTCATTTCAGAGTGGCAAAGAAACTATGATCTTCCCGAAGACATTAATCAGGCAGAACAAGAATTTATCAAAGCGATTCAAAGTGCAGCCAACCACTCAATCCCACTGAAAAAACAGTCCACCGGACACCATAAAGATCATTGGTACTATTGCGAACGTGTCAAAGAACTCAACCATAGACTCAATAGAACAAGAAAGCTATACAAAAAGCAGCCAAGTGACCACAACTGGATCTTACTTTGTGAGGTCAAGAAACATGTACATCGAGAGACCAGACAAATAAAAGAACAAAAGTGGCTGGAATGGTGTTGACACCTGAATGAACACACCTCTCTCGGAGAGATGTGGCAACAAATTCACCGGGCCAAAGGGAATAAAACACCTAAAGCTCCACACCCCAAGGATCCTCAACAGGAAGCCGAAGTACTGGCAACCAGGTTTGCAGAGAGAGCAGCCAGCAACTTCCACCAGATGTATTAGCAGTACAGACCGGACTAGATGAAGAAAGGTGGCACAGAATCCTTACAGCATGTGAAGAAGTCTCTGACACTAATGCCCCCTTCACACTGGATGAGCTCAATCGGGCTAAGAAAAACTCTTTTTGCTCGATGGTACCCATGTAGAAGTTCACAAACAGGACACTCTGATAGCCGACAGAGTGTATCGTGATCCAGCCTGTACTCCTCTTGACATACCAGAAAATATCCTAAGGAAACTACTCCAAGTTTGTACTAAAGAGGCACCCTTCTTGAGCCCGGATGGGCACATGTATAAGGAAGTAGATGGGGTCGCCATGGGTTCTCCCCTAGGTGTCCTGTTTGCAAACTTCTACATGGGTACCATCGAGCAAAAAGTCTTAGTCGACATGAACTTGAAACCGGCCCTATACTGCAGGTATGTTGACGACATTTTTACACAGGTACCTGATGTCAGACATCTGCAGGAGCTGAAGGAGGCATTTGAGCAGAATTCTGTGTTGCGTTTCACTTACGAGATGGAGAAGGATGGGAAGCTGCCCTTTCTATATGTAACAGTCATGGAAAGGAGCGGAGTTTTCCACACTGCAGTCTACACTAAGGAAACAAACATATGAATATGCCTGAATGCCAACAGTGACTGCCCGGACAGGTACAAGAGGAGTGTTGTTAACGCTTATGTCGACCGTGCCCTCAGCCACAGCTCAGAATGGAAGCAAGTCGACGAAGAACTCTGTAGGGTAAGGCAGGTCCTAGTCAACAACGGCTTCTCCAATGGTTTCGTCGAAGACATCATAAGAAGGAAAGTGAAACGCCATGCAACCTCTGAAGAGACAACCAACACAGCACCTATACCCCCTTATTAGACTATTTTACAGGAACTTCTTTTCCACAGCTCATAAAACGGAGGAAAGGGTCCTGAAAGATATTGTTAATAGAAACGTTATCCCTACAGACAAAAATCAGAGGATACAACTGACGATTTACTGTCCGGTCGTGATGGTCAAGCGGATTAAGGCGTCCTGTAATTACCAGTTGCGTTGCTTCTGGGAGTATGGGTTCGAGTCACTTCTGGGGTGTGAGTTTTCTGTCGCATATAGTCCTGGGGACCATTCAGGCTTGTTCGCATTTGTGTTCCTCATGTGTGCCCCAAAGAATGAGGTGATTTGATAAAATGCTATGTCCAAGATTACCATCCGAGTGCCGGCGGGGAAGTGGTTCAAATTACTTCGGCTATCACTTCCTTTTGTCTGGTCGTGATGGTCAAGCGGATTAAGGCGTCCTGTAGTTACCAGTTGCGTTGTTTCTGGGAGTATGGGTTCGAGTCACTTCTGGGGTGTGAGTTTTCAGTCGCATATTGTCCTGGGGGCCATTCAGGCTTGTTCGCATTTGTGTTCCTCACGTGTGCCCCAAAGAATGAGGTGATTTGATAAAATGCTATGCCCAAGATTACCATCCGAGTGCCGGCGGGGAAGTGGTTCAAATAGCTTCGGCTATCACTTCCTTTTGTCCGGTCGTGATGGTCAAGCGGATTAAGGCGTATTGTAGTTACCAGTTGCGTTGTTTCTGGGAGTATGGGTTCGAGTCACTTCTGGGGTGTGAGTTTTCAGTCGCATATTGTCCTGGGGACCATTCAGGCTTGTTCGCATTTGTGTTCCTCACGTGTGCCCCAAAGAATGAGGTGATTTGATAAAATGCTATGGCCAAGATTACCATCCGAGTGCCGGCGGGGAAGTGGTTCAAATAGCTTCAGCTATCACTTCCTTTTGTCCGGTCGTGATGGTCAAGCGGATTAAGGCGTCCTGTAGTTACCAGTTGCGTTGCTTCTGGGAGTATGGGTTTGAGTCACTTCTGGGGTGTGAGTTTGTTTTCAGATATATATATATATATATATATATATATATATATATATATATATATATATATATATATATATATATATATATATATATATATATTTATTTATATATATATATATATATATATATATATATATATATATATATATATATATATATATATATATATATATATATATATATATATATATTGACCGAAAAGGTGAGATTAATAATGCTAGCATAAATTTTCTCAATATTTCTTATGTTTCTTCTAACTGTTGGTGGTAATTGAAAAATCAATTCTCCAAAATTCATTTTAGTTATTGTCTGACGCGACGCCTGAACACGTTTCATAATTACCTATTACATTTTCAAAGACTTTAGTAAAAACACACAACTGTAACCTGTATACACGCCATTTGCTTCCATATATATATACTCGCATTTGGGTGATGTTATATGTACAACAGTTTTGGGTGAGGTAAACAAGCTTATGACAACACAAGACAGAACACGAAACAATGGGTATTTGTTGGAAAAGAGAACATAAGAATGGAAATAACTGCAAAGGGCCTATTGGCCCATACTTTTTCTTGATGCTTCTATATTGGTATGGAGGCTTGAAGTGGGTAGAATATAGTTGTGCATTAATTGGCTGTTAATGCAGAATATAGTTGTGCCTTAATTGGCTGTTACTGCACAATTATATTGTGCCTAGTAGCCGATTGCCTAGGACGATTGATTTCCATTTTTTATAAATAATAATGGAAATGTTCGTTTGTTCAAAATCGCTAATCTCCGAAAGTTCGTCACCGATTGCTTTGAAATTTTCACACAATATTCCATTTGCATCCGGCCAGGTTTTTATATACATACTATATAGATGACGGTAAAAAACATGTTTTTTTTCTGAAAAACTGTGTTTTGAATGTTTTTTCATGTGAGGGAAATCTTCGAAACCTCTTTACCGATTGCTTTGAAATTTTGACATAACGTTGCATTCGAATAGTCGCGTCTTTTTATATGTCTACTATATACATGCCTCACCTGTAACAATAAAAAGCATCTTTTTTAAAAAAGCACCATCTGTTGGACGTAAGAGCAAGACACACTGTAATCTCCGAAAGTTTTTCACCGATTGCTTTGAAATTGTGACACAACGTTGCATTCGAATAGGCGTGTCTTTTTATATACCTACTATATAGATGCCACCCCTGTGACAGGTAAAAACATGTTTTTTTTTAAATCGCCATCTGTTGCACATAATAGCAATATTCATGCTATACTAAATGTCACGAATTCCATTTCAATTTTTCCGATTGCATTGATAAATTTTATTTTCATAGATTATTATTTATTTTATTTTTTATTGAATTATTTTGTGTGACATTGTGTTGGAACTTAGCTGTGTTGTTTCTCATTACGTTCATTTCGTAAATATAAGTATAGATGCCACACCTGTGACAGGTAAAACTATGCTTTTCTTGACAAACAGCTCCATCTGTTGCATGTAAGACCAACACACATGCTATACTAAATACGGTACAATTAATTTCAAAGTTTCTGAGTGCATTTCAAAGATTCTGATTGGAATTGAATTTTCATTGATTTTGATTTATTTTCATTTTGATTTAATTATTTTGTGTGAATTGTGTTGGAATTGAGCTGTGTTGTTTACCATACCGTTCATTTCGTGAGTATAGTTTATTTTTTTATTTTTTCATATTTCATTTAATTTTTTAACTGTTTTTCTTATATTTCATTAATGGGGAACATCAGATCACTTGATGTTCCCAATTTTCTGATGGGAACATCAGACCATTTGAAATGGCATCAGATGAGGGAGTGGGGAATGGTGGGGATAACGACGGAACGGAAGTGAGAGATGGTGGGGAGGACGAGGGGACAAGGGAAGGGTATTGGTGGGGAAGCTTGAAGGGACGGGGGAATTTGGGATAGTGGGGGCGATGGGATGGCGGAATGGAGAATTGTGGGGAGGACAAAGGGAAAGGGAAGTGGGTCATGGAGGGGAGGAAGAGGGGATGATGGATCTGATCACAAATGTCATATCATTAATGCAAACACTCAAACGAAAAGGCCGACGCGTACTTATCAACTGGGTGCCAAGTCATGTGGGAATAATACGAAATGACGTTGCAGACGAAGCTGCAAAACTTGCAACTAAGAGAAGAATTGTAGACATTTACATACCACAGAGTCAATCACAGATTAAGAAAGTAATTAGAAACAGAGCAATGCAAAAGATGTACAGTGACCACAACACAGCAGGTGCAACATCAGGATCTGTGGGTTGGTACAAGAATTCAACCAACTACGCACCACTTAATTTGATGAAAGGGAGCAGTTGAGTAACAGAAGTACACTTACATCGCATCAGGCTTCGATACCCATGTGCATGGGAAATAGGCTTACAGGTTCCGGTAGATGAGAGGAAATGTCAGCACAGTGGAGAAATGCCCGACAGAAAACTGGAACATTATCTAACACAGTGCACAGTTACAAACCCATTAAGATTTCAACTCTGATTCAATAGAGCAGAAGAAGTTGTTAAACACATATGGCAAAATCTTACTAAAGCGACCATCCAAATCATAAATACTCAAACTCCGCCCCAGTAAAACAGAAACAAGTATCACTTAGCGGGCCAGCCAGAGGCTTAAGGCCCACGCAGGAATATCCCTGAAAAAAGGGGATGGTGGAGTAGGGAATGGTGAGGAGGACGAGGGGACGGTGGAGTGGGGAATGGTTGGGAGGCTGAGGAGATAGGTGAGGAGAGAATGGTGGTGAGGACTAGGGGGGAAGGAAGGTTGCTGTGGCTCAGCAACGCACATGCGTTGCTGAGCCACAGCAACGTGTGGCCGGGTACTGTCAAGTATATATATATATATATATATTAATATATATATATATTAATATATATATTATATATATATATAATATATATATATTAATATATATATATATATATATATATATATATATATATATATATATATATATATATATTAATATATATATATATTAATATATATATTATATATATATAATATATATATATTAATATATATATATATATATATATATATATATATATATATATATTAATATATATATATATATATATATATATATATTAATATATATATATATAAAATATATAATATATATATATATGTCGTACCTAATAGCCAGAACGCACTTCTCAGCCTACTATTCAAGGCCCGATTTGCCTAATAAGCCAAGTTTTCATGAATTAATGTTTTTTTGTCTACCTAACCTACCTAACCTAACCTAACCTAGCTTTTTTGGGCTACCTAACCTAACCTTACCTATAAATATAGGTTAGGTTAGGTTAGGTAGGGTTGGTTAGGTTCGGTCATATATCTACGTTAATTTTAACTCCAATAAAATAAAATTGACCTCATACATAGAGAAAAGGGTTGCTTTATCATTTCATAAGAAAAAAATTATAGTAAATATATTAATTCAGGAAAACTTGGCTTACTAGGCAAATCTGGCCTTGAATAGTAGGCTGAGAAGTGAGTTCTGGCTACTAGGTACGTCATATATATATATATATATATATATATTAATATATATATATATATATTAATAAATATATATATATATATATATATATAATATATAATATATATATATATATATATATATATATATATATATATATATATATATATATATATATATATATATAAGAATTTTTTGCATAGTCCTGCATGTGGTAAGCCATTGGCAAACACTTTTATATACAATATAAAGTTAATTGAAAGGCTTTTTAGAAAACCTAATTCTATATCAGTTCAAATCAAGGACAACATATATACATAATTCATAAATCAGGTGAACAGTTGCTGGATAAGTGCATTTTTGATCATTGTCTTGAAATTGAGATGCCAGAGTGAGTGTACCAATCTTCCTGGTGCAGACCACCTGCAGCCTCGCCTGTGACGCCGACGCCGCCTGTCAAGGGTTTGCCCACAGCGCTCAGGAAGGCAAATGTCGCATCATCTACGGCTCCCAGACGGACTTCCAGGCCGCCACCATTCTTGGCTACAACATGTTCTGGCAAGGTCAGTGACTCAAAATGTATTTTGAAATTAATAATTTCAAATTTCCAAGTTCTTCCTTCAGGGTGAAGAAGGAACATAGAGGTTTGATCAAGGAAAGCAATTGAGTAACCAACACCAGCGGACGGCTTCGACCCATCCATCACTAGGGCAGTAGCGCCTGAATGGCAGGGAAAAAATGAAAGGAAAAGATATGTCGTAACATCAGGAGTGGTATAAGTCTTCATTATGTGGGATAAGCCATCGTAACATTTCAGAAGGGAATTCCTCAACAGTTAGGAAAAACACTGTAGATGTGCACTGAGAGTAAATCATGTAAATCCT